>NC_083314.1:187489251-187797501 GCF_963455315.2 Globicephala melas | reverse complement strand
GCTACTCTCTAGCTTGTCCAAAATGGCACACCAGAGAAATACAAGGTCTCGCCAGCTACTATCAAAACCACCGAGGCTCTCAGTTTCTCTTCCCAGTTATCCCACTGCGAGGCCGCCATGCTGACCTGCAGGGAGGTGTGGGTTGATCCCAGGGGACAGCTGCCCTCATACCAGGCCTAGAGCAAGGCTGGCCTCTCCCCCGAAGGCACGGAGGTGGACGTGGATGCGTAGGTCCCTCGTCCCCAGACTCGCACGTGGCAAGGAGCAGCAACGTGCCCCGCCGCACGGCCCCCCATTCAGCTGCCCCTCCCCCCCCGTCCCCCACCCCTAACCACCTTCTCGCCCCACCCTATGGCTCAGATACTGTCTGCCGCGGAGGCAGACAGCCTGGATTTGAAACGTCAGCACAGTTACTTGGCCTCTTTGTATCTCACCTTCCTCATCTGTAGAATGGGGATAATAAAGGAAAACGCGTGTTGGGATCATCAGGTGAACTAAGGTGTGTGAAGTGTATGGTGAGGGGGCAATGGTTGATGGAACTGTTATCGTTGTCATTCACACACCACGAACCCTCCCCAACACCTTTGCCGAGGCCACACAGCGCACACCCTGTAGAGCAGAGGAGACCACCCATGCCCTCCCCACTGATGCCCACCACCTACCCAGAGCTGCCGGCTCACACACACCCCCGCCAGGCAAGCGGCGATTCCGATCCCGGATCCGCTCCTTCGCAAGGAGCCAGAGTCCAGGACTCCAGCTGGGGCGCCCAAACAGTGACTCCCTCAGCACCTGGCGCGGTCCATGCGCACCGCCTCTCGCTGGCATCCGTCCCCCGCACCACCCCCATCCCCCCCACACACACACCAGTCTCCTTTCCTCCTGTTCTCTCCCACTCGGGAATAGGGCAGAGGGTGCAGCCGGGGCCCGTCGGGTCCCCCCCGTGAGCCCAGTCGGCCGTCACGCACCCCCTGCTGGAGCCCGTGCCGCCCGCCCGCCGCGCCGGGGCCGTTTAAATGGGCCAAGTTGTGGCGGCGGCGGCGGCGGCGGCGCGAGTCTCCCAAGTCCCCGCCAGGCGGGCGCGCGCTGGAGTACGCGGGTGCGCGGCTGGGACGGCGGGGCGGGGGCCTGGGACCCTCCGGCGGGGCGGGGCACGCGGCCGGAGGCTCCACACCTCCTCACTGCCCGGCTCGGCCCGGCGGGCGCAGCAGCAAACCGGGCGCGGGGCCGCCCCGGGGGGCGCGGGCGCAGGTGGCCCAGCGCCCTGTGGAGCCCCAGGGTCCTGGAGCTGCGGCGCTGGGCAGGTCGATCGGGGATCGATACAGCTCCGGCAGCACCATGTCTCAGGCAGCAGAGGCCCCGCCAGCCGGCCGGGCAGCGGTCCGAGGTGGCCCGGCTGGGGCGCAGTAGCGGCGAGGACGGGTGCGCGGCCAGGAGCCCCCCAGGCCCCCGCCCTCGAGACCCAACTCCAGCCCGGGCCGGAACTAGTTGGGCCGGCTGCGGAGAGCCAGGCTGCAGGACCACCCGCCCACCATGCCGGCGGTCAAGAAGGAGCTACCCGGCCGCGAAGACCTCGCCCTGGCTCTGGCCACCTTCCACCCGACCCTGGCCGCGCTGCCACTGCCGCCGCTGCCCGGCTACCTGGCGCCACTGCCCGCCGCGGCCGCCCTGCCCCCGGCTGCCTCGCTACCAGCCGCGACCGCGGGCTACGAGGCGCTCTTGCCCCCGCCTCTCCGCGCCCCGCGCGCCTACCTGAGCCTGCACGAGGCCGCCCCGCACCTTCACCTGCCCAGAGACCCTCTGGCCCTCGAGCGCTTCTCGGCCACTGCGGCCGCGGCACCGGATTTCCAGCCGCTGCTGGACAACGGCGAGCCGTGCATCGAGGTGGAGTGCGGCGCCAACCGCGCGCTGCTCTACGTGCGCAAACTCTGCCAGGGCAGCAAGGGTCCGTCCATCCGCCACCGCGGCGAGTGGCTCACACCCAACGAGTTCCAGTTCGTCAGCGGCCGCGAGACGGCCAAGGACTGGAAGCGCAGCATCCGCCACAAAGGTGCGGCCGCCGTGGGGGCGCGGGCCTCTCCGGTCCCTCCCCTCTGCTCCCCGAGGACCCGTGGGTCCGGACCCCCCTCGTCCTGACACCTGGGAGACTCCATCTCTGCCTAGAGAGGGCGCTGCGACTCCGGGGCCACCGCAGAGACGCCCCCTTCCCCCAAGCACGGTCGCCTTGGTGGACCCAGGCAGAGCGCCCTCGGCCTCCGCGGTCCCCGCAGCGCTGGCCGCACGAGCCGGCGGCTCCTTCCGTCCGGAAGGTCTTTGCGGGATTCCTGGGCCTGAGGCTCACGGGGAAGTTTACGGGAACTCGGGAGAGCGGGCGGGAGGCCGACTGGGCGGGGTACTCCCCTGCGGGGTCGAGGAGCCACCGGTTCTGGCGGGAGTGGAGGGGCACACGTGAGGCGGCCGGGTGCGGACGCGCGCTGGTAAAGCGAAAGGCAAGGTGCAGGGGTGGCGCAGGCAGGTGGGGGGCGCGGGGGCGCGCGTCGGGGCGGGAGCGCGCGCGGAGCCGAGCGGCGGCGGGGCTGGGAGCAGCCGCTTGGGCTCCCGCAGGAGTCTGGCTCCGAGGGCGCGACGTGCGGGCGCCAGAGCGGGCATGCGGTGGGGGAGGCGGGGTGAGCGCCAGGCCGGGGGTAGGGGGTGGTTAGAAAGTTAGGGGCCCGGTCACGCTCGTCGACTTTGGGGCTCACGGCTCCACGAGGTCAAGCGCAGTCCCGGGTCCCGACCGCTCCGCTCACCTGCGCCGGGCCCGACCCTCCTCCGCCCGGCTCCGGGTTCCGGAGGACCGGCTTGGAGAGCGTGGAGCGCGGGAGGAGTGGCGCAGGGGGAGGGGAGAAGGCCGCCCTCCGTCGAGGGGGGGCGCTCACCGGATCTTGAGTTTCTGAGCTCTGCAGATCCCCGCGGCGTCCGCGAGGGTAGGGTGAGCCGCGAGGCCTGGCGGAGGGTTCGGAAGTTGGACGGAGGCGGGTGTTCATAGTCGTGGTAGGAGGGAACCTGGCCTTGACCCTGACAGCGCCCCGGAAGCGTGCCCGCGTGCCCGGCCCCACCTGTGCCCGCCCCGCTGCCTCACTGGTCCTGCCTCGGCTCTCCTCGCAGGGAAAAGTCTGAAGACGCTTATGTCCAAGGGGATCCTGCAGGTGCATCCTCCGATCTGCGACTGTCCAGGCTGTCGAATATCCTCCCCGGTGGTGAGATGCGGGAGAAAAATTGGGGCTTCGGGGTCTTGTTTCTCCGCCGCGGAGCTTGTGCCTGTATTTTCTAGGATCAGTCCTAACTTCAACCCTGCCGATGGGCAGGAGGGAGCCCCCAGGGACTAAGAGAGGAGGTGACTTTGGGTGGGAATCCCGGGGCACCAGAGCCCTCACCCCCTTGATGCAGGGCAGGGTCCTGCCTATCCTGGAACCTCTCCTTGGGAGTCTGGGAGCTGCTTCTCCTGAGGTCCTGGGGACAGCCCACGGTGTGAAGGATTCCTCCCTGGACAGTGTCACCTGACTGGGGCTTGGGGACTTTGCCTTGTCACAGGTTGGGAGGGGGTCACCATGTCAGCTGGCCCAGCCTGGGAGAGGGGCCAGTCCTAAGGGAATGCTTGTTCTGGGATGTGACAGTGTGACAGTGTCGGCTGGCCTGGATGTACATTCTGGGGTGGCCACAGGCTTGGATGTGAGTGACGTGCATCTCTGGGTGCCCAGGGCTGGAGCCCTACAGGGCAAGGTCCTAGATGTCCAGGAGTGTCCGGGGATACAACCCAGCTTGGGGCACAGGAGGTGCAGTGTGGGCCTTGGGTGTCAAGAGAACTGCAGCTGGGAGCTGGTGTGGGGCCTCCAACCCAGTGTAGACGTCTCTTGACCCCTCATTAGCCTAGGGGAGCAAGAGAGACGGGGCCTGTGCCTGCCCCTGAAGCACTGCCTTCCCCATCGCATGCCCTCCAGGCAGCAGTGGTTGGAGGGCGAACCTGAAAAGGAAATTTCTCCTTGAGGGGGACAGTTCGAGCCCCTGGGGGAGAGCCCATTAGGGCCATGGCTCCTGGCACCACTCGGTAGCCCCGCTGCCAGGAAGGCCTGAGAGGACCCTGCAGGCCGCCCTGAGCTTGTTTACTTTGGACTGGCGGTAGGGTGGGGGAGGGGATGTCCTGGATTCCTCGTGGGCCCTGGGGGTGGGCAAGCTAGGAAGCCACACGCAGTCCTGTAAAGACACACAAGTTGGGCAGGGGAAGAGGACGCAGCTGAACCTCCCCACGTGCCCACCCCACACACTGTCTGGCATGAGCTCGCCATACTCACAGGCATGCCCGCCCACAGAGCCCCCCAGACAGAGCATGTACACAGGCAGCCCACCTTTGCCCGCTGCCACCATACCTGCCTGGGGCAGGAGGCTGAGCTCTCGCTCCCCTTCTCAAGCAGCTGGTGCCCAAGAGGACACCCTCCAGGCTGGTCTGGGTTTTCTGCCCGGGTGAGAGGAGCCCTGCCTCTCCCATCATCCCCTTTTGAAGGTCTCCCGTAGGAGGGGGGTGGGCAGGTGGCCTGAGCACAGCATCAGCCCCCTCTAGGACATTGCTTGCAGGGCTGCCTGCCTGTCAGGGGCTCCCAGGTCCCTGCCCTGCATGAGGGATGGCTCAGACCTGGGCCTGCCTCTTCTGAGCCCGGTCCCTCCCAGGCCCATCCCTGCACCCCTCCCTTAGGAAGGAAGGAGTCTCATGGACCCCCTTGTCTTTCCAGGCCCCACCTTTTCCACAGAGAGACTGTTTTCCCCTACTCCCCGTGGCCAGGTCCACAGGTATGTGCACACTGCACGGTCACAGAATATGGGTGTGCACACGGCGCAGGGCTCACGCAGCCGGCCTCCACACACCCACCCTCGCTGTCTGAGGAGCCAGTGCGTGGCTGGGGCAGGGGCTTAGCACCCAGTTCTTAAATCTCTGTGCTGAGCAGGGGTGAGCAGCTGAGGTCTCTGGTGTGTGGGGGGGAGGCATGTGAGTTCCCTGTCCTTGGCCAGGGTCAGCAGGGCTGCCCATCCTGGCCCCCCACCCTGGGGCCATCCCAGGCCACCCTAGCTGGTCTGGCCGCACCCCACGTGGCAGCCTTACTGCTCTGTTTCCCTCTCCTCTTCCTTGTCCCACAGATGAGAAGCAGAGAGAAATGCATTTACTTTTTTCTTAAGAGAACAGCTGAATTAAAGCGGAAAGGCAGGAGAGGAGGTCCTTTTGCTTGGGCTACAGCAGGCTAGAGAAGGGCAGAGCCGAGGGGCCTTTGCAGCTGAGCACACTCCTGACAGGTCAGGGCTGTTGGGAACCCTCCCCCCAGAGCCTGGCCTGAAGAGGCTCGGGGCCCAGATGGGCAGTCACCCCCTCCCCCCCGCCACCCCGCCTCGCCCGAGCTCTGCTGTCGCTGGTGTAGCACCGAGCCAAGGCCAGGCCCCCTCGTCTTGCAGGCCTACCCCGGCTCCTTCCCGCCCACGCCACCCGTCCGCAGCACTGCCCAGTCCATCTTGCTGAGTGTGTGCTGCAGAGCCGACCATGGGGGGGCCTCCTGGGTGGATGTGTGAGGGCAGGTGTGGCAGAGACTGGCTCCCAGAGCCTGTCAGGGGCACTGCCCAAATCTGGGGCTGGGACGGGTCGTGTGGAGGTGAGGGTGGTCTGGGTCTGAAGAGAACCTTTCCTCTGGAGGGTAGCACTGTGGTGGCTGCACACCGCGGCCCTTCAGATCCAGGGCGACGCTGTGCGGGGAGGGGCGAGAGCCCCCTGGACACCTTCTTCCCCAAGCTCCTGCGTGTGTCCTGCGTGTGGCGGGGACACGTTGTCCTAGCAACAGGAGGGTGGGGTCCTAGGAGACCTCGGTCACTGAAAAGATGAAAGAGAATTAGGTAAGCCCCAGGCCCCTGCCACCTCCCTGAACCAGTCACCTGTTATTAAATAAGAAAGAGCCCCCTGCCCACCAGACAATAGGAACTTTTTTTACCTAGGGTGGCAGCGCCTGCAGGCACTGGCAGGTACCATACCGTGCGGGCCCGAGCACGAGCCACCGGCTGTGCGTGGGCTCTGAGCGCCTCTGTGGGGGCCCTGCGCGTGTGCCCCTGCTCCCCACTCACGTGGCGGTCTCAGGGCCGGGACAGGTGCGCCTCGTTGAAAAACTCCGAATCTTTTAGTTCCTAACCCAGGGGGCAGAGCCCCCCCCAGGGCCCGTGGGACAAAGGGTCTCAGCTGCCAGGTGACCTGTGAACCAAAGACCTGCAATTTGCCAGGGGTCAGCTTCAGCTCCCCCTGAGCTGGGCTCCATTTGGCACTAATCAGAAGGTGGGCTTGGCATGGGTGGGGGGTTCACGCAGAGTGTGAGGGGGGTTGCCAGGCAGACATGCAGGCAGAGGTAACTGCACGTTGAACGGTGACAGGACCCACAGCGTCCCGCGGGTACTCGCGGCCCCTCTGCGCTCCCTGGAGCTGGGAAAGCCGCGCTGGTCTCCAGCAGGCGAGTGCCTGTGGAGGGGCCTGGGCCGAGTGTGGAGCCCCGACAAGGCACTGCCACACCCCAGCCCCCCAGGGTGGAGTGGAAGGCAGTCTCTTCAGGGGTTCCTGGTGGAGGCCTTGCCCCCCTGCTCTTGTCTTGGCCTCTGGCCGGTTGTGACGGTCCTGGAGGCTGGAGGCCCCTCTGCTGTAGGCACCCAGGAAGCTGAGCGACCCGGTTTGTCCTAACCTTCCTCTCCCCACTCCCTGTCCAGAACCGGGGGCGGCTGGCAGACAAGAGGACAGTTGCCTTGCCCCCTGCCCGTGTCCTGAAGAAGGAGCTGACCCCCAGCTTCTCAGCCAGTAGTGACAGTGACAGGAGTGGCCCGGCCTGTGGGCAGCGGCTGGGCTTGAAGCAGGAGGACGACCCGCATGTCCGTATCATGAAAAGAAGGTGCTTCAAGGGCCAGGGTGGGAGGGCACGCGGGCTCTGGCAGGTGGCAGAACTGGGGTCTCCAGGCAGCGGAAGGCCACATCAGGCTTCGGGTGGGGGGCCTTTGCCCTGGGGATAGGGCCCCAGTTTAGCTTGCTGTGTCTCCGTGGACGCTGATAGCTGCCACGGCTGAAACAGAACCTGGACCCCCGGGGACCTGCCACAGGATGGCTGCGAGCCCACCTTGCCCCCGCCTGGGGGCCGAGTGTCGGGCCAGGACTCGGTGGCATCGCCGGGGAGCGGGCATCACCAGCGGTCACGGCCAGAGCAGGCCACGGAGGGTAGTTGGCCGGGAGGCCCGGAGCCACTGGGTGTGAGGAAGGAAGGCGTCTCTAGGAGGAGGGTCTGGCGGCACCGCAGCCAGGCGGGGAAAGGGGAGCTGGGCGGGCCCCACGCTCGCTCTCACCAGAGGTGCCACTCCCCCCGGCTCCTACTGTCCCTCCCAGGCTTGAGGCTACCCTTCCTGACCTCCCACCTTCTCCCCTCCTGACAGAGGCCCCTCCCTCTGTCCACTCACCCCTTTTTCCATCCTTCCATCCATCTGTAGGTCCATCATCTGTCTGTCCGGCGTGTCTTGTGCATCCCCAGAATTTTAGGCCCTTTCTCTTCCTGCTTGGTCTGTTTTTTTTTTTTTGAGGTACACGGGCCTCTCACTGTTGTGGCCTCTCCCGCTGCGGAGCACAGGCTCCGGATGCGCAGGCTCAGCGGCCATGGCTCACGGGCCCAGCCGCTCCGCGGCATGTGGGATCCTCCCAGACGGGGGCACGAACCCGTGTTCCCTGCATCGGCAGGCGGACTCTCAACCACCGCGCCACCAGGGAAGCCCCTTGCTTGGTCTTTTAACATGTTCCAGTTTCTCCTACCCTAACCCTAACCGTCCGGGCCACCCGAGACACACCCCCCCTGCCGCCCCCACTCCTACCCGTGCTAAGGTGAAGCACCACGTGGGCCTCCCACTGCCCTCCATCAGCCCGAGGGCCTTTTCAGGGGTGCTGCTGGGATGAGAGCGTGGGCACAGGGCAGAGCTGCTTCCTTTCTTGCCCTCGCCTGCCTCCGCTGTGTGATGGTCGCTTTCAGGAGGCAGGTTGGCAGCAGCCGGGACCCAGGGGCCACCACTGGAGCCGACAGTGGCCATGGGGCTCATTCCCTGCCCGGAGCAGCTCTAGCAACTAGGAAGTTGGGTTCAGTCACACAAGTGACACGTGCAGAGGAAGCCACAGCCCCACCCCCAGCACAGCGTGGGGGCTGCTCTGGTTCCACTGCAACAAGAAGCAGAGACTCGGGCTCTCAATTCTGCCCTTCCCGATTCCTCTGTCTGGTGAGGCCAGGAGCTGGCTTCTGCCCCGTGAGCCTGTCCTGGCGGCAGCCGCCGGCCTGTTGAGGGTGCTCTGAGCCAGCCCAGTTCCCTTGAGGCTGGCGCTCCAGGGCAGACACAGGGTGTGCCCCCCCCCCCACACACACACACACGTCCTTCTGTCCCCGTGCCGAGTCCTGGAGGCCACACTGACCCTCTGCTTCTCTCTTTGCAGAGTCCACACCCACTGGGATGTGAACATCTCCTTCCGAGAGACGTCCTGCAGGTAGGGCCAGGCTGGGGCCAGGCTGCCCCCACATGCTGTGCATGCGCAGGACAGAGCCTTCTTGCTCCACGTCCCCTGGGTCTGCTTCTAAGTCTCTCCAGCTTCCCTCCCCTCCTCCTCTCCTTAGTCCGTTGTCTGTCCGTTGACTTGTGCCTAGGCTGTGACAGCAGCACGGCCGTGGGTGCTGGACTGCCCAACCCTGAAGCCAAAGTGCGCTCCCCCTCGCACATTGAAACCCATCTGCCCAGAGCTAAGGCCATGACCAGCCCCTCCCACCCTCCCAGAGAACCACTGGGATGTGAGAATGGTGATGTGTGAGTGGGGTCTTGAAGGATGCATAGGAGTTCACTAGGGAAAGGGGATGTCTGCAAAGACATGGAGGAGGGAGGGAAGGGGATGTGAGAAGGGAGGAGGGGAAGCTGGTAGGCCTGGCTCAACTGGATGCTAAAGGGCCTTAGATGCTGGGACTGTTGGCATTGTCCTTCAGGCCGTGGGGAGCCACTGAAAGTTCTTGAGCAGGGGAGTAACCAGTGTATGTTTTGACAAGGTCCTGCTGGAGGCCCCGCCCAGCAGGTTGGGGGTTTGCTCCAGTCCATGGTGATCCAGGCATGGTGGAAGCAGAGAGGCTGAGGGGGCTGCCAATCCAAGATGTAGTAAGGAGATAAAAATGAGGGAACCTGATGAGGAGGCTGGGGCGTGTTGGGGAGACCCAAGTCCCCCGTTTCAGAAGGGCAGGGGTGGATAGTCTGTGGGCAGAGCCCAGGCTGTGGTGCTTGTGATGTCTGCTCAGTGGGGTCAAGTCTTGGCCCAGCGCTTCCAGGGAAGGCCCAGGAAGGGCCCAACCGAGCAGGCAGTGGGCGTCCAGCACTGAGTGGCCCCACTTGCTGCCTGGCTTTGTGCCAGATGTGTTATTATTTATTTATTTATTTTTGCGTTGGGTCTTCGTTGCTGCGCGCAGGCTTTCTCTAGTTGTGGCGAGCGGGGACTACTCTTTGTTGCGGTGCATGGGTTTCTCATTGCGGTGGCTTCTTGTTGCAGAGCACGGGCTCTAGGCACGCGGGCTTCAGTAGTTGTGGCTCGCGGGCTCTAGAGCGCAGGCTCAGTAGTTGTGGTGCACGGGCTCAGTTGCTCCGCGGCATGTGGAATCTTCCCGGACCAGGGCTCGAACCCGTGTCTCCTGCGTTGGCAGGCGGATTCTTAACCACTGTGCCACCAGGGAAGTCCCGGATGTGTTATTATTTACATTTCTGAGAATGTCTGGGTCCTGGAGCCAAATTACAAGGAAAACATCTTTAAACTTATCTCCACCTCATTTTGAAGTTGCCCACTCAACTGATCATTTTTATGAACCGTCATGAACATTGACGACGTTTTATGAGCCTTTTACTTGGGAAGCTACATGATAAGTTTGTCAGCGAAGCCTGTAGGGAAATCCCAGGCTGCTCCTCCGCTGCCTGTAGCCCCCTGCTCACCCCACCTGGCCATGGGATGTGGGAGAGGGCCCAGGTGTCCAGACGCAGGGAGCCCCTAGCAAGAGGCCAGGCCCCAGTGTGAGGGTGCTCCTTCGGCCTGGCACAGGCGCTCAGAGCAGCAGGGCTGATTTTCTGGACTTTGCCAGAGGAGAGACTGAGGGGCTCAGCTAAGAGGACTTACAGCCCATCGGCCCCCCCGCCAGTCCCCCACTGCACACCCCGGCGTCTGGCCAGGGAGGGCTGGCAAGCACACGGCCCAGCAGCCTCACACTGCCCCCACCCCGGCTCTGTCTTTGTCTCCTCCTGGCTCCTTTTGGCCCTGTCCATGTGTCTTTCTGTCTCTAGTCTGCTGTCTGTACTTCAGGCTCTGTCCATCTGTTTGTCTGCTGTTGCCATCCTTTCTGTCGGTCCAGTAGCGCCTGTCCATGTCTGTCTGTCCACCTCCGTCTGTCTGGTCATCTGACTTCATCCATCGATCTTCATCTGTCTGTCTGTCCATCGGTTCCATCCGTCGGTCCATTCGTCCCCGTCCCTCTGTCTGCGTGACTGCAGTGAACCACCTGCCTGGTTGGAGCTCCCCATTAGGCCCCCTGCATCCCGGGCAGCAGGCAGGAGATGTGGCCCCTGCCCTCCCGAGGCCCCTGAGCTGGCCCGGAGGTGGACAAGGGCTGGACAGCACAGCAGGCACTGGAGGAACCCGAGGGCCCCTCACGGGGAGACGGGATCTGAGGGTTCACACGTGTTCAGGCTGGCGTGTACAAAATTTGTTCACGGTTCTTTATATAAAGCCTGGCGTGAATGACACCAGGCTTTATGTAAAGTGAACGACGGAGTGACCACACAGGTTTCCTGGGGCCCATGGGGCAGACCCCCAAGGCAGGGAGCAGGGGTTTGGTGGGCGGACTGTGGCCTGTTTCCCACTAGGCTTCACCTCCCTGGGGCTGCAGCACCTCCCGTGCCTGAATGACCAACGAGTGAGAGCACTGTTGGCCACGGTGGTGGTGAGGGGGGCAGACCCAGTCCCTGCGTGGGGCTCTCGACTGAGGATTCATGGGGAGCAAACTGATGGGGCCTGACCCTACTCCTCAGTCTCTGGGGAGTTGGTCCCCCTCCTGCAGGAGTCCTAGGGACACCAGAAGGGGGTCCCCTCAAGGGAGAGCTCCGTGGCAGCAGCAGCCTCGCCGCTAGGCACCCGCCGCCCCTCCCTGGTGCTGAGGACAGCACTTCTCTCTTCCACCCCCCCCACCCCGCCCCGCCCCCGCATCGATGAGGATGATAGAGGGGGTGAGGATTGCTGCCAATTAATCCCATAAAGTACTTATTCCCACCCCACCTGCCCTCTTGTTTGCACGGCGGCGGGGGCCTTCTCGCCTCCAGGGAAAGGGGGTGGGGGGTGGGAGAGAGCCTGCATCAGGGTCTCCCAGAGGCTCTAGAGCCCAGCCCTGGAGGCTTCGGAGCTGAAACTGATCTGCTTAGGGGCCAGCTCTGGATTAGCGCGCTCCAGCCACCCAGGCTGGGGGGAGGGGTGCTGGGGGCTATTTAATGAGGTTTAGGGTTGGTTCCCAGGTCACTCAGTGGAGGCCCCCCTTGCAGTGGCCCAGACAGGAGGCTGCTCCGTTACAGGTGGGCTGGGGAGCGAGGGTGCTGGGGAGGGAGCGCTGGCGAGTCACAGGGTGGGCTGGGGAGCGAGGGTGCTGGGGAGGGAGCGCTGGGGTGTCACAGGGCGGGCTGGGGTCCGTCCCTGCTCCTCTTCTGTCGTATCCCAACTTCCTGCCACTCCTGGCTGCATCTGCAAGGTGGCGAGTGGCCCTTCCCTGTGCTAAAGGAGATGCTCTCAGAGCCCCAAGAGCAAACGGGTTGGCGGACCATTCCCTCCCTCTTTTCTCTGGGGTTCTGTGATACAGGCATTGAGCTGATTTGACAGTAAGAGAAATGAGGGAACGAAGTTAAATTTGTGTTCATCCCAGGGTTCTTGGCGGGGGCCCTGGGGAGAACAGAGTGTCCTGAGCACGGGCACACCGGGGACCGCGGTGCGCGTCTGTCTGTGTGTGTCTGCAGGCCTTGGTGAGTATGCGTGCGCCCCTGTGTGTCCCTGGACACGCGCACACCTCATTGGCTGCAGACTTTGCTCTCAACCTCGGTTTCCTTATTTGAAGAAATCGAGAGTCCATGGGTGACTGCAAGTTTAGCACGTGCACAGGAATGAGTGCTGGGCCCCTCTGGCAGCCTACACCCCAGGAGCAGGCCCCCCGAGGCAGGAGGCAGGGACACCGTGGCCGGTCTCTCTGGAGAGAGCACTGCAGGACAGGGCCAGCCCTGCACTCCAGACAGACCCTCCCTGGGAGCAGCAGTGGGGTCTGAGGGCAAGGCCTCCACGTCCAGCCGACACTCGGCAGGAGCTGGTGGGCCCAGGTGGCGCCTGCGTGGGTCAGGGTGAGAGCCCACGCCCACCAGGGAATGGAGATGCTCACAGCGCTCACACGCGAGCTCAGTCAGGAGCCCCACCGCGTCTCACCTTCCCCATCTGCTTCGCTGCAGCCAGGACAGCGACCTCCCCACCCTCATATCCAGCCTGCGTCGCAGCCGCCACCTCGTTATGCCCGAGCATCAGAGCCGCTGTGAATTCCAGAGAGGCAGCGTGGAGGTCGGCCTGGGAGCCGCAGGTGAGGGGCCAGGGCAGTGCCGGGGGTGGGGGGGTGGCGGGGGATGAGGACGGGGCTGCCGGAGCCAGGGCAGCTCAGCGAGAGCATGGCCGCCCCACGGCCCTCCCTGCGTCTCTGCCCGTCGGCTCTGGGTGCCGCCACCGCCCCCAGCAGCCTTGGCGGGCAGCCAGGGAGGCCAGCGGAGGCGGCGGGAGGGGGCGAGGCCGGCTGTCCCCCGGGGCTCTGTGTGATGGTAATTGTGTTAATCCCGGCCAGCCGTGCAGACAGAAGGCGGAGGCGGTGGCTCCACCGTGGCTGCTGCTGCAGGGGGCTTGGAGCGGCGGAGGCCCCAGGGGCAGCGGAAGGCAGGACAGTCAGGGAGTGTAGGCCTCACGGAGGCTCCGAGGTGCACACCTGGGAGTGGCTCCCGGATGGGCAGGGACACGCTCTGCACGCGCGGAGTACCCACCGACCCCACAGAGCGAGGGGCCCCAAGAGGGAAGGGGGCCACGCCCTGAGAGAAGGGGGACTGGGGCCTGGACCTCTGCAGGGGTGGGGCAGGAGTGTGCTGGCCCAGGAGCTCTGTCCCTGAGGAGGGGCGGCTCTTGGTGACAGCAGGAGCTCAGAGGGAGGGACAACTTGGGGACCCACGAGGCACCACTGCAGAGACTGTGCGGCATGGCTGAGCTGTGGCTGAAGGTGTGGGGGGGTGCTGAGAGGAGGTGGCAGGGGTCCCTTGCTGCCCTATGGACCAGGGCAAACCCACGGAGTTCCCAGCAGTGGCTGCAGCTCTCAGGAAGGCTGGGCAGGGGATGGTCCACCGTCCTGGGACACCTGAGTACCCCCATCAGGGCCTCCAGGTGTGCCTGTGCCTAGGTAGGCCTCTGGGGGAGTGCTGCTTCTGGAGCCGTGTTGGGGGCGGAGCAGGCGGCTGATAAAATCGAATTGCCCCATCAATCGGGGGAGCCTCCGGAGCCCCACAGTGGTTGAGATATTCTGAGCCGCCAGGCCCCCTGCTGCCTGCACACGTGGAGTCCTCCCCATGGTGCGTGGCCTGAGTGCGCGTGTGCGCCCCGGACCCGGCCAGAGGCCTGGGTATCCACTCACGCCCGTGTGACACGCGTGTGTCAGGGTGCCCTCACTCTTTGTGCTCAGGTGCAAGGCCCGCATATGAGCACTTCGGGGGTCCCACGTGGTCTGCATGAGGCACCACGTGTGTCCAGGTTTCGCCCGAGCCCTGCCCTCCTCTCGGGACTCCACTTCTCAGCGGCTCCCACGTCCTGCGGCCGGCCCCTGGGTGGAGGCCTTCGCCCGCCCTCACCTTCTCAGCCCCAGCAGCACGTGTCAGTCCTGTTCTTACCCGGGCCGGAAGGGTCGGGAGGAGAGGGCTTGGGGCGGCCCTGCAGACCTCTGGCGACCGTGTGTGTGTCTGCTTCTGGCTGCCCCGGGTGTGCCTGTGAGTAGATGTGGCCTCATGAGGGCCTGGTGAGCCCCAGACCCCCACGGCAGGAGCCCCCTGCGGCCATGGGCCTGGTTCTCACTGTGGGTCCCCCCCACAGTCAGGTGCTCCCCAGCACCTCTCCCAGGCAGAGAGGAGCCCCACCCCCAGCATGGAAAATGGGAAACAGATCGCAGGGAGGTGAGAGCCCTGGGTCGTTCTCTGGGTCCAGGAGGCGTGCGTACAGGGTGGGGTTCGGGCAGCAGGTGTGGACCCAGCCCAGACCCACCCTCCCGTCTGGCACAGCTGGACGCTGCAGCCCTGCTGGCCGGAGACCCTTTGGCTTCCCGAGGGGCCTTGTGCAGGTTGAGCACCCCCCCCACCCATCCTGCTAGGTCACTGAGGTAGGACCCTTCGTCTGGGCGGTCCCTCGTCCCTCCCGGTGCAAGGCCTGGGGCTAGGCCCCTGGGCCCCGGCCAGTGGCAGGAGGTAGCCGAGATCAATAAGTTATTAGCACCATTCTGTCAGCTGTAAAGTGCAGATTGATCTGCACGCACTTCCCCACCTGATAAAAATGACAGATTAAAGGAATAAGGAGAAGGCGGGCCCCTCACCCACCCAGAGCCCCGTGAGGATGGAGAGGGGGCCAGGAGCACGGGGTCTGGACGGGAGGCCAGCACTGTGGTGGGTTAGGGTAGGTAACTGTGGTGGGTCCAGGAGACCAAGCCAATTGCTGAGCTGTTCCACAGAAACCTCCCAGGCCTTGGGCTCGGGAGGGAGCCTGGCGTCTGGGTGCAGGGGCTGGGATGGATGAGTATGGCTTGGATGTGGTACCTGAGAGAGGACTTCAGGATGGGGGTGGGGCTGGGGCGGGGCTTGGGCCACGTGAGCGGCTGTACGCAGTGGGTGAGGCTGCTTGGGGTGCCCTTGGGGGCTTAGCCCAGCCGGGCAGGTGGGCATGTGTGTGACAGGCCAGGCCAGGGTGGTGGCTCGGGCTTTCTGGGGGCAGTGAGGGATGTGGCCTGGGGGCAGGGGCCCAGGAAGAATGGGTGTGGCAGGTGTGCCGGGGTCTGTGGCCTCTAGGAAGAGCTTTGGGTACCCTGGCACGGGACTGCACTGCCGGTCCTCACCCGTACCCTAGGAGGAGAGGTTGGTTTCCAGTCAAATCAGGGTGCTGAGGAAGGCTCCTTACCCTGCAGAGGAGACTAGTCTGGCTGGTGCGGGCAGCATGGCACCTGTGGGGTCCCGAGTTGCTACCTGAGGCCGTAGCTGTGGATCTCCCATCGTATCTATGCACACACAGTCCAGAGCCCAGGGTCTGGACCGTCCCAGGCCCTCGCCCTGTCCCAGCCCCACATGAGGGACCCCAGGCTGGGCACGGCTTTAACCTGGCCAGGACCCACAGGCACCCCTGAGGAATGAGGGGTGTGGTTCCAGGCTGAGCTGGAGCTGGGCCGGGACTGAGGCCGGTATTGGGGTGGGCCTGAGCTGTTCCCGCCCTGGCCCCTACGAGCCCTGAGAGGCAGGGCGGGGTTCACTCTGCCCTCTCCCAGGTGACCTGTTGGGCAAGAGGCTGGGTCGCTCCCCCCACATCAGCGGTGACTGCCCTTCGGAGAAGAAAGCCCGAAGCAAGTCCCCTCAAGGTGTGAGCCCGACCCCCGGGGGGTGGAGGCACAGGCACTGGAGAGGAAGGGGGACAGCCCGGACCCTCTGCAGGGCAGGGTCAGCACAGCAGCAGTTTCTAAGAGGGGAGCCCCTTGCCTCTCCCCCTCGGCTGTATCTGAAGGGGAAGACCCCCTCTCCTGTGCTTGCCCAACACAGAGGGTCCATTGCTTCCGGAACTAGGGCCCGGCATGGCCCCCGAGGACCATTACCGCCGGCTGGTGTCCGCCCTGAGTGAGGCCAGCACCTTTGAGGACCCTCAGCGTCTCTACCACCTGGGCCTCCCCGGCCACGGTATGTAGCCCCTCCCCAGCATGAGAGCCCACCACGTGCACCGGACTCTCCCTGTCCCGAGAGGTCTCTGCTCACCCTGCAAAGAGGCCCTGGGGTCTCTGGCTGCTGACACCAAGGCTGGGATTGCATGCAGGTCTTTCGGCCCCTCAAACCTCGAAAACCCTTGTAGGTGGGCAATGAGGCCCACCTCCTCCTCCCCCTGCCCAAGCAGCGCTTGTTTGGGTGGATCTGGGGGAGTCCCCCCACAACAGGTCTCCCACAGACTCTCCCAGCTGGGCCTCGAATGGCCACTGTCACTTCACAGATGAGGAAGCTAAGTCTCGGGAGCCCACGCGAGAGTGGGAGGTGGGGGTTTCCCCAGGCCCAGCGCACGCAGGGCCCCGTGGCCCCTGGTCTGGACGGCTCCGTCTGGCGAGTGCCAGGTCCCTCCTCGGGGAGGCCAAGAGCGGGGCAGCAGTCAGCCCCTGAAAGTCCACTGTGGACGTCCGTCCAGAAGCAGGATGGGCGACGGTTCAGGTTTGGCCGCCCGGCCTTCACCAGTGCTCAGAAGGCGCTCCGGACAGAGGCGCCATGCCCATCCCACCCGGCTCCCAGATGGGACGCTTGGAAGCCCCCCTGCCACCGCGAGGGCACAGTCCAGCACCCTGTCCAGCTGCACCCGGGCTTTGCAGACCCCAGTCCGGGGGCTGGGGCCGGGGGCTTGCCTTTCTGGCTGGAACTGGGTGAGAGGGTGCTGGGAAAACGGGGCCGGATTTCCTCTCCTTACACAGGCACTGTCCCCCAGGGCAGTCAGGCACCGAGAGCCTGAATAATTCACCAAATGTTAATAATTTAAAAATCTTCCTTTTTAATTGCTTTCCCTGCCCTGCCTGGGGCCGGCTCCGCCGGCCTGCGCGGGGAGGGGCGATGGCCGCGGGGAGCGGCGCGGAGTCGGGCTGTCAATCAGGCCCCCGCCCGCCGCCCCCGCCCAGAGCCGACGGTAAATAACCCAGGCCGCGGGCGGGCGGGGGCGCGGGGCCCTGCCGGGATCGGGATCGATGCGGGCGGCCGCGCCGGCTGGGCTCGGCGGCCTGGCACCCGGCCCCGGGCAGGACCCACCTCCGCTTTTCGGGTAATTAATTTATAAACAGGCGGTGGCGGCGGAGCCTGCACAGTGGGGGGGCTACGGGGGGGGGACTGTGAGGTCCGGCCCTGAACAGGACAGAGGGCCAGGGGTGGGGAGCAGAGTGCGTAGACCGCACAGTGGGCCCGGGTGTTACCTAGGAGGGGGTTGGAGACCCGCCCCAACTCCTGGACAGGTCCCACTGCCCTCACTCTGGGGCCTTTGCACGACGCCTCCCCTCACGGGCTCTGCAGCCTTGCTCTCGGCAGTCTCAACTCTGGTTCCTGCACCACCAGACTCCCCTGCGTGAGACCTTTCCCTCTCTCCATCCCAACCACTTTCTTGTTTCTGACATCCCCATATCCCTTACAAATGCCCACTTGGCCCCCCTCCCAAGACCGGTGGGTGCCACCAGCGGGCCTTGCGCTGGGATGTCTGGTGTCGGCCCTGCCCCATGGCCTTCTGCTCGTCTTTCTGTCCCGGTGACGAACCAGCAGGGTCGGTGGGAGAATGTGCTCCGGGTCTGCGTGTCCTTGGCCAGTGTACTCCAGGGTGTGGGGGACATGAGGGCCTGGTGGGGGCTGGCCTCTGGGTCACTGCTGCTGCTGCCCCCTCCTCAGATCTCCTGAGGGTCCGGCAGGAGGTGGCAGCGGCAGCCGTGAGGAGCCCCAGCGGCCTGGAAGTCCACCTGCCCTCATCCACAGCAGGTCAGCGTCGGAAGCAGGGCCTGGCTCAGCACCGAGACGTCACCGCCCCAGCTGGCGCCCCGTCCTTCTCAGAGAGGTATCGGGGTGCCTGCATTTCAGAGAGACCCCTACATTCCCTGTGCTTGTTTCGGGGCCACAGAGCTGCGGTTGGCAGACCTATCACCTGGTTTCTGCATGTGAGGTCCACAGCCCGCACTTCCCCTTCGCCGCTGTACAGCCGCAGGGTCCTGAGTGAACCGGGCACTGTGCTCGGGCCTCGGTTGGTGGCAGCCGGGCAGAGGCCCAGAACACTTCTGGGGTAGAATGTGTGGGGGTGACCATCTCTCTGGGTGGGGTGTGTTTCCACGGAGCAGCTGTGGGGCCCGCTGAATCCAGGTGCCCCTGAGACAGCTGAGGGCTTTGCTCCCCCAACAGGTAGGTGAGGGGGCTTGAGGCAGAGGAGGGGGGGCAGTGCAAGGTCTGGGAACCCCAAAGTCGGAGGAGAGCTGGGGGCGGGGAGAGCCCCCCAGCAGTACCGATTCAGACACCGGAGCCGCTAGCAGCACAGGCGAGGCCTCCGGGGCTTGTAGGGGCCGGAATACCCCAGGAGGGGGCTGGGGCGGAAGGACTTCGGAGGCTCCCCGCCCCTCCCGCCGGGAGGCCGCCCTCGCGCCCGCGCCCGCGAGTTTCTGGCTGCAGCCGCCGCCTCCCGGACCGCGGTTAACTGCGCCGCGTCCGCGCAGGGTCGGCTAGGGGCAGGGGCCGCGGGGGCGGGGGCCCCAGCGCGGTAATTACCGCCACAGTCGCCGCCGCCCGCCGGGCCAGCGCCTCCGCGCCGCCGCCGAGATTAATTGGCGCCGCCAGCGGGGGCGGAGGCGACCCGAGCCGCGGCGGGCGCACATCGACCGCCCGCGGGGCCGGCAATTAGCAGAGGCGGCCGGAGCGGGGGGCCGCGGGGGCGGGGGGCGGCAGTTCCGGGAAGAAGGGGGCGCGCGGGGAGGGGGCCCGAGGCTGCGGCTCGCGCGGCTCACCACCCTGCTGTCCACAGGGAGTTGTCGCAGCCGCCCCCCTTGCTGTCGCCCCAGAATGCCCCCCACATCGCCCTGGGCCCCCACCTCAGGCCCCCCTTTTTGGGGGTGCCCTCGGCACTGTGCCAGACCCCAGGTGAGGAGTAGGCTGGTGCGCGATTCTGTGCCCCGGAGGTTGGGGGGTGGGGTGGGGCTGTTGGTGCGGGGCCAGCCGGGTTCGTCTGTCACAGACCGCGTGTCCATCAGTGCTCCCGGCGAACCCGCCCCTCCCCCTATGGAAGCCAAGGACAGACCAGGGCGGGCTTGGGTGGCCCTGGACCACTCGGCCACCCGGCCTCGTGGTCTGTCCCCTTCCCACCAGGCTACGGCTTCCTGCCCCCTGCCCAGGCGGAGATGCTCGCCCGGCAGCAGGAGCTCCTGCGGAAGCAGAACCTGGCCCGGTAGGTGCTTCACCGGGGGGTGGGGCGGCGGGGCGGGAAGTGTCACTGCCGAGCTGGCTGATACTCTGCGGTCTGTCTCCACGGCCAGGCTGGAGATGTCAGCAGAGCTGCTGCGCCAGAAGGAGCTGGAGAGCGCGCACCGGCCGCAGCTGCTGGCACCCGAGGCCGCCCTGCGCCCACCCGACGGTGCCGAGGAGCTGCAGCGGCGCGGGGCTATGCTGGTGCTGAGACACAGCTCTGCGCCCCTGCTGGCCCTGCCTCCCCAGGGACCCCCGGGCCCCGGTCCCCCCACCCCGCCCCAGGAGCCTGCCCGCCGAGCTCCTCGGAAGGGGGGCCCCAGCCCTGCCTCAGCCCGGCCCAGTGAGCCCAAGGAGACCACAGGGGCTGGGCTCTGGGCACAAGACGGTTCTGAAGATGAGCCCCCCAAGGACTCAGACGGAGAGGACCCCGAGATGGTGGCTGCTGGGGGCCAGGGCCCAACTGGAGGGGCCAGCTCTGAGGGGAAGGGGCTTGCCTCAGGGTCCATGCTGCCCCCTCCACTGCCCCTGGGCTTGCCTTACACGGTCAGCCCCTACTTCCACACAGGTGGGCACCCCCGCCATGCCTTTAGATCCCTCCATGGGGTGGAAGGAGACCGTCCCCCATCCCCCACCCAGGGTCTCAGGGAGGGCGTCCACCGGGAGAAAGATCCCTTTCCGTCATCAGTCCAACATTTCTGAACAATTAGGGCGAGCAAAGGTCAGCAGACAGGGGTGGGAGCATAGGAAAGAGCTGGCCAGAGTCCTAGTAACACTCTACCCCCAACCCAGGCGCCACGGGGGGCCTCTTCATGGATGGGGAGGGCGCCACAGCGCCCGAGGATGTCAGCAAGTGGACAGTGGACGACGTCTGCAGCTTTGTGGGCGGCCTGTCCGGCTGCGGAGAATATGCACCGGTGAGGGGACCCGCCCAGGACGGTCTGAGCACCCCCGCTACCCAGTGCTGCTTCCCACCCCAAGTTTCTCCTCAAAGACTGCGGGGGTGGGGTATGCACCAGTGCCCCCAGTCAGTGCGTGCTGTCAGTGCTTCCGCCTCCAAGGTGGGACACGTGCCTAACACACAGGAGACTTTCATCTGACGCTTCTTCCTGCAACTGCGCCAGCCGCTCCTCTTGGCTCCGCTTCCTCTGGAGAGCTTTGAGGCCACCCCAGGACGCACGGCCCTGGCACTCATGCCCTGACACTGTGCCCCCCACCCCCAGGTCTTCAGAGAACAGGGAATTGACGGGGAGACCCTGCCCCTGCTGACAGAGGAACATCTCCTGACCACCATGGGGCTGAAGCTGGGGCCTGCTCTCAAGATCCGGGCCCAGGTGAGCGCCTGCTGGGGGCAGTGGTCTCCAGACAACGGAGGGGCAGCACTGAGGCTCTGCGTGTGGCTGTACGGTGGCAGCCCCGCAGGCCCCATCCAGGCCCGTCTCTCCACAGGTGGCCAAGCGCCTGGGCCGAGTCTTCTACATGGCCAGCTTCCCCGTGGCTCTGCCGCTGCAGCCACCAACACTGCGGGCTCCCGAGAGGGAGCTCAACTCGGGGGAGCAGCCCCTGTCCCCAGCACCGGCCCCCTCGCCCTATGGGGGCGCGCAGCCCCCTGCCAGCCGAGCCTCACCCAAGCAGGAGAACGGAACCATGGCTCTGCTCCCAGGGCCCACGGACCCCTCCCAGCCTCTGTGCTGAGCTGGTGTCAGACCCCCCATCCTTCACTGCCGGCTGCTCCCCGGCAAAGGCCCCCAACCCCACAGCTTATCCTCCTTTCGGTTTTGGATGCAAAAACACAATTTTTAAAACGAAAACACATGATTTAAGAGGAAAAGAATGCGTTTCCGAAGACTCTCCGCGGGTGCCTGCAGGGCCTGGTGCAGACCGCGTGGGGACTGAACCCAGGCACGGGGCGGGGGTGCTGCACGCTGGGTGGCTGCGGACAAAGCAGACATGGAGAAGGCGCAGGCGCACCCCAGGCCCTGCAGCGTTGGCCGTGCGCACGGCGTGACCGCGTGCCAACGCCGGGCAGAGCCCCACTCCAGGTCGGCACCTTCACGGGGTAGGTGCGTCTCACCCGCCACCATAAGCTGCGGCAGGAGGCCAGCCCCACGGTGGTTTATGGCCGCCACTCCAAGACTTGGAACAGCACTTGGTCCTTTCTGGTCGCTTATGTTGTAAAAATAAAGCCCTATCCACCATCTACGCCCTGCGTGGGCACAGACCCCAGGGCCTCGGCTCAGCCGCAGCCGGGAAGCAGCACACCTGACTGCCTAGTGAGGTTGGGAACGCCATGCAGCAGCCCCCCACAAGGCTCCAGGCGGGCAGCCCTCAGTCGTCCTCGTCTTCGGAGAGCTCTAGATCCTGCAGCTCATCCTCCGGCCCCTGGGCCAGCCGCCACGGCTCCTGGGGGTCCGGCCCCGCCTCTGTGTCTGGGTTTCCATCTGCAGGGAGAGCGCACAGCTACATAAATTCTGCTTTATCAGGAAGAAGCCAGCCTGGGAGGTTACTCATCACTAATTAATCACAGCACTAATTAATTTATCGCTGCTGCTGTTGCTGGGGGCCAGAGTCAGCGGGGATGGAGCAGCTGGCCCAGTGTGTGGGGGAGGGGGGGAGGGCGTGGGCCCAGCTTAGAGCCGATGGCCCTGCCCACCCACCGGATCCCCCATGACAGTCTCGGTCCCCAGACAGATGGGCTCAAAAACCACGGCACCCCACGCTCTCAGGAACCACTTACCCTCTGAGCCGCTGACTTCCTCCACCCTCTGCCAAGCTCTTGGGGACCCAGGCGTCCCTGGGGACCAAGCACAAGAGCCCATGGGGGTGGACCCACCAGCAAACGCACAGAGGGGCAGCTAAGGCAGGACGGGGGCCGGGGCACAGCCCTGGACCCCACTTTCCCTTAGGTCTCCTCTGTTCAAGTGGGAGAGGACCCAGAACTGCCCTGAAAGGTGGTGGTGGGAGGGGGTGACACAAGGCCTGGGGGCCCCACCTCTCTCTGGGAAGTCGGGGGCGGCGTCGGCGTCCTCGGCGTCGACGTCCTCAGCGACGTCCAGATCAAAGAGGTCCTTGAATTCTGCTCTGTCCTCACTCTTCCTGTCCGCCACCTTGCGGCGCTTTACCTCTGGGAAGTTCAAATCTTCCAACTGGAAGGACAGGGACCCAGAGCTGCAGGTGAGGGTGGGCTCTCAGGGCTGCCTGCCCACTGGCCACAGCCCAAGCCCAAGCCCGACTCACATTCCAGACCCAGTCCTGCACCCTCCTACCCCGTGAGGCCCTCCTCTAGCCTCCAGCCCCCACCCCCATGCAAGGACCCCGCTTGGCCACTTTTGGGACACTTGTCGGCATCACTGGGTAGGCTCCCTGGACAGCCGCCCTACCAGGCCAGTGAGGAGGCCGCTAAGTGACATCAAAGCTGCAGGCTCCAACCATGCTCCTTCCCTAATTTTCAGCCATCACTCCCAGAACAGATGGCCTGCCCATACTGACACCAGGACAGGGATGCAGACAGTCATGCGGCTTGGCACGAAGCTGTCCCCTCAGGTCACAACGTCACGTACCCACCGATCAGGCCCAGACCCAAAGACAGAGCTAGAGCTCTTCCTGTACCTCCCTGCTGGCCCTTCTGGTGTCCACAGGCTGGCCTAGGTGACAAGGTCAGCCCAGTACTCACTCCTCCAAAAGCCCCAGCCCGTCAGGCCTGAGGGGTAGCAGCCTCTGCCCCAGCACAGCCCTGGGGCCTCTCCACCTGAAGGTCATGGGAGAAGCCCCCAGACTCTCCCCGGTTCTGCCCGCCATCCGCCTCATCAGAGCATCGGCAGCGCCAGCACACGGTGCAGCTAGGGTGGCTGGGGGCAGCACCCACCGACCCCTGCTGACATCCTCCCAGCCGTGCCCACATCCCCAACAACCCACCACCACCATACCCGCTCTTTGCCACTGATCTCCAGCTGGATCTCACGGTCCCTCAGCTTCCGCCACTGGCTGTAGTACTTCGTGAGTGGGGTCCCCTCCTCCCGGGTTCGCTTCTCCCAGGCATCCTGTGCAGGGAGATCCAGGGTCACGTCCCACCCCGGGCAAAGCCCCAGACCTCAGCCACACACTGACCAGTGGCCCCCGGGCCCCGGCACCAGCCCCCAGCTGACCACTGCACGCTGGTCGGACACGCCGAAGGAGACCCTCTGGCGGAGCCTGCGGATGTGTTCTGCGTTCTCCTGCACCTTCTCGAGCAGCTGGCGCACCTGACGGCAGTAGTTGGCCACCTTGCACTCCCGGAGGAAGGATTTCAGCTGCAGAAGAAGGGGGGCTCAGCCTAGCCCCAGGCACAAGGCTACTCTGCACCCTGCAAGCGGTGACCACAGGCAGGCGGGGGCGGGTCATGGGTTCGTGTGTCTCAGAGCCCTGGGGGACACACCTGAGGTTGGGGGGAGCCCCAGTGCAAGTGTGGGGGGGGGCGGGGGGGGGTTGGGTGACTCTATGGCCCAGCCCTTAGGGACCTGTGGGGGTCGAAGGGCTGACGGGAGGATGACCACCAACCCCGTGGGCCAGGCAGAGGGGTGGGCAGGGGCAGGATGGATCCACCCTCCAGGCCACATCCCGCCTGCTGCCTGTCTAAATAAAGTCGTGCTGGCACACGGCACACTCATTCGTTCCTGCATTTCTGTGAATTTTTTTGCACTTCTGCGGGCAAGTTGAGCGGATTGAGAAACGCCGTGATTGCAAAACCTAAAATATCTACCATCTGACTTTTTACCAAAAACGTTTGTTGACCCTCTTCTAGACCATGATCCCCAAGACTCAGAGAGAGGACGACGCACACACACCTATGTCTGAGCAACGCTGCCCCACTCACTACCAGGGCCAGACGGGCACAGGCCTCCCTGAAATGAGAAACCTAGGCTGAAAGTAAACGGATCTCCAAGGGGCTTCTGAGAGGAAAGACCCCCCCCATCCCACCCCGAATGTCACCTGAAGAAAAGCTGAGGTGGGCGGCCAGGGCTTCCTGTGACCCCCTAACGTCTCCTACCTCCTCACCTGGCCCAGGAGCACCTGGGAAAGCATGCAGTGAGACCAGCCCGACCCAGAGCCGGGGGCCGGTGCAGCCTGCTGAGCCCCAACACCCCCAGGAGCCCTCACGGCTGGTCCAGGCCCTGGGCTGTAGCACGTTAGAGCGGGGCTGACAGGTCCTGGGGTCCTCCTGACGCACCCGGGCCAGCGCCCTCCTCAGGCTCCCAGGCATGTACCCCAACACCACGGCCCCGGGGACCCAGCTGCCAGGTGATGCCAGCACAGAGACCCCAAGCTGACCAGGCCCTGCCACTGGCCCTGTGCGGCTGTGACAGGGCTGCCCTGCTCTGGCCCCACGCGAGGGGCGCCAGCCCGTCAGGAGGCGGTCTGGTCTGCTGAGGGGTTGGGCCCACGGAGGGACTCGGGCGGGGGGCAGCGGGCACACACCTGCAAGACAGCGGGCAGCGCCAGCTCGGGGAATGCAATGCTGTGGGCCTGACCGTGCAGGTACTCCAGGCTGAGGTCGTACAGCTGCTCCACCAGGCCATCCTGAGGCAGCGAGGGAGCGGACAGCGTCAGGGCAGAGGGGAGCTCAGACCTCGGAGCCACACTCGGGCTCAGGCTCATCAGGCTACCCAGCCCCGGGAGGCCCACAAGGTTCAAGCCTGGAGGGTAGCGGGCCTTCTCCCATCCACACTCGTCTACCTCCAGTCACCCCGCACGCTGACCTCGGTGCCCCGTGACATCCTGCCGTGACCCCGCCCAGGGCGTTCCCGGACCCCTTTGGAGGCTGGGCTCACCCGGTACGCCTTCTCCTGCAGGTTGACCTTGGACAGCTTCAGGATCACAGCAAAGTTGATGGGCCTGGAGCTCATGCGCCCCGGCCTCCTGTTGAAGTCGACCTGCTGGAAAATCTGCCCCAAGGACCCGTCAGCCTAGCCTGCCCACCCCAGTACCCTGGGTCTCTGGACACCCATCTTGAGACCAAGGACAAGTGGCCAGACACAGTGCCAGCCCCACGGCCTCACAGACACCAGCCCCTCCCCGCACAGCTCCAGATCTCTGGTCCCCAAGGGAGTCCCTCTGCCCTAGAGCAGGGCCCTGGTCAATGGGGCAGGACCAGGCCACACCCTTACACACTGCTGCTGTCCCCCTCCTGAAACCGGGCCAGAAAAACATGAGAACCAGTGTCTGGAGACAAAGAAGGGTCCCTCCTGCACAGGGTCACCATCACTGCAATTTCCTCACCCACGATCGCATCCCCACAGCCTGGTCCCGGCCCTAGTGGACCTCTAGCCTTTGGACTGAAGCCTCTCCCTACCTAAGCTACGTGCACACGTATACACACGGATACACACGCACAGAGGCAGCAAAGGGAACACAGCTTTGGAATCAGACGGGGCTTTCAGCCCAGCTCCGCCGCTCACTCTAATCTTGGGGAAACACCCAGATCGACCCAAGTCTGTGCCTTAAAATCAGCGCCCTCGGGCCAGCCCAGCAGAGCAGCCGTACTCACCTGCGGTGCCACTCTTGCCTATCGGGCAGGCACCGCACACAGTTAACACCCTCACAACCCGTGTGCTATGGGCAAAGAGCCAGCACTCAGGAGAGCTGCACCGAGTTGAGGAGTAGTCGGGCCACATGCGGCAGGAGGCGTCTTCCCTCCCGCACCCTCCGCCCCACCTCGAGCACCTGCTCACCTCAAGGATGAAGGGCAGCACCGGGATGAAGGTGCCTGTGCTCTCCGAGAGCAGTGTCAGGGTGCGCACGCAGTGCATGCGCAGCGGGTAGAAGCGGGCCGTGGGGACCAGCCTGGGGATGTGGGAAGGCGGGAGTGAGCAGAGACCCCAGACTCAGACACCCCCAAACCAGCCTCACCTGCCTGGCCCCGCTGCCTCTGAACTCTCCCCACCCCCTGGGCTCCAACCTCAGGAGGGGCTCCTCCCCGGCAGGGTCAGCAGCCACACCAGCCTCAGACAGATAAAAGCAGGACAGAAGACCCCCACCGAAGTCGCAGTTCTAAGGACCTGCCTCCTTGCTCAGTTACGGGGGCGGGCACCCCACCCCACCTGGCTAGCAACTCAATTTCATTTTAACACGTGAGACAGCAAAACTGTTCTTTCTTCTCCCTTCAGGAGAACAAGGATGCCCTCTGCCGGCCACGTGTGGCTCCGCCCGTCTCTGCCCCCACAGACCAGCATGATATTCATAGGCAAACCAACCCCAGCCGTGCCTCGTCACTCCAAACCTGCTCTGTCCAAGACGTCCAGGCAGATAACCCCAAATGCCTTCAAACTGCACACAGTCCCCTCTACCCCGCGTCCCCAGAATGCACGTGTGTGCGGCATCCTGGACTAAGGTACCAGGTCACAGGCAACCAAGAGGCCCAGCTGACAACAATTCTGGGATACCGGGGACAAGGCCACGGACAGCCTCAGCCCAGACCTTCCTCAGGTGCTGCCAAGTCACAGACACCACACCTGGAGGCCCCAGCTGCCAGGGGCACTGGCCAGACCCTCTGTGAACAACCCTGACCCTACCCTGACCTCCAGGACAGCCTCCTGTAACCTTCTCCCTGTGTAGCCCTGGCCCCACCTCCTTCGGCCCTCGGGGCAACCCCCCAGCCGCGACTCACTTGATGCAACCGATGACAACCTGGGACAGGGGGTAGATCAACGGCTGCAGAGCTTCACTGGGGCAGATGGTGCTGAGGGCGCGGGCCCACAGGTGGAGGCAGTGGACGAACTGCCAGCTGTACACGGACTGGCGCGTCTCCTGGGCAGAGCGCAGTCCCCCCGGTCAGCCCCGCCCAGGTGAAGGGGTCCCCTGCACCTATGCCACAGCCCCCGCCAGCAAGGGCCCTGGCGCCTGCCGCCAAGTGGCTGAGCTGCCTCTCGCAGGAGGCCGGGCCCCCACCCCCGCAGTGGGTCGGGCCCCGCCCCCACCCACCTTCTTGCGCGTGGTCATGGCATTGCGCAGGTGGATGGCGAGCTGGCGGATGTAGAGGAATGCGTGCTGATAGGCGACGCCCGCATCCAGGGCCAGCAGCTCTGTCAGAGTCCGCTGCATGAAGTTGACGAGGGGCAGGGTGCTGGGGGAGGTGAACCTGCAGTTCCTCACATACGTGATGTACATTTGCTGCCGGAAACACCTTAGTCAGAGCCACCTCTGAGCTCCCAGGGCCGCATGCCCCCACCACCCAGCTCCAAGCCCCCTGCAGACACCCGGGCCTTTCCCTCAGAGCTCGCCTCAGCAGGAACCACGGCCCAGCCACGTGTGCCGCAGACCCCCCCGCCGCACGGCCCTGCTTCTCGAGGCCCCACTGCTGCTCAGCCCACCGGCCCCGGGCAGAGTCTGCAGTGCCGAGGGGAAGGGTCTTACGGGGAGGCCTAGACACCCAGGAAGGAGGGAGCTGCAGCATGAATAATCATGCGAAAGGGCAAGGGCCGTGGACGGACCAGAAGGAAAGGAGGCAGAGAAGCCCCAGCTGCCCGCCAGGCTGATGCAGGGCGCTTCTAGAGGGTTCTGTGCAGGGCAGGCCACCCCAGGCTTAGAGCCAGGCAGCAGGGTCCCCGTCCTTCTCCACGTCTGATGTCCTCGTCCACTGAGGGGAGAGCTGTGCAGGCCACTCCATGTGGAGCCCCAGGGGGACCAACGGCTCCTGTCCCCATGCCATCCCGTCCCCCACTTCTCTTGGAGAAAGCCATGACGAGGACCTGGGTCTGCCCAGGGTCACAGCACCCGCGAGAAACACCGACCACAAAGGCAGCCTGCCCAGCCCTCAGATCAAGACTTTCAACCCGGACCCTAACGGAAGAGCCGGGGGCACTGCTACCTTGAGGACGGGGCTCAGGAAGACGTCCTTCTTGTGCCGGCAGACCTTGATGAGCACCAGGAAGGCCAGCACACGCAGCGTCTCCTCACCCGTGCCCCACAGGACCACCATCCTCTGTGGAGGCGAGTTGTCACCGCCTGCCCCGGGACCCCCACCCCCCACCCCGAGCCCGGCCAGAGACAGTCCTTCCCACAGCACCCCCCCCGGGGAACTCCCCGAGTTAGGGCTCAATCGGGGAGGAGCGAAACCAAAGCACGTCACCCCTCCTGAAGGCCGTATGGTGAAAACTGACCTCTGCTGTCCAGCGCATGTATGCACGTGGGTGCCAGAAAGCTGCCCCCCGCCCCCCAGGGGAGCCCGTCCTCGCGTGACTGGGCTGTGCTGCCTCGAGTGTGCCCCAAAAACAGAACCCCATGGGGTGGCACAGATGCCCCCTGCACTCCAGCCGGCAGCTGGGCTGCCCTGAGGCCAACACACCTTGAGCAGCATGCGGCACTGCTTGGGGAAGGTCAGGTAGTAGGGCACGGAGCTGCTGACGTGCTGGAGGACGGCCGCCGCTACTGTCGTCTCTGCCACACAGGCCACCAGCTGGGGAAGCAGGAGAGGTCAGCGAGGCCCGGGATACGAGGAAGGATTGGACCGGTGGATGCGGCCAGGCCCCCATGTGACCCGGCAGGCCCCGCCCCCCAGGACTGCACCTGTGTGACGGAGCTCAGGTAAGCCTTGATGTCTAGCCGGAGCTTCCCCCACAGCGGGCTGCTGGATGGCTGCCGCACCCTGCAGGGAGACCGCGCCCTCCAGCTCAGACACGAGGCCACAAGGAGGGCACCAGGAGGCCACCAGGAGGCAGGGGTGTGCCGCAAGCCACGTCCCATCCAGGACACACACAGTGTCCAGGACGCAAGGGCACATGGGCCCTGTGGTGAGACACCCCGCCCCCCATCTTTCCCATGAGTTCAGGGACCTTTCCAGCTGGATAGACGCGAGAGACACACCAGGACTCTCTCAAGGATGGCCCACAGCTACACCTAAGGAGGGGTACCACCAAGCCCCAAGCCCCCCACAGGCCACCCCACCCGGCCAGAGGGCTGACCATCCTTCCTGTCTGAGCCCAGGGCCAGCCACTTCCCCCAGAGCCCCCAGACAGACCCCTGGCCTCTCAGGCACCCACACTCCGCAGTCCCAGGTCTGACCCAGGCATCGCCAACCAGCACAACAAGCTGTCTTCCTTTGGGCCACGTACAGTTTTTGTCGTTGTTGTTAGCCTTGCGGCTTACGGGATCTCAGTTCCCCGACCAGGGATTGAATCCGGGCCACGGCAGTGAAAGCACCGAATCCTAACCACTGGACCACCGGGGAACTCCCCGGGCCACATACGCTTTACAGAGATCAAGTCATTTACACCTTAATTTCAGCAGCAGTGACTGGTGCCTAGGAGGTTTCTCAAAGGCATCGCCTCTCAACACTTGCAAAACTCAGCACGTTAAGTGTCTGTTAACTTTGCTAACGTGTGCAAAAGAACCAAGGACAGGGGCCCCTGTTAGCCTCCCCATGGGCTGAGGCCAGCTGCTGGGCACCTGGAGCCACGACCCAGGCGGCGCTGCCGCTTCCTCCCAAGCCCGCTGTCCTCCATGGTGACCGCTCTCCCCACTGCAGCGGCCCCCACGGAAGCCCGCACCCAGCCAACGCCAGCACCACTGAGCGCTGCCTCTTTGCTGCCCACTCACTCACTGCCTGTGGCCCTCCACTCTCGCCAGCAGCCAGCTGCCCTGCCCCCTCAGGCAGCCACCCCTACGCGGCCGCATCAGTCCAGCCCCGACCATGCCCCCAGGCCCAGGTACTCCCAGCCCCGAGTCCCGGCCTCTTCCTCCTCCCCCGCCAGGTGGTCCCGGCGGACCTCTCCCTGGAGCTTCCTTCTCCCTCTGAGCAGTGTCGGGGTGAGTGTGACCCTCCAAGCCTTTCCTGCCTCCCGGTCACGTGGCCGCAAGCTCCTGGGAGCCCCAGTGGAGCCCGCAAGCTGCCAAATGCGGGCTGCTGCTCCGCCCCCTCTGGAAACCTTCCAGGGCCTTCGCTCAACTGACCTCTCACACGGAAGTCAAGGTCCTCGAGCCAGCATGGATGGGGCCCCTGCCTAGACACACACACTCGCACCAGCCAAAGAGCAAGGAGAGCGGACAAGACTTGACTTGTCCAAAGAGAAAAGTGAGAATCCTGACCAGGAAAGCCAGGGGAGCAAAGCCCAGCACACACTCTGTGGCCCTTGAGGAATTCTGGGCAGGAAGGAGGAAGGACAGGGCTACCCCCATAGGGCCCTGAGTGTCCAGCCTCTCCCAAGAGCCCCACAAAGAGCCTGGCTCTGTCCTCCGCATCCCTCTGTGCCAGCTAGGCCTAGAATGGGCCCCTAGGTCCCAGAGCCCCTGCCTTCCCCAGTGCAGGGCCCGACCATGCCGCCCCATGCCATTCTCCTCCCTCTTACCTGCTACTGTCCTTCGGGGCTTTTCTAAAGAGCAGCTCCTGGAGACAGCCAAAGAGATCTCTGATGCAGAAAGTGACCAGAGCATTGAACACTGCAACGAGGGAACCAGAGATGCCACTCTCAGGACAGAAAATGGAACACAGAGACTGTATCCCTGGTCCCCTCACCCCAGCTCACCAGCACTGTCCGTGACCTGGAACTTGCTGGTCTCAGTGCCTTCCTGTTCTCCTTGGGCGGTGGCCACGGCTGCTCGAAACGCCTGCACAACTTCGTGGAATAGCTTTGGAGTGAGGTGCTGCTAAAAGGGCAGAAGGACCCAGAATGTTGGAGGAGCAGTCAGCTAGCTGGGGCTCCAGGAATCTGCTCTATGAGAGGAAGGCATCCTCGGCCACATCCTCAGACCAAGAGCAGAGGTGGGAGCAGCGTTACGGAGCCATGTGCAAGGAACAGAAAGAGTCCAGCATCCTCCTGGAAGGGCCATGAGGGAGGGGCGGAGGAGCCTGAATCTAAACAATGGCTAACTCCAAGTGGTATCTGGAGTCCTCCCTTTCCGGCCTTTCTTTTCCCCGCAGAAACCACTGCAAGGCCCTCAGAAGGGCCCTGGCTCCACCAGCGAGCAAAGGCACAGAGACTATGTCCTGCCCACAGTGGACTTCAGAGAGCCCTGGAGAAAAAGAGAGGAAAGGAGAAGGCAGAGGCCCTAGTCTCTGAATGAAGGAGAGAATGCAGTCCTGAGCCCTCCTAGCATGCAGGGAAAACTGCGAGATTCTCTCTCGTGCTGAACGGGATCAGAGGGGGCTCCTCCCACCTGCACTGCCCCAGGTAAGTGAAAGAAAGCAGGGGGACGGGAGCTGGGGCGGGGTCAGCGGCCCACTTCTCACCTTCGCCGCCTGCGTCCATCTCTCAACCGTGGCGAGCGTCACAGAGGCAGAGCCCCTCCTCCTCCCCATAGGCCCTCTGGGGGCCCCGTCCTCCTCATCTTCCTCCTCGCTCGCCTCCTGCACCAGACACAGAGGGCCCCACTGGACCAGATGCAGAGGCCACAAACACGCCCCCGCCCCCACCCAGCTGTGCACAGGCTCTCACCTCCAGCGCGTCGGGCAGGGAGTGGAGCTGCTCCTCCTCGCCCTCAGAGCTGTCCGAATCACTAAAGTTCAGCAGGCTCTGGTCATTCTCCTGCAGGAACTCGTAGAACTCAGGGTCTTTGTCCTTCAGTCGAGAGAGCTGGTCCTTGTGCTCAGACGCACGGCCCTTACGCCGGCTGAGAAGGTGGGGTCATCAAGTCTGACCGGCTGGCACAGCCAAGGCCAAGGGGGGAGGGGGGATCAGCCTTCCTGTCCTCCTCAGAGAACCTATGAGGCTTCGTCTGCTCCCTCCACAGCAGCTGCTAACAACCAAGGCAGGGAGCTTTCCAGAGAGCAAGTTTTCAGCAGATCTCTCTCTCCCCCAAACTCCGGACTCACACGTCCGGCAGCCTCTGCACACGTGTTTCAAACCCAAGGCGTGTTTCAAAACAACGCTGAACTTGCAGCTTCCCCCGAACTTACTCTGCCCACACGCTGCTCTACCTCAGCTGTCGCTAACTCCCCCTTTCCAGGTACTCACGTGAAAGGTAAACCCTCTCTGTCTCTCCCACCCAGCGCGCACTCTGCCACGAGATCTCATCATCAATACTTCCAAAAGTCTCACGACTCCTCTCAAACCAGCATCATCTCTCAATTCACTTGGCCACTCCAGCCCCTTACAACCTGCTCTCAGCACAGCAATCGGAGGGACCCATCCTGTTACATGTCACGCGACGTTACTTCACTACTCAAAACCCTAGGATAATTTCTAACTGTACTGAGACGCCATATAAACGGTCTACGAGATCCAGCCCCATCACCGTCTCTCCAGCTTCACCTCCTACTACTCTCCTCGCATTCCTGCCACAGCCATGCTGAACTCTGCGTAAGGCTCACTCCCAACTCAGGACCTTTGCTGTTCCTAATGCCTAAAACACCCAGACATTCTTCCCCTACTGCTGCAATTTACTCCCTCAGGTTTCATAAAACGGCCTTATCCCCTCCACCTAACGCTGCCGCAGAAGCTCCCACCTATGCTCCCTGTTCCTCCAGCTCCTTCTGCTCTTCTTTCCTGTCTGCAGCACTTATTTCTTCCACCGCCCTACACGCTGTAGTTTGTCCAAGACCGAGTAAGCTCTCCTGGGCCAAAAATGAATACTATCCTCCAGCGTTTCCCAACACCGGGATGACTTATCACGGAGCAGTCACTCCGTAAATACCGCACGGAAGAATAAACAAATCGAAAGGTCTGGGGGAGAGATCAGAGGTCCCTAGGCCTCAGTCCTGAGGCCCCAGGAGTGGTCAGCACCCTTCCGGTGGGGCGGGCCAGGACGGTTAAGTGGGCTCTGCTTACACACGGCCCGTAGAAGACGCTCCACTCACCTGGCCAAGGGACTCCCACCTGGCCCATCCGGGCTCCGGGTCGCTCCGCGCGCCGCCCGCGTCTCCGCCTCTGGGGCTCCTTCGGGCTCCGAGTCGGACTCGGAATCAAAGCCCGAGGCCAGGAACTCGTCCACCGTCAGCTCCGCCAGGCGCCTGCGGGCCATGCCGTTGGAGTCATGACTCCCCGCCAGCCCGATGTGCCCCAGCCCGGCCGCCCCAGGAACACAGAGAGGTTCAAGAGAAGCCTCTCTGGATGCAAGCGCCCGCCGGGAGGCCTGATCGGAGCCTCAACTCACCGCTTGCGGGTCCACGCCGCCGCCATAACTGCAGGCCCGTAGCGTGCGCCCCACTTCCGGCCCCAGCAGGCCTTGCGCCAGGCGCACTTCCTGCAGGCAACCCCGCCCCTGGCCCCGCCCCGCCGCGCCCCGCCAGGTGGCTTTAAGGTTCTCCAACCTTGGCTGCGGCGGCATCCAGGCGGGAGGGCGCGTTCGGATCTCTTTTTGGGCGGGAGGCGCTCGGCCTCCCAGGGTGGCACGCGGGATGAAAGCTCCCTGCGCAGGCCTGGTTCAGTCACGGCTCCCGCTCGTTTCCGCTGAGGGACAGACTGCGGAGCTCCAGCACCCGGCAGGACTGCGTAGGGCGGAATCCCGCCATTCCGCTCACAAATCTGTGACGTTTACCAAAAAAGGCACTAGTAACGACACCGACCTGGGGGAGGGCCGGGCCGGGTCACCGTCGCCCAGCCCAGCCCACAGCACACACCCCCCCGCCCCCTCCATGGGTTCCGTGAACACGTGCCTGTGAGGATGTCAATGCATTGACCACGGAAAAAATGCATGGGGGGAAACGTGTCAGAGAGAACTTCTATACAAAGAGCTCTTAGAAATCAATAATAAAAAGCCAACAATCTTTAGTAGAAAAAACAGACGAAAATAGAAATGGTGATGCTATAGATGAGCTGTTTGGGAATTGATAAATGACACTCTGATGAGGATCAGAACGATGAGAGCCGTTTCCACTTCACTGGACAGCCCCATAGCACCTGCGCTGGGGGAGCCAGAGGGGTGAGACAGCGGACAGACCCGAGCACTGTTACTGAAACCAGGTTGGCCAAATCTCCCTGAAAGAGGATGGCTGATATTTCAGTCCAGCGAGTCCTCTACTGGGAATTCAGCTACGAACACATCTGCCTAAGTACCCAGGCCGGCCCCGGCGGGGACAGCCACTTTTGCTCTGCCCTATCTGTGGAACAGCCTGCAGGTGCAAAGGCCCGGAGGCTGGAAGGTTGCCTTGGGGAAGGAAGGAGGTGGGGAAGACAACCTATGCCCTCCCCTCCCCCCACTCGTCCTAATGGCGGAGGTCCGCCGGCCTGGACAGCCAGATCCCAAGACAGGGGATCCCACAGCGCCCACGGCGTGCACCCCACCCCCCTCCCGCTCTGCAGCCAGCGTCCAGATCAAGGCCAGACGGCAAAGTGGCCTGCGTGGGGTTGGAGAGAGGAGGGCAGACGCGGCCCCCTGCTGGCTCAGGTCCCAGGGGCATCACGTGGGGCCATTCGGCCCCCCAGGAGATGCGGGGTCCCGAAAGGGGAGAGGGGTGCTTCTTGAACGAGTTGAGGCGGGCGGAAGGTCCAGGAGGTTTCTTGGGGATAGGCGGCGGGCGGGGCCCGGGGGGCTTCCTGGAGGAGGAGGCGGGCGGAGCGCCGAAACATTGGGAGGATTCGCGCGCTACGCGGCGCCCCCGAAACCTCGGGGGAGCGCGGGAGGCGGAGCGGGCGGCGCCGAGAAACAGCGGCTGCGGGCAAGCGGCGGGAGCGAGGAACGCAGAGCCTGCCGCCACCGCCGAGCAGCCCTCCAGCCGTTCGGCGTCCGCTTGTCCGAGCGTCCTCCGCGGATCGGCGGCGGGCCGGCGGCCGAACCCATGCAGCCGCGCAGCGAGCGCCCGGCCGGCAGGACGCAAAGTCCAGAGCACGGCAGCCCGGGGCCCGCGCCCGAGGCGCCGCCGCCGCCGCCGCCGCCGCAGCAGCCGGCAGCGTGAGTGGGCCGGGGGCCTGGGGACCGTGACTGGCCAAGGCCGAGGAGGAGGGGGGAAGGAGGGAGGGAGGGGCGCGCCGACCCTGGCAGGCTGCCGGGAGGGGGCGACCTCGTGCCCCGCAGGCTCGGCCCTACCGCGGAGGGTCCAGGTCCCCTGCGTTACCCGCGCACACATTCGGCGCGGGGCAGGGCGTCCCGAGGAGTCTGCTCCCGGAGGCTCTGTCCCCTCCCACCGCCCTTGAATTCCGGCTGCGCCGTTCAAAGACTCGGGCGGCCTGTCTGAATGATGGGGGGTTGGCGGTCAAGAGAGGTCACACTTGCTGGTCGGTGTAGGGGTCTGCTTCAGAGCCACCGGTCAGTACGGAGCGGTTTCACCTCGTGCACTTCCCTCATGCCCTGCCCGTGCCGAGAACACCGGACTCTGATGGGGGCACGGGAAGGGTTGGTTGCCAGCGATGGACAGAGAGCCTAGTCGCGAGGAGGGTCTAGAGAGCCGGGTTCTTCACGGAGGCCCCCGGGCGGAGGGAAGTGTGGTGCTTGATTTGAGCAGGGGTCGCGGCAGAGGAAGATGTACAGGTTCAATGACGGACCGGGGTCTGCCGTGGGATCCGACCTCACTCTGGTAGCAGGTTGGAGCAGAGTCTAGTTGGGCTCCCTGGATGCGAGGGAGCAGAGTGCGGTAGCGCCTGGAGAGCAGGGGAGGTCCCGAGGGGAGTGGGTCCTTGATGGAAACCTGGTTCGGGCTGCTGGGGGCGGGTGGCCTCCTGGGTGCCCAGGCCCTGCCCAGGGTCTCAGGGGTGGGTGAGCAGCTCCCTGCAGAGCACACCGTGACCAGGCACTGCCCACCTACAGCCCCGAGGCAGAGCGTGCCCGGCCCCGGCAGGCCCGGCCCACGGGCCCCATGGAGGGTGCAGTGCAGCTGCTGAGCCGCGAGGGCCACACCGTATCCCACAACTCCAAGCGGCACTACCACGATGCCTTCGTGGCCATGAGCCGCATGCGGCAGCGCGGCCTCCTGTGTGACATCGTCTTGCACGTGGCTGCTAAGGAGATCCGGGCACACAAGGTGGTGCTGGCCTCCTGCAGCCCCTACTTCCACGCCATGTTCACAAGCAAGTACTGCCCCATCGGGTCCGGGCACTTGGGGGACTCTGCAGCTCTTCCAAGGTGGGGACCAGCCTGACCTGCTGTCCCCACAGATGAGATGAGTGAGAGCCGTCAGACGCATGTGACGCTGCACGATATCGACCCTCAGGCCTTGGACCAGCTGGTGCAGTTTGCGTACACGGCCGAGATCGTGGTGGGGGAAGGCAACGTGCAGGTGAGGTTGCCTCACCTCTCATGTCCTGTACCGCTACCGTGCTTGTGCCTCTGCTCTCCCCACGCCCCCAGCATCCCCTGTACTGCTGCCACCCCTTCAGTCCTCACGTCCATTTCTCTGTCCCTGCTCCCCTGGCCGTCTCTCCCACCTTGCCCCATAGACTCTGCTCCCAGCCGCCAGCCTTCTGCAGCTGAATGGGGTCCGTGATGCCTGCTGCAAGTTCCTGCTGAGTCAGCTCGACCCCTCCAACTGTCTGGGCATCCGGGGCTTCGCCGACACACACTCGTGCAGTGACCTGCTCAAGGCGGCACACAGGTACGTGCTGCAGCACTTCGTGGACGTGGCCAAGACTGAGGAGTTCATGCTGTTGCCGCTGAAGCAGGTAACGTGGCAGCTGGAGCACAGCCTGGACCTTGACTCGGACCCCAACCCTGACCCAATTGCCAGACCCCAGTACCAGCCTTGGCCCCCCGGCCCCCATCATCTGGGCCCATAAGACCTGGTCTTTTGCCCCTTAGTCTTTATCTCCAGTCTCTGACTGACGTTCCAACCCCGCCAGCCATCCCCTGGGAACCCCCCACCCCCATTTTCTAACCCCACACAAGCTATCACCATTGATACCTGACACTCTCCTCTGCTGATTACACACCTGCCCACAGTCTCCCGTGCCTGGTTCCGTACTCCCAGGACTGCTCTGGAGCTAGGCCCCTGGGAACTGGGTCTGTGACTCCTGACCCTGCTTGGGTCTTCCTCATAGGAACACTGGGCCCCCTTGGACTCTCCCTCCCAGGCACCTTCAGGGCTCCATGGGTCCCCAAGCCCCTCCCCAGATCTCAGGTCTGAGGGTCCCCACCCCCAGGTGCTGGAACTGGTTTCTAGCGACAGCCTGAACGTGCCTTCAGAGGAGGACGTCTACCGTGCCGTCCTGAGTTGGGTCAAGCACGACGTGGATACCCGGAGGCAGCACGTTCCTCGGGTGAGGCCAGGCGCTGGGGGGCCTTGCGGTGCGTGGGAGGGGATGCAGTGACTGAGGATCAGGCGTGCCTGGGCCCTTCTGTGTCCAGAGATCCCACAGGGGTGATGCAGGCATGTGTCTTGAGGAGGGTCCAGGACACATGAGCAGGCCCGACCATAGCAGGCGTGCTACCACACCCCAGCTGATGAAGTGTGTACGCCTGCCCCTGCTGAGCCGGGACTTCCTGCTGGGCCACGTGGACGCCGAGAGCCTGGTGCGGCACCACCCAGACTGCAAGGACCTACTCATTGAGGCCCTCAAGTTCCACCTGCTGCCCGAGCAGAGGGGCGTCCTGGGCAGCAGCCGCACCCGGCCCCGGCGCTGTGAGGGCGCTGGCCCTGTGCTCTTCGCTGTGGGTACGCCCACCCGTCCCGTCCGGTCCCCCATCCCTGCCCTACGCCCTGTGTCCCTACCCACAAGCCCAGCACAAGCCCCCCCACCCCGTGCCGAGGCCACCCTGCGCTCACCCCACACCTGCTCTTCCATCCACCGCGGTGTGACCTGCTCACCAGTCACTGGCCCCACTTGCCCTTGGAGCCTCCAGGTCCTCAGCCTCGGGCTGTGCTAGAGCCTCCTAGCCCACTGTGTCCCTGGCCCCTTGTCCTGCCCCATCACCTCCCCCTGCCTAGGTGGTGGGAGCCTGTTCGCCATCCACGGCGACTGTGAAGCGTACGACACACGCGCTGACCGCTGGCATGTGGTGGCCTCGATGTCCGCGCGCCGGGCCCGGGTGGGCGTGGCGGCAGTCGGGAACCGGCTGTATGCTGTGGGCGGGTAAGAGTGGGGGCTGGGCTCGGGTCAGGGGCTTGGCATGTGCCCACTGGGCCAACCCTGACCGGCAGCGAACCCCTCCCCTAGTTACGATGGGACTTCAGACCTGGCCACCGTAGAGTCCTACGACCCTGTGACCAACACCTGGCAGCCTGAGGTGTCCATGGGCACAAGGCGCAGCTGCCTGGGTGTGGCTGCCCTGCACGGGCTCCTGTATGCAGCCGGTGGCTACGATGGGGCCTCTTGCCTCAACAGGTAGTGGCTGGGGTCAGGGCCGGGTGGCCTTTCAGGGTTGGCTTAGCAGGTGTGGCTGCACCAGGACCGCAGAGGTCCTGCCTGAGGGGAACCAAGGGGGACCCTGCCTGAGTCAGGTCACCAGGGTCCCCTGTGCCTCTTCATCTGGGCTAGCCCAGTGGCCCCTTCTTTCCTCTCTGGCATCCTTCCCACCAGGCCAGGGGCTGGGCCCAGGTGGACACTCGCCCAGCATTATCCAGGTAGCCTGTGGCCTGTGTCCACCCAGCAGGCCCTGCTTCCTGCTCCAGTGGGACTCTGGGGTCAGCCTCCGTGACTGCCTAGCACAGAATTTTAGTCATTCCTCGGGGGAGGGCAGGTCGTGGGGCCGGGACTGCCTTTCTGCCACTGCTCAAGGTCAGCAGCCGTCCTGGTGTCTACAGTGCCGAGCGCTACGACCCCCTGACGGGAACATGGACGTCGATCGCCGCCATGAGCACCCGGAGGCGATATGTGCGCGTGGCCATGCTCGGTGGGTGACTGCTTTGCATAGCTCCCACCCCAGGGACCCCCGCACACAGCAGGTGCACCATGGGTGTGTTGACTCTCTGCAGATGGGAACCTGTATGCCGTGGGCGGTTATGACAGCTCGTCACACCTGGCCACCGTGGAGAAGTATGAGCCCCAGGTGCGAAACACCCCAATCACACATTCCCCTCCCCAGAGCTACTTCGGGCCATCACTCTCTGGCCACCCCCATCCCCCGGAGGGTCATCCCTTTACGTCCACCCTGTCCCACAGACATCCCACCCTGGACTAGAGTCCTGCACGTGGAGACGGAGGGAGGCTGGTAGTGGGTCTGCCCCCAGCCCGTCCCTCCACCGCAGGTGAGCTCCTGGACGCCCGTGGCCTCCATGCTGAGCCGGCGCAGCTCCGCGGGTGTGGCGGTGCTGGAGGGGGCCCTCTACGTGGCTGGTGGCAATGACGGCACCAGCTGCCTCAACTCTGTGGAGAGATACAGCCCCAAGGCGGGTGCCTGGGAGAGTGTGGCGCCCATGAACATCCGAAGGTGTGCTGGCCCCCACACCTGTCACCACCACAGCGGTCTGCACCCCCGACCCCGACAGATGTGTCCCAGGCTCTCACCCCTGCGCGGCGTGTGCCCCCACCTCCTTCCCAGGTCTCTCCCTCCAGGGCCCCGCCCCCACTGCTCCAAGGCTCCGCCCCCATCATGCCAAGGCCCCGCCTCACCGGCTCATTTCCCCCTCCCATCCGTCCCGCCCCCATGATACCTCCCAAGGCCCCGCCCCCTGAGGCGCCTCATGTCTACCGCCCCAGACCCGGCCCTGCGCCCTCCTCACCCCCAGCCTCGCCCCTTACCTCTCCCTGTCCGCCCTGCCGGCAGGAGCACACACGACCTGGTGTCCATGGATGGCTGGCTGTACGCCGTAGGGGGCAACGATGGCAGTTCCAGCCTCAACTCCATTGAGAAGTACAACCCGAGGACCAACAAGTGGGTGGCCGCGTCCTGCATGTTCACGCGGCGCAGCAGCGTGGGCGTGGCAGTGCTCGAGCTGCTCAACTTCCCGCCGCCCTCTTCGCCCACGCTGTCCGTGTCGTCCACCAGCCTCTGACCCGTGGTGCGGCTGCGCAGAGACCCGCCCGCGGCCTCCCACGTGCCTTAAGCCCCCTGGGCCCAGCGCCTGCCTCCCCTGCGCGTGGGGCGGGGCTCGGCCCCCACCAGGAACGTCCGGGGCCGTCTGTCCAGTCTCCGCGCGTCTAGGCCGCGGCTTTCTGTGTTCCTTCCTCGGTGTGTGTTTGTGTGTGCCGTTTATCTATTCACTCGTTTATTTATTGACTGGTGGTGAGCAGGCTGCAGCTGCCAGTCTCTCCGTTTACTTTTAAAGTGTCCTGTCTCTGGGACCAGGCTGCCCTCCTGGGTGTCCTCCCACCGTGCTAGGGGCACTGGGGAGCGACAGGGTGGACACTGGCGTTGCCCGTGGGTAAGGGGCCAACTTGGACTCTCTAGACCTGGAGGGACCGAGGGGTGATGCAGAGCACTTATGGGGGGGGACTTTCTGAGCAGGTGCAGACCCCCAGCCTGAGCTGTGCACACCTCCTTGCTTCGCCCAGCCAGGCACACTCCCGGCGGGGGCGGGCACGAATCGGGCTTCCTTCCCGTGGCTGTGGTGTCATTTCTGGATCCTGCACTGAGCTGGGCACACGTGCACCGCAGGCCGCATACAGCAATATGAGCCCCTTGAACAATAAACACATTTCCTGGGCTCTGCGGGCCTGTGGCTGAGTGTCCATCTCTGTCTTCCAGGGTCCCGCCTGGGGTGACCAGGAGGGCCTGGGGTGGCTATGCGGCTGGGCCGAGATGCTGTGTTGGCACCTGGGGGCTTGGAGGCCGCACCATCACATCCAGGGGCAGGGCTGTGGTGGCCGGTGTGTTAACTCCTGGCTATGCGTGGCATTCCCCTCACCATGGCTGTCCCAGGCGCACCTGGGAGGGTCATGACCTCCCTCCTGGATTCTGGTTAAGCCTTGGGGACCCTGACCTTGATCTGGGGTGAGGATTGGACTGAGGCAAGAGAGGAGGCTGCGGGAGGGTCCTGGCTTCCCCTGACCCAGTTGCAAATTCCTGCTTCAACAGCTGAGAGTCAGCACACAGCCCCCTGCAGTCACTGGTGACTCAGCAACAGGCATTTCGGTGGAAACAGGATGTGTGCTCACACGGTGGGGAGGTCTGGAAGGGGATGCCTGGGCTCACGGAGCTCCAGCTCTAGGCACCCCCAGTCTGATGCAATCACAGTCTGGCCTGTGGGCCCCCTCCTGTACAGACTGGGGACTCTTCGCTGGGCGGTGAGAGGAGGGGAGCCTTCCCTGCCCCCCGCTGGCTGGCGTGTGTGGAGGACCCCGGGCAGGGAACTGAAAGGCTCAGCTCAGCCTCAGGTGGGGGCCAGGTCCCTCCCAGAAAGGCTCCGCCTCCCCGGCCCTTGGGTACAGGGCAGGCTGCCCCAGAGCCCCGCCCCAGGAGGTGGGGCAGGAGGCTCGGGACAGAGGGACCCAGACCTGTCGACCTGCTCTACTCGGGCCGGCTGCCACCGCTGCCCATGGGGAACAGCCACTGTGTCCCTCAGGCCCCTAGGAGGCTCCGAGCCTCCTTTTCCAGAAAGCCCTCGCTGAAGGGGAATAGGTGAGGCGGGGCCGGGTACAGCCGCGGCCACTCGGTCACAGGATCTCCCTCAATCTGCCTCGGGGGCCAGGCTGTGAGCACCCCTTCCCTTGTTCCCAGAGAGGACGGCGCCCGGAAGCTGGTCGGCCTGTTTGGCACCGAGGCCAGTCCGGATGGGGACACCACTGCCGACAAGATCTTCCGCTTCATCCCTGGAACGGTGAGCAGCCGGCCAGTGAGCCCTGGCTCAAGGGGGCGTGGCAGTGGTGGTCTGCGTGTGACCGCGCGTGTGTGTCCTGCCTGTGCTGGGCCCGGGGTCTTCCCCGTCGGACCAGGGGAGTCAAGTCCACGGCACAGGGAGGAAGTAGGTGCAGCCCTGCCCTGGGAAGCTCATCGGCCGAAAGTCTGAGCAGAGTGAAACTGAAGCCCGGCCCTGAGTCAGTGGGGCGGTGGGGCGGGGCCTCCACGCCTCGCCACGTGCCAGCCCTGCCTGGGGGCCCTGGTGTCCGCCCCCCGCCCCGGGCCCGGGCCCAGGACAGCGTGTCTGGGCACGTTGGAGCTGGACGAGCACGCGTGTCTTGGCTGCTGCCGTGTGGGCACGGGTGTCAGGCTGGTGACAGGGCCATGAACCGCCACGCCCCCCTGTCACTCGGAGAGTTAGGGGCTTCGGGTGCACAGTGAGCCGGCCTCCCCCCTACCCTCGGCCCCGGTTTCTCCAAGGGGTGTCCCTTCAGTGTCCACCGCTGCCTCATCCCACAGCAGCCCCTGCGCCCCGCCCCCAGGCCCTGCCACAGGGCCATGGCTCCCAAGCGCACGGCAGGCCACCCCGAGCTGAACGCCACCCCCAAGCCCCTGCCCAGCTGGCCGAGGGGGAGAGACACCCGCCCTTTAACCCAGCATGGCAAGGGGCGGGGCAAGGCTCTGCTGTGTGCAGAGGCCCTGGGGTGTGAGGGAAGTGACCCCCCAGGTCCTTGCCCCAGACACAGCTGCCCTGCGCCCCTCGGTCCTCACAACAGCTGGTGTGGGCTCCCAAGCCAGCTTCCCAAGTGTCCCCGTCGGGCTGTCCCCTCTCCTCCTCCCTGGGGTGTCCTGGGCTCCCTGTGGCCAAGTGCTGGCTTCAGAGACCAGGCTGCCTCAGAGAAGTGGACAGAGCACTTCCGACAAGTCCCAGGCGGCATCCCTCTGTGTGGCCGCATCTCACACCACAGCTCCCTCTGTCCAGGCCCCGCCTGGGCCGGGACATGGCAGCTGGAGAGGGGACCCGGCTTGCTGAACCTCTGGGAGTGGGGCCGGGGGAGGAGCCAGCGCTCCGCGAGCCCTGCCCGGGTGTGGGTTCTACACCCACACGAGAGCCTGCCCAGCCACGGCCCCAGGGCTGAGCCCAGGCCACAGGGCCAGCTGCGTGGCCCTTCCTGCGCTGTGGCCTGTTTTGCATGGGTCCCGTCCGGCATCATTCCCCGCACTGGGTGTGGGTGCAGGAGGCCCCACCCAAAGGCAGGGACGCCAGCAAGCTGTGAGTCTGTCTGTTCACATTCCTGGGCTTGCCCAAGGGGTGCCTCAGCTTGGTCAGGGCGCAGCAGCCCCTGCCAGCTCCCCAGCACGCCCTGATCCCAGACCTCAGCCCCTCCAGCCCCAGGTCGGCGCCCGTCCCAATCTGACTCCATTCTGACAGTCAAACCCCTGTTTATAGAGGAGTCTCTGTGTGCCAGGGTCAGCTGTTGGCGGGCGCTCACCCTCCCTGTCTTCAGCAGACAGACGTGGAGCCCCCAGCACACTCCAGGCCCGTCCTAGGCCCTGGCCCAGCAACGGGCCCCATTCTCGTACCGTTCTCACCCCATGACCGAGCCAGGTGATAAAACAAAGAAGTAAAAGACAGAGTAAGCCACACATGGCCAGCGCTGAGCAGAAACGTACAGGAGGACCAATGCGCGGGGGTCAGTGAGGCTAAAATGTTGGAAGGGCACCCGGACAGGGGCTCACAGAGAAGGGGGTCTGAGCCAGGCTCTGGATGGGGTGAGAAGGGGCTGGGCTGAGTGGTCCGGGCTGAGTGGTCCAGGCAGAGGGGGCAGCAAGGCCGAGCTCCTGAGACAGGCACGTGCCTGATGTGAGGGGAGAGGACCGCTTGGTCATTGTCAGGACCTTGGCCTCCGCTGAGAGGGAGATTGGGCGCGGGTGGCAGTGTGCTGGTGGCTTGAAATGGGCTGTGACGGGAGTACTTACACCAGGGAAATTGGCAAATACTACAAATCAGCCCCCCTCTTTCTTGGTAGAACCAAGTTTTAAAATGTTAGTAGCCAACCCTGAGATGTGGGAGGGATTCGAGTATCGTCTCACGTGGACACCTGAAAACCCTTCTGACCAACAAGTCTTGGGAGGTTGAATAACCAAAATGAGGGAACACGGTTAGGAAATAACGAAGCTAAGGTTGTATCTGCGTTGAACTGAAACCTCGACGACTCCAAGACTAGCGCACAGAGTTCTGTGACCAGCATGGAGGCTGTGTGTGTGTGTGTGTGTGTGTGTGTGTGTGTGTGTGTGTGTGTGTCTGTGTGTGTGTGCTGCGTTGTTTGCATGTGAAGAGGCTGTGAGTGTGGACAGGGTTCTGTACACACGTGTGATGCTGCGTGCGCCTTCTTAACCTGTGTATTGTGAGACTGGGGGCCAGGGCTGCTGGCCGCTGGTCAGGCCCCCTCGCCTGAGCTCTGCCCCCACCCCAGAGCATCCCGAGCCTGGAGAGCCAGCAAGAAAACCTGGAGCAGCCTTTCCTGAGTGTGTTCAAGGCAGGGCAGCGGAGGGCGCCCGTGAGGAGCCTGGGCACGGTTGTGCACTACACCAAGGTCCAGCTGCGTTTCCAGCACAGCCAGGTGGGGGCCGGGCCGGGAGGGGCATGCTTGAGGGCCACCCCGGGGCCTGCCCCCAGCCCTCAGACCCTGGCCCCACTCTCCCCCAGGACATCAGCGACTGCTACCTGGAGCTCTTCCCCTCCCACCTCTACTTCCAGGCCCATGGTTCCGAAGGACTCATTTTCCAGGTGAGGGGACATGGGCAGCGGAGGAGCTGGGGGAGAGGGAGAGAGCAGCCCCTTGGGGGGCACGCGGCCCAGTCCTGCTGGGCCCAGTCCCCCAGCCCTTCCCTCCCGCTGTGCTCTGGCAGGGGCTGTTACCACTGATGGAGCTGAGTGTCTGCCCGCTCGAGGGATCCAGAGAGCATGCCTTCCAGATCACAGGTGCGCAGGGGCACGGGGGTGCTGCCTGTGCTGACCTGGCCCCCAGGAGGGCGAGAGCACTAAGGCTGCTCAGTGAACCTGGCCGTCGACCGGCCCCAGGACCCGGGCGGGGCTCGGAGCACGTTGAGGGGTCCTGGCCTTTTCTCCGATGGGCACACGTGCGTCTGCCGGGCTGGGGCGGAGGGCAGTGGGTCGGGGGCCTCCAGAGCTGTGCGTGTGGTCATCAGTGGCTCCCCCCAACCCTTGAGGAGCCTTTCTTGTGGCCGCTGGCCTAGCCTACTCTGCCCCTCTCCCGCAGGCCCGCTGCCCGCCCCCCTTCTCGTGCTCTGCCCCAGCCAGGCCGAGCTGGACCGCTGGCTCTACCACCTGGAGAAGCAGATAGCCCTCGTGGGAGGGGTGCCGCGCCGCCACCCAGCACCGCCGCAGGTCAGTGCTGGGAACCCCACGCCCCTTTCCATCCCCACTCTCCTCCTGCCCTTGAACCCCCTCTCCCAGGGCCCCCCTGAGAACGAGCTCCCCTGGACTCTGCAGCGCAGGCTGACCCCGCTGCGGACGGCATCAGGGCTCCAGGTGGTGGGCACCGCCATCTGCGCCTCGAGGGTCAAGCTGCAGCATCTGCCCTCACAGGTGGGTGGGGGGCGCAGAGGTGGAGGAGGTGGGGGAGGGGTGCAGGCGGCAGGTGGGGGCCCTGGGTGTGTGCCGGTGGAGCCCCTACTCTGCTCTGTGGCCCCTCACAGGAGCAGTGGGACCGGCTCCTGGTCCTGTACCCGACCTCCCTGGCCATATTCTCCGAGGAAGCAGATGGGCTTTGCTTTAAGGTGGGTCCCTCCCCACTGTGGACCCGCCCCAGGGACGCACCCTCTGCGTGGGGGTGGGAGGGGGCAGCAGCTCAGGAGGAACCTGTATTTCGGGGCCTGTTGGGACAGATAGCACTGGCCCCACCCACCCAGCCCGCTGCCCTGGTCAGTCTGGTCTTAGCCTGACGTGGACAAGGAAGGTGGGTGCCCTGCCTCAGCATCCCGTGTCATCCTAGAGGGTCCTCAGGCACCAGCAGACCCATCACCTGGGGTGGGGGGTGTGGGGGCCCCTAGCGCCCCTAAAAGGGGCCTATACCTCTGAGCAGGCATCTTCCTGGTGCCTGAGGCCTATGCGTGTGCGTGTGCACGTGTGGGCCCGGGCGTGGGTGTGAAGGGCCTTCGGGGCCAGAGCGAGTGTCATGTGCATCAGGGTACTACATTCTACTGTGGGGGTGATCATGGCTTTCAGTCACTGAGAAACACACAGAGGGCTTTCTCGTAATCCCTTCCCACCCACCCCCATCTTAGCAGGTGGCCCAGGGGACCAGTCCCCGACCAGTCCTGTGTCGGCCACTGGCTGGCGAAGGCCCCACCTGGAGACCGGGGGTGAAGGCACCCCCCAAGGACAGACGGGGAGTGCCTGGCCTCCCACGGGGTGTCGGCCTTGGACCTGCCTTGCCCTCTGCCCGGCGTCCGAGTGCCCACCCAGCTCGGGAGGACAAGACGGGGCAGTGGGCACAAGGGTTGCTCCCCCTAACTAAGGCCTCGTCCCCCATGGATGCCCCGCAGGGGGAGCTCCCGCTCAGCGCCATCCACATCAACCTGAACGAGACGGAGAAACAGATCCGCTCTTTCCTGATCGAAGGTGGGCAGAGGCCAGGCCTGGGAGAGAGGGTGTGAGCCTAGCGCGCACCCAGCTCTGCACCGGGGCTTTGCAGGGGGCACCCTGCCCGCCAGGCCCCCTCACGGCATCTGTGTGCCAGGCCGTCTCATCAACACCATCCGTGTGGTGTGCGCCAGCTACGAGGATTATGGCCACTGGCTGCTCTGCCTGCAGTCGGCCTGCCGCGGGGACAGGACCTCCCCACTGCCCGGCCCCGAGAGCTTCCCGGGGCTGCGGGTGCCCCCACAGGTGAGGAGTCAGCAGGGGAGGTGCCGCTGGGCAGCGGTGAAACAGGAGGGTGGGCCTGGGCCCGGGGCGGTGGGGGGAGGGGCCCTGCCATCCGGCTCACCCTTACCCACCGCCGGCTGCCCAGGCTGTGGGCAGTGGCCGAGGCTCACTCTCCTCTGACGGACGGACCAGCTGGGACTCGGGGTGCCCAGCACACGCCTCCAACCATACCAGCCACTCCACGCCTGAGTCCACTGGAGGCTGCCCTGCCCGGCCCGCACCAGTGAGTATCTGGGGGGAAACGGGCAGAGGAAGGGGGCGGGGGACACTGCGGCGAGTTTGTGTTGGGGACACCACTGCAAGTAGGGCCCTAGTTCTTCAGGGGAGGGGACTCAGACCGGAGGGGCTCTGTGTAGTCTCAGAGGGGTATGTGGGAGAGGGCCCCGGGGAACATTCTGGAAGGCCCTTGGTCCCCACAGGAGCAAGCCAGCCCTGGCTGCACCAGCGTCGGTGGGCACAAGGCAAAGCTGAGACGGGCCGGCAGCAACCGATCACCCAGGAGCAAGGCCCAGGGCGAGGGGCCCGGCCCAGCCACCCCACTGCACCTGGACCTGATCAAGGTGGGCCCAGCACGCTGACCCCGGCTCCAGGCATGGCTCTCCCTCCCGCCCTCCATCTCCCCGGCCTCCTCGGTCCTGGAGCCACCCAGAGGCTTCTTGCACAGAGAAGGGAGGGCTTGGACACTTCCAGCTCCAGCGGTTCTGTCCTGTTTCTTGCCTGTAGTTGAGGCTGGAGGATGGCCCTGAGGCCCCAGACCATTCTCTGGAGACACCGCACTCCCCGCTCTACGCTGACCCCTACACACCACCTGCCACTTCCCGCCGCAGGGTCACAGACATCCAGGACCTGGACAAGGTCAGTCCCCTGCTGGGTGACAGAAAGAGCTGGACGTGGCCACAGCCTGAGGTTGAGAGGGTGCCTGAAGCCTGAGATCTGCTCAGGCTGCCACGGGAAGTTAAGGGGGTTTCTGGGGCAGGGGCCCCTCAGCTGCACGGAGGTCCCAGCCCAGGGCCTCAGTCACCAACGCTCTCCTGACAGTTCCTCAGTGCGATGCAGAGCTCACTCGGACCTGAGCCCTCGAGCCCATTCCCCTTTGGCCCCGTGTCCGTGCCTGTCTCTGACCCCAGCTCTGGATTCTCCGGCCCCCACTTGCTCTCCGAGAAGGGAGTCCCGCAGGCCCGAGCCTCTCAGCGGCATCGCGGGTCCATCAAGGGCCGGGGGTCCCGGCCCCCAGGCTCCCCTCAGCTTGTGAGTAGCAGCCCCCACCCCGGGCAAGGGGTTCTGCAGCCGAGGGTGGAGAGGAGACCGCATGGGGCCTCCTGGGACCCTGAGGGAGCAGGAGAGACGGAAACGGGGGAAGGGAGGATGGGCGGAGACCAAGGACGGGAGCAGCGGCAGTAAGGGGGTGGGGGCAAGAGGAAAGGTGGGGGTGGGGTCCGGCAGGTCCCTGAGCTGGCCGCCAAGCCGGTCCGAGGGCCCATCCCTCAGACTTGTCGTTGGGGTCCCCAGGTCTCTCCTGCGAGGGAAGTTGCGCCCGAGCCCCCGCCACCTCCCCCAGGTGAGTGAGGGCCCTGCCTTTTCCTGGGAAAGCTCTGGGTGTTGCTTCCTGAAAGCACATGCACCTCTGCCCTCCCCACCAGACGGCCGCCCCCCAAGGAGCTCCAACAGTGCCCGGGACAAAGCTCTGTCACCTTCCCACCAGCGGTGGCCTCGAGGAGCAGCTGAGGCTGAAGGCGGGCTCGTGCAGTGGATCTGATGGCCACCAGGAGGCTGCTTCTCGGGACCACCTGCCTGCATCGACCCTGCAGGAGGGGCTGAAGCAGGACCTGGGGCTTTTCAGTGGGGCCACAGGCACCCAGTATCGAGTCAGGGTCTGACCCCAGCAGGTGGAGGGGGCCTCCAGAACCCTGAGTTACCCTGGGCTCTTGAGGGGTCAGGAGGGCCTCATCCTTAGGACACCTTGGCCAAGGTGACTGGACGCCCAGAGGGGCCAAACCCCGGCCTGCCTCTCAGGGAAGGAATGAGGGAGGGGACTCGGGGTAGGGGCTTCAGCTGGGAGAGGGGGGGATGGCACAGGTGTAAAGGTCAGAGGGCTGAGAAGGTCAGTTAGCGAGAGTCAGAGTATGTGAGGCCAGAGGGCACAGGGTCTGAGACATCACAAGCAGGAGGCAGGAAGGTGGCCTGGGCGCGTGTGAGCGTGAAGGTCGGGAGAAACCGGCAAGAGACTAAACAAGAAAGAAAGAGATTTTATTGGTGCCGTGTGTCCACGCGTTCTGTCCTGAGCAGCAGGAGTCTCCTGCGTCCTGGGGACCCTGTATGTGCTGCCTCGTAGCTGGACGCCCCCCCAGCGCCTAGTCTGGCAGCCCCCTTGCTCCACTACTGCCCACACCCTGTCCACCTTCCTGTGTCACCTCCGGCTCCTGTCAGCTCTGGGCGAACCCAGGTGTCCCGTCCCTCCACCTGATACCCTTGCCTTCTGCCTCTGCACCTCCTCCAGGGCTCCCCAGAGGAGGGGCTCCAGGCTCTGCCCTACAGACCCCCAGCCTGCAGGGCCCCTCTGGGTACCTGCTCAGCATCTCGGGCGGGAGCCGAGGAGGCCTTGACCACAGACCCCTGGGGTTCAGGGGTTAGAGAGGCCTCAGAGGCCTCCAGCGGCCCAGCCCACTTATAAACAGGGCAGAGGGTCCCTGGGACGCCAGCCCCCAGCCTCAAGGCCCTCTGCCCAGATCTCCAGCTGGGGCCTCGCTGCTGCTCTGAAGCCCCATCATGCCCCTCCCTCCAACAGGATAACCACATAGGATTAGGACTCCAGTTAACTCTGGCTTCAGATAAACCACAAATAATTCCTTAGCATAAGTAGGTCTCAAACTACTCCAGTTTCGATGGACACCTTGTGTTTTTTGTTGCTAATCTGGCACCTTACTAACGCCCAGCTCCCTGCTTGGCCTACCCTCCCAGCCTTCCAGAATCTCCCCACTCCCAAGTGTGGAACACAGCCTCGGCCTCGGCCACTGGCTGGACCCTCGGGTGGAGTCCAAGAGAGCCAGGACCAAGGACGCAGGCTCCTTCCTAGACGCCGCAGAACGCAAGGGTCAAAGGGCGAGGCCTGAGGGCAGCACCTCATCCTGAGCACCTGTGGACATTTCCTCATCCTGCGTCTTCCTGGGCGGAGCCTGGGTCTTAGGAGCTGGGGCTGCGGCGGCCCCGCCCCACCTGCCAGCGGAAGTACCGGATGGCGGAGATGGTGCCGATGTTGGCCAGCAGAACTGCAGGAGAAGTACAAGACCTCCTGAGTGCCGGCTCCATTCCGGCCCGGTCCCCACCCTCCATCCACACGGCGGGGTTCTCAAAGGATGGGAGGAGGCCAGCGGGGCGAGAGTGGGTCAGCAACGCAGGAGACCCGTCAGGAGAGACACCTGCGCCTCCCCATGTGCCCCTCACCCCTGCTGGCCCAGCAGCTGGGACACTACCACTGCCCCTCCCTTTGGCTTCTAGACACCAGACCCCCGCCCCCCGGGCCCACAAACCTGTTTTCCAGGCATCTGGGGCATGCAGGTCTGATGTTCTCACAGCCCAGGTAGCGAACGCTACAAACACCAGGCACATGTCATTCTGGCTGAAGGTAAACGAGGTGAGGGGACCCCGGGGTACCCCTAGGAAAGAGAAGCATGTCCTGAGCTCCTGCCGTTGTCCCACTCAGACGCACCTGCCCTGGGACATGTCTCTCCTGGCCATGTCTGTCCTGAGACATGTCTGTCTTGAGTCACATCCTCCCCGTGATACAGGATAGCGTGTGGCATAGTTGAGTCAGGCTGACTTGGGCGAGTACATCTGGAGCACAGTTTCCTGGTTTGTAAAATACCGTCCAGGGGGAATGCGAGCCTGCTCTGGCAGGCGGCATGGCCTGAGCTGGAGCTGCCCCAACGCCTGCCTGCTACAGGCTGGGGGCAGGCACTGCTGTTACCTGGGCCTGAACACAGGGCGACAGTCAGTGTGGAGCCAAAGCCCTGCTCGACTGGGGCTGCCCCACCTGGACCGGGTCCTGGGGTGGCCAGGAGCTGGTCCTTCCTGCCCAGATCATCCCTGAGGGCCCCCACCAGCTCGCAACCCAGGGTCCTGGCTTGCCCCTCCCCAGTGGCCCTCTTGGCCCAACTCCCTGGACAGTGTGTACCCAGGTCCTGGACAGGCCATGGGGTCCCCGCAACACACACCTGCTTGCCTGATGGCCGGGGCAAGCTGCTTCGCTGAGGCTGGGCTGGGCCCTGGTGGGGTGCCGGTCCCCACGTCCCAGGGGACTGACCTGGGGGGCTCCGTGGCCTGCATCTGGAGAAGCACAGCCGGCCCCAGCATGCCCCCTGACACGTCCTCCCCGAGGAAGTGTTCGTAGGCCTCGGGGATGGAGATGGGTGTGGGATCTCCTGGTGGAGGGGCCGGCACAGGCTCAGCCTGGAGGGGTGGGGCCTGGGAGTGGCCTTCCTGGTGCCTCGACCTCTGGGTTTGGCCATCTTGGAAGAAGAACTCGCACATGTCCGGCCACTGGACTTCGGCCAGAGCCTGGCTAGCCTCTGCTTCCTCCTCAGTGTCTTCATCCTCTTCCTCGATGGTGTCACAAAGGAAGAACTCATAGGCTTCTGGGAGGGTCACCGCAAAGGAGCAGCTGCGCCCAGGCCCCGCTGAGGCAGAGGGGGCAGGGGGAGGCAGGTGCTTCGGGATCCGAGGCTGGGGGGTCCGGGGCCCAACTGCCACAGTGTCCCAGGCTCCAGATGCCCTGCGGCCCCCAGCTGCTGTCCTGGGGGCTGTGGCTGGGAAGGCTGGGCCTGAGGCCTCTCCTGACCCTGGCTCCTCGGGGCTGGGCACAGCCATGGAGAATCGCACTTTCTTCTTCTTGGGGGCTTGGATAGGGCCTAGCGGGGGCTCCCCAGTGCGGTGTCCAGGGGCACCTGCTGAGGGCTCCCCTCTGAGCTTCTGTCGGCCCCCCTCTGGAGACCGAATAGGGCTCAAACCCAGCTTGGCCACTGGGGCAACCTCCAGCTCCGCCACGTCAGGCCCAGCCTCAGGGATGGGAGCAGGTGTAGACACACCCACATCAGACCCAGCCTCAGAAACCAGGTGAGGCAGAGCTGTACGGGGAATAGCCTTCGAGACAGGCGTAGATGAACCCACCTCCAGCTGGACCCCTGGACCTGGCACAAGCAGGTCCACATCCAGTCTAGGCTCGGAGGCAGGTGTAGACAGAGGCTCATCGGGCTGAGGCTCGGAGGTGGGTGTGGACAAAGCCACGTCTGGCTTAGCCATTGTGACACCTGCAGAAGCCTCCAGGTCAAGCGTGGATGTAGTGCGTGGCTCAGTTCTGAGGGTCATTCCGATTAGGTCTGTACCCTGCTCAGTGGTAGGGACAGATGTAGACAGATCCACACCTGGCCCTCGCCTGGCCACCTGCTCAGGGGCTTCTGGAGACTCTGGCCCCAGCTCGATCTGCCCAGCTCCTGCTGTCTGCCCTGTGGTCCCCACCCGGAGGCCCTTCCCCCTGGACCCAGCCAGGCCAAGGCCGTCCTCGGCCCCGGCCTCAGTGAGCAGTAGGGAGCCCAGCTGGGTGGGAGCAGGGCCTGGGTCACCCAAGCGCCCACCCGCCTTGGTGCCTGCAGCCCGCCTCTTCTTTTGGCTGGGGCTGCGCAGCGGGGCTCCAGGGCTGCCAGGGGGCCTCTGGGGGGCAGCGCTGCAGCCGGTGGAATCGGGGCTCCGAGCGGGCTCACCCGTGAGAGTAGGGGCAAGACCCCGGGGGGCTGCCCCCTGCAGAAGCCTCTCCCTCTCGCCTCTGGAAGACACTGGCCCCGGGAGGGATGAGCCCTGGACCAGAGGGGCAGCACCAGGGCTGAGGGACGGCTGAACTTCTGGCCGCACGGACACGCTGGGCGTCTGCTGACCGGCCTCCGGGGCCAGCACGGGCTCACACCAAGACCTGCTGACCAGCTGCCGGGCGGGTACCTTCTCCCCCTCAGAGCCAGGCCGGTCACTCCCCCTGGGAGCCAGCTGCCCCTCAGGAAGGGGCAGGGGCCCTGGGGGGCTGCTGCCACTGCTGTCCCTTTGGTCAGTGTCACTGGACAAGAGCTCATGCCCAGAGGCCAGGCCGGCCCGCGGGAGGCCACACTCTGCGGCAGCGGCTGAAAACTCAGCCCGGTCCTGGCCGCTCAGCTGGACGCTGCACTGGAAGCTCTCCATTCTGGGTCAGCAGAGGCACGTGAACCACAGACCAGGCTCTTCATGGGCCCAGGCCTGGGGCCCTGGCCGGCACACACTGCCCACACCCCACCTGCCCCCTGGCTGCTCCCTGGCTCGGGGGCCAGCACTCCATCTCCGTCCTGAAAGAAAGCAGAACAAACAGAATCCAGAGGGAAGCTGTGCTGATCTCAAACCTGCTGGCTTCCCGGAGCTAGAACATCCGAAACCCACCTTCCGTGCTCCCAAACTGACTGCAGATGATAACGTTACAGTGACGCATTGCCGCAGTCCTGCATTCAGGTTAGTGAAGTTCACTAAAGAATAGGCTTCCTCATGTTTGAGTTCTCATCCCCAGGAGGAGCTTTCCTCCACAACGTTATGCATCTTCTGTCCAGCTGGGTCAGCCTCCAGCTTTCCTGCAGAGGTGTTGGTACCGAGGCCAACTCTATATACCAAAGCCCATTTCAAGGACCACCCACCAGGGCTCAGTTTACCTGGGCGACAGTCAGCGCCGGACTATCCCAACATGCCTCAGAGGAGCCGCAGTGTCCAGCAGGTGACCAGTCTTTGGTGATGACCTTCCACCGGCCTTGGCTGGGACAGACTGCTGGGCTTCCTCTGAGCTTACCAAGGTCAAGCTAGTGCTGGCCAGAGCCCTCTCAGGGGTCATCAGGGCGAGCCTGGCTCTGCCCCTGCCTGGGCAGGAGGTCCCACAACAGAAATGAGCCTCCTGATTCCCACCAGCCCCCCCGGGGCCATCCTCAGTGTCTGTGCCCCTGACCAGATCTGCCCAGCCGGCAGAGGTCCCCTCCCCGCGTCTCAGTGAACTAAGGCAACCCTACCTGGCTGACACCCCCTAACCTCTCAGCCCCCTGCAGGGGGCTGCCCTTTGGGCCTTGGTCAGCTGCCACTGGACCCAGGGCGGTGGGAGGTCACTCTGGCCAGGCAAGTCCTGAGATGGAGGTGCCTTGAGACCAGGGCACTGCGGCTTCCTGACCCCGCTGCACCTCGTCCTCCCCTCTGGTCCTAGGGGAGGTCCCAGTGGGGGCTGTCTGCCTTGGGACCCCTTAGGGTGGGAATGAGGGGCTGACAGTACTGTACCTGGGACCCCACAGCCAGCCGGGGCAGCGGAGCTGGGCATCCAAGCTGCCTGTCCCAGAGCAGCATGGTGCAGGGCTCGCCACGCAGGCCCCACCCCCATTGCCCAAAATACCACAGCTCCGCAGTCACATGTCTCCTGCCAGGCGGCAGGGTACAGGCCACAAATAGATGGCATTTGAGGGGCTGCCAGCTACGTGAGGGACGCCTTCCTGGTCAGGGCAGATGCCAGTTAGAGAACGCTGACCAGCAGTCAGGCCCACAGGCCCTCCCTTTCCTAAGCTGAAGGCTACCCTGCTGCCCGTCCTGGCCGAAGGCTGCCCTTTCCTCTTCAAGTGGCCCCGCCCACTGTGAAAACTCAGCCCTCCCCACTCCTCCTGTCACCTCACCTGCCGGCAGCCCCCCAAGACCAGCACCTCTCCCGACCTAGGCTCCTGCAAGCAGGGCCCAAGGCGGGGGGTGGCAGTGCAGTCTCTCTCTCCAGGAACAGGGGTCTGGTGCTGCCACCTGCAGGTCACCAGGAGGAGCCGGGCAGGAGGCATGGCCTCTGAGAACAGCCCCTTACAGGCATCACCCTGCCCAGTGCCCTGAGCACTTTTCCAAAATGTGTCCATCCTGAGAGGGATGCCAGGAGGATCCTCCTTCACAGTTGAGCTTGGTAAGGCACAGAGAGGGTGAGTGAGTTGTCCATAGCCACACAGCTAGTAAGTGGCAGAGTTGGGCCCCAAAGGCCCTGCTCAGAGCCATCCTGCCCTCGAGGCTGGTGTTGCCTATCCCCAGCCTGGTCATTGTGACACACACCCCTCCCGCTGGGGACAGAGGAGGGAGTAGGGGGGTTGGACAGCAAACATTGAAACTAACAGGTAAATAGGATCATTTCTGACAGCAACACATCTTAAGAAGGACCTAGAGTGGAGAGGAGGGTGGCCTCTGAGGAGGGTCCAGGGGATTGAGACTGGGCAGGTGGGGACCACGACAGCCGAGGCTTCGAGTGGAGGAGGCCGAGTCACCCCGGAAGAGCGAGGTCGGGTGATGTTCTCGGCCACCCTGGGTGGGCAAGCCTGGTCTGGGGTCTCTCCTCGCTGCCTCTGTGTGTTGGGAAAACCCAGGTTTCCCTCCTATGTCTCTCCTGTGAGTCTCCTTTACTGGTCGCCAAAAGTGTGTGTGTGTGGGGGGGTGTCCCACGCCAGGCAATTCGGTGACACTAGCGGCGTATCTGACAGGTTAACTCAATTCTGATAATATCTGGAGATGCTTAGGGGCTCAGTCCCACAGACTGCCCCCAACTTCAGACGCCAATGGCAAGGAGCAGGTCCCCAGGTCACCCACCACTTCTGTCCGACTTGGCTACAGATGTGAGCTTCCCACGACCCATTGCCCCTTGGATTAAATTAATTTGCCAGAGAACTCAGGGAGACATTCACTAACGCTCACCAGTTCATTATAAAAGGGTAGGATGAAGGATGCAGATGAGGGTCCAGGTTGGGAGATGGGCAGGGCTTCGTGGGAAGGAGCGTGGACGCAGCTCCACCCACCTCCAGCGCTTGGGATTTTGTGGAGGCTTCTTCACACAGCCATGATCGATTTAACCCCATTTTCAGCCCCTCTCCTTTCTCAAGAGGATGGGGGCGGGGCTGAAAGTTCCACGCTTCTCATCAGGCTTGGTCTTTCCGGTGAGCAGCCCCCACAGGAGCCTCATTAGAACAAAAGATGCTCCTGTGCTCTCAGCAGGAAATTTCCAGGTTCAGGCACTCTGTGCTGGAACGGGGCAGAGACCAGTACCCATGCTCTCTGCCTTCTAATCCCACAGTCCTCTTCCCCGTTCCTCCTCAGGCTCTGGACTCGGTGGCTAAGGCTGTGTTGGTCAACTTCGCCGCTGAGGGTGGTCCACGTGTGATCCGTGCATCGCTTTCCTGTGGATGGAGATTTGGGTCATTTCCAGTTTGCAGCTATTCCCAGTGATGCTATGAACATTCTGGAACATTTCTTTTGGCGGTCTTGGAGAGTTGTGGGGTCAGAGGTGTTTGTCCAGCTCTAGAGGACACTGCCCAACAGTTTTCCGGGGTGGCTGCGCCCACACTGCCTACGGCCTGTCATCGCCTGGCGCAGCACTTTCCTTAAGAATGAAGGTACTGGCCATTGTCATCTTCTTTTTAAATATTTATTTGGCTGCACCAGGTCTTTAGTTGCGGCAGTCAGGATCTTCGTTGCAGCGTGTGGGATCTAGTTCCCTGACCAGGGATCGAACCCCTGGACCCCTGCATTGGGAGCGCAGAGTCTTAACCGCTGGACCACCAAGGAAGTCCCCACTGGCATCTTCCTTTGTGAAGATGTGTGTCTCTTCAGTGCTTCTGCCTCTTTTCTATGCCTTTTTCTTATTGATCTGTAGGAGTTTGTTACCCATTCTGGGTAAAGATTCTGTTTTGAATATTTGTACTATGAATATCTCCCCCCCCATCTCAACTTTTCAATCTCTTAACAGTGCCTTTTGATGAACAGAAGTTTTAAATTTTAACATAGTCCAAATTATCAACAATTTTCTTTACGCTTATCACTGTTTCTGTCTTTTTTTATTAATTAATTAATTATTCTTGGCCGCGTTGGGTCTTTGTTGCTGCGCGCGGGCTTTTCTCTAGTTGTGGTGAGCGGGGGCTACTCTTCGTTGCGGTGCGCGGGCTTCTCATTGCGGTGGCTTCTCTTGTTGCGGAGCACGGGCTCTAGAGCGCAGGCTCAGTAGTTGTGGCTCGTGGTCCCAGTTGCTCCACGGCATGTGGGATCTTCCGGGACCAGGGCTCGAACCCGTGTGCTCTGCACTGGCAGGTGGATTCTTAACCACTGAGCCACCAGGGAAGCCCTGCTTCTGTCTTTTTACAGAACTCTTTGCCTGCCCCAAAAAGTCATGAAGATTTCACCATGTCCTTCCACGTTTTTAGAACTTCATCGTTTTACCTTTCTCACTGGGACTACAACCCACATGGTACTGATTTTCGTGGATGGTGGGTGATGGGGGTCCTGTCACACCTTTTTGTTTCTGTGTGGACACCAGTTGGCCCAGCGCCACATCACGACTCCGTGGCGCACACGTGTGTGTCCGTCTGTCTACAGAGCCACAGCAGCAGAGCCCCCCCCATGGACTTCCCAGACAGAGGAAGCTTGGAGGGTTTGGGGCAGGGGCTTTTCTACGGTTGCCATGGCTGCCCTGGAAGAAGGCAGTACAGGACCCGAGGGGAGGCTGTGGGGAGGGCGCGGTGTACCTGGTTCCTTCTGAAGAGCAGCTGTGGCTGGAGTTACCCGAGGCGTCCCCTCTCTCTCCTCGCCCCCCAATCATGGGTCTCCTCGTGGGAAGGGCTCTGCAGCACACGGGCATCTGCGCGCTTCTGACCCAGCTCCGCGCTGGGGGCCTTAAGTCTCTGTGGAGGCTCGTGAGCGGGTGCAGACGGACGGGCTGGAGGAGCCGCCGGGGAGTGGCGTTGCCGGGCACGCGGCCTGCGGTACCGCCGGAAGCCACCAGCGGGCGAGCAGGCTCCACCGGAAGTTGGCAGAGCAGAGCCGTCGGCGCCTGGCTCTGCGAGGGCGGTGTGTTTGGGGGCGCCAGGGCCCCTTCCCGAAGCCACTTAGCCCGCTTTGAGCCCTTGACCCTGAGACATAAGCCCTCAAAAATAAGAGCCGACTTTCAACGAGCAGCTATTACACGCCCGGCAGTCTTAAATGCTTTACATAGATTACAGGCTTTTTACTTTTCATTTTTTAATAGTTTACTGATGTACTGATGTATAATTTAATATGATAAACTCCACATATTTAAAGTGTAAAGTTAGCTAAGTTTTGACAGGTGTAGTCACCCGGGAAGCCATCACCACACTCCCATCATCCCAAGGGTTCCTGTGCCCTTTCTGACGCCGCCTTCTGCCCAGGCAGCCACGTGGGCCTTCCTTCCCTTCTGTCACTGCAGTTGGGTGGCACCGTCCAGAACACTTCATGTAGATGGGACCATACAGTAGGCACTCGTTGGTAGAGTACAAAAGAGTGCAGTATGACTGTCTTCTGTCACTGAGCATAATTATTTTGAGATTCGTCTATGCCACTGTGTATGCCAATAGTTATTTTTATAATTAATAAGTAGTGTCCCATTGTTGGACATGCCAAGATTTGTTTATCCATTCACCTGTTGATGGACATTTGGGGCTATGTTATAAACATTTGTGTTTAAGTCTTTGTGTGAACACGTGCTTGCATTTCTCTTGGGTAAACTGTTTTCCGGCGTGGTTACCATTTTTTCATCCCCACCAGGAGTTCCTGAGAGTTCCAGTTGCTCCATGTCCACACCAGCACTAGGTCTGGTCAGACCTTTTTTTTTTTTTTTTTTAAGCAGAGGTCTTCTTAGAAGCCCATATGATTTAAATTTATTTATTTATTTATGGCTGTGTTGGGTCTTATTGTCTGTGCGAGGACTTTCTCTAGTTGTGGCAAGCGGGGGCCACTCTTCATCGCAGTGTGCGGGCCTCTCACTATTGCGGCCTCTCTTGTTGCGGAGCACAGGCTCCAGACGCGCAGGCTCAGTAGTTGTGCCTCACGGGCCCAATTGCTCCGCGGCATACGGGATCTTCCCAGACCAGGGCTCGAACCCGTGTCCCCTGCATTGGCAGGCAGATCCTCAATCACTGCGCCACCAGCAAAGCCCTGGTCAGACTTTTTAACTTTACCATTCTAGTAAATGGTTAGTACTGTCTCATTGTGGAGTTTTCTTGTTTTTTTGCTTGCTTTTTTTTTTAAACGATTATTAAAGAGGGTATTTTATTTTATTTTATTTTATTTATTTATTTTTTTGCGGTACGCGGGCCTCTCACTGCTGTGGCCTCTCCCGTTGCGGAGCACAGGCTCCGGACGCACAGGCCCAGCGGCCATGGCTCACGGGCCCAGCCGCTCCACGGCACGCGGGACCTTCCCGGACCAGGGCATGAACCCGCGTCCCCTGCATCGGCAGGCGGACTCTCAACCACTGCACCACCAGGGAAGCCCCTTTATTTTATTTTTTAATTTTATTTATTTTTTTGGTTGTGCCAGGTCTTAGTTGTGGTAGGCGGGCTCCTTAGTTGCGGCTCACCAGCTCCCTAGTTGTGGCATGTGAACTCTTAGTTGCAGCATGCATATGGGATCTAGTTCCCTGACCAGGGATTGAACCCGGGCCCCCTGCGTTGGGAGTGTGGAGTCTTCACCGCTGTGCCACCAGGGAAGTCCCTCATTGTGGTTTTAATTTGCATTTCCTTAATGACTAAAGTTGAGCATCTTTTCGTGTGTTTAAATGCATCCAGGAAATTCCCTGGTGGTCTAGTGGTTAGGACTTGGCGCCTTCACTGCCGAGGGCCTGGGTTTGATCCCTGGTCGGGGAACTGAGATCCCACAAGCCGCGTGGCAAAAAATTTTTTAATAAATATTTAAATTTAAATAAAAATTTAAAATTTTTTTTAAATTTAAATTTAAAAATTTAAATAAAAAATTAAATTTTAAATAAAAAATTTTAAATAAATAAATGCATCCATATATCTTCTTCCATGAAATAACTGATCAAATCTGCCCATTTTCGTCATTGGGTTACTTGTTTTCTTATTGTTGAGTCTTAAGAGTTCTTTATATATTCTTTACATAAGTTCTTCATCAGTTACGTGATATGAAATTATTTCCTTCTAGTCTGTGGCTCATCTTTTCATTTTCTGAACAATGTCTTTTGAAGGGCAGAAGTTCTTAATTTTGATGAATTCCAATTTATCCATTTTTTATCCATTTTTCTCTCATGGATTGTTCTTTTGGTTGTATGTAAGAAATCTTCGCCTAACCAAAGATTTTCTAAATTTTCTCCAAGAAGTTTTTTTTAGTTTTAGGTTTTGCATTTAGGTCTATGATCCATTTTGAGTTAATTTGTGTATATGGTGTAAAGACATGCTCCAGATTATTTTATTTTTGTGTGGATATCCAATAGTACCTATACCATTTGTTGAAAAGACTCTTCTTTCTCCACTGAATTGTCTTAGCACCTTTGTTGAAAGTCAGCTGACCATATAGGTATGGGTGGTTCTGTTTCTAGAATTCTAGGTTGATAGTTTCTACTTGCAGTAAAGACGTAGTTCCACTGTCTCCTCACACGCATTGTTTCTAACAAGAAACCGGCCATTGTTTGTCCTTGTTCCTCTGTATATATCATGTCTTTTTTTCCAGAGGCTCTTAAAACCTTCTCTTTACTGCTGTTTTTATAGAGAAGGGGTTAACAGTTTTATTGATATATAATTTACACCCCATACAATTCACCCATTTAAATTAAATAGTTTTTAGTATAGTCAGAGTTGTGCAACCATCAATATAAACAAATTTAGAACATTTTCATCACCCCACAAGGATACCCCGTACCCCCGTATGTAGTCATTCCCCATTCCCCTGGACCTCCACCCCAGCCATGGGCAACCACTAATCTACTTTGTACCAATTTGCCTATTGTGGACATTTCATGTAAATGGACTCACACAATATGTGGCCTTTTGTGTCTGGCTTCTTTCACCTGGCATAATCTTTTCAAGGTTCATCCATGTCATAGCATGTATCAGTACTTCATTCCTTTTTGTTGCCAAAGAGTATTCCATTGTATGGATATAGCACATTTTATGTGTGTGTATGTATGTAAGATATGTAAATAATAAGATATGTAAATAAATTGTATGTATGTGTTATTTATTAATCTTTTTGGCCATGCCGAGCAGCATGTGGGATTTTAGTTCTCCAACCAGGGTTTGAACCCACATCCCCTGCAATGAAAGCAGGGTGTCTTAACCACTTGACTGCCACAGAAGTTGCCTAGCCCATTTTTAAATTTCTCCATTCATCAGTTGATGGAATTTGGGTTATTTCCCTTGGCTATTATGAATAATGCTGCTGTGAACATTTATGCACACATTTTTGTGTAGACATGTTTTCATTTCTCTTGAGTATGTACCTAGGAGTGGAATTGCTGGGTCATATGGTAATTCTACATTTAACCTTTTGAGGAACTTCCAAACAGTTTTCTAGAGTGGCTGCACCATTTTGCATTCCTATGAACAATGTATAAGTGCTCCAATTTCTCCACAAGCTCACCAATACTTTTTACCATCTGTCTTTTCAATTATAGCTACCCTAGGGGGTATGAAGTGGTATCTCATTGTGGTTTGATTTAAATTTCCCTGATGGTTGATGATGTCAGGCATCTTTTCGTGTGTTTATTGGCCATTTATATATCTTTGGAGAAATGTCTATTAAGATTTTTCTCCAATTTTTTAGTTGGGTTGTCTTATTATTGAGTTGAGAGAGTTATTTATACATTTTAAATACAAACCTCTTGTCAATATGTTTTGCAAATATTTTCTCCCATTCTATGTGTCTTTCACTTTTTCGATAATCTCCTTTGAAGCCAAAAGTTTTAATTTTTATGAAGTCCAATTTATCTTTTTTTTTTTTTTAAGCTTTTGTCACTTTTGCTTTTGGAAACATATCCAAGAAGGCTTTGTCTTCTGGACCTGACTTCAGGTCCTTCCTGACCCAAGGTCCTGAAGAACTACTCCTAGATTTTCTTCTAAGTGTTTTATAGTTTTAGCTCTTACACTTATGTGTATCATCCATTTTTAGTTAATTTTTCTGTATGGTGTGAGGAAGGGGTTCAACTTCATTCTTTTGCATATGGATATTCAGATGTCCCAGCACAATTTGTTGAAGAGACTGTTCTTTCTTCTACTGGATTGTCTTGGCATCCTGGTTGAAAACCAAGTGACTAAAAGTGAAGGCTTCTTTCTGAACTCTGAATTCTATTCCATCAATCAATATGTTCAACCTCATGCTGGTACCACACTGTCTTGATTATTGTAGCTTTGTAGTAACTTTTGGGATCAGGAAGTTTGAGTCCTCCAACTTTGTTCTTTTTCAAGATTGTTTTGGATATTCTGGGTCCCTTGGATTTCCATATGAATTTTGGGAGCAGCTTGTCAATTTCTGCAAACATGTTAACTGGAACTTTGAAGAGATTGTGTTGAATCTATAGATCAATTTGGGAAGTACTGTCACCTTAACAATGTTAAATCTTCCAATCCACGAATGTGGAATATCTTTCCATTTATTTAGGTCTTCTTCAATTTCTTTCAACAATATTGTATAGTTTTCAAAGTATAAGTTTTGTACTTCCTTTATTAAATTTATTCATAAATGTTTTAGTCTTTTTGATGTTATTATAAATTGAATAGATTTCTTATTTCATTTTCAGATTGTTTGTTGAAAACGTATAGAAATATAACTGATTTTAAAATATTGATCTTGTACCCTGCAACCTTGCTTAACTCATTCATTAGTTCTAACAGTTTTTCTTAGTGCATTCCATGGAATTCTCTCTATATAAGATCATGTCATTTGAACATAGATAGTTTTACCTCTTTTTTCCAATATGGATGCATTTTATTTCATTTTCTTGCCTAGTTGGCCTGGCTAGAACTTCCCACACCTTTTGCTTTTTGTTTGTTGGCTTTGTTTTTGTTTTTGTTTTGGCAGTTCTATAATTTTACTGGACAATCAGCAGATAGTTCTCATCCACATTAACTGTCTGTAGATTTTTGAAAGTGGTGACAGGTACACAGGTAACCAACGTATAGAGCTTGTTTGGTGAATCTTCATCTTCATTATGCCCACACCTCTGACTAGAAGTTGTGAGAGCGGAAATCATTTTTTTATTGCTGTGTTTTAGCAATTTGATTATGATGTTCCTTGATGCAATTTTCTTCAAACTTCTCGTGCTTGGGACTTCCCTGGTGGCGCAGTGGTTAAGACTCTGTGCTCCCAATGCAGGGTGCCTGGGTTCAATCCCTGGGAACTAGATCCCACATGCATGCCGCAACTAAGAGTTCACATGCCACAACTAAGGAGCCAGCGAGATGCAACTAAGGAGCTCACAAGCTGCAACTAAGGAGCCCACCTGCTGCAACTAAGACCCGGGGCAACCAAGTAAATAAATAAAAATAAATAAATAAATAAGCAAACTTCTTGCGCTTGAGTTTCCTTGAGCTTCTTGGATCTGTGGGTTTATCATTTATGTCAAGATTGTAGGGCTTCCCTGGTGGCACAGTGGTTAAAAGTCTGCCTGCTGATGCGGGGGACACGGGTTCATGCCCTGGTCCTGGAAGATCCCACATGCCGTGGAGCGGCTGGGCCCGTGAGCCATGGCCACTGAGCCTGTGCATCTGGAGCCTGTGCTCCGCAACCGGAGAGGCCACAGCAGTGAGAGGCCCGCGTACCGCAAAAAAAAAAAAAAGATTGTAAAACTTCCAGTCATTATTTCTGCAAATGTTTCTCACCTTCCCCCCTCCTCTGAGACACCAATTACATGTATGTCAGGCCCTTGACGTTGACCACAGTTCACTAATGCTCTTTTTTCCCCCAGTCCCCACTTTCTAAATCTCTGTTTTATTTTCAATAGTTTTTATTTTTATGTTTGCAGTTTACTAATAGTTTTCTCTTCAATGTCTAATCTCTAGTCTGCATTACTCCCACCCAATGTATTTCTTACATCAGACATCATAATTTTGCAAAAGTTCAATTGGGGTTTTTGTACCTTCAATGTCTCCAAGACATTCAGTCTTTCTTCTAGCTTCTCAGTCATGTGAAGTGCAGCTATAACAACTGTTTTAATGTCCTTGTCTATCACCTGTGACATTTCTAGTGTGCTTTCAATTGATCGAACGTTCTCATTATGGGTCAGATCTTCCTGCTTCTCTGCATGCCTGGTAAACTTTTACTGGATGCCAGACATTGTGAATTTTAACCTGTTGGGTGCTGGGTATGTTTATGCTACTACAAACATTCCTGAGCTCTGTTCTGGGTGTGGCTGTTACTTGGAAGCAGTTTGACCCCTTCGGGTCTTGTTTGTAAACTTTGTTGGGCAGGCCTAGAGCAGTGCCTAACCTATGCTGATCATTCCTCACTGTTGGACAAGACCCTGCTGGGCACTCTGCCACCCGCCCTGTAGTTATGGCGTTTCCATTCTGGCTAGTGGAGACTGGAACTGTGTCTGGCCCTGTGTGAACTCAGGGGTTGCCACCTAATTCTTTGGGTGGTCCTTTCCCTGGCCTGGAGGAGTTTCCGCACAAGGATGTTCTAATCAGGTCTGAGAGGGAACCCCTGCAGCTCTCTGGAGTTCTGTCTCTGGCACCACCTCTCTTCCTTCTGACACCCTGTCCTGTGAACTCCAGCTGCATTGGCGCCCCGGACTGTCAGCTCCACCTCCCTAGCTCAGGGAGTCTCCCTGGCTTCCTGCCCTGCACCGTGGCCTGGAAACCGTCTGCAAGCAGTCAGCTGGGGCAGTGTAGGGCTCACTTCATTTCTTTTCCACTTCTCAGGGACCATTTTTTCCTTTTTGTTAAAGAGCTGGGCTTTCTTTTTTTTTTTTAACATGTATTTTTGGCTGTGTTTGGTCTTTGTTTCTGCGCGTGGGCTTTCTCCAGTTACGGCGAGCGGGGGCTACTCTTCGTTGAGGTGTGCAGGCGGTGCACACCTTCTCATTGCGGTGGCTTCTCTTGTTGCGGAGCACGGGCTCTAGGCACGTGGGCTTCAGTAGTTGTGGCTCGCGGGCTTCAGTAGTTGTGGCTCGCGGGCTTCAGTAGTTGTGGCTCACGGGCTTTAGAGCACAGACTCAGTAGTTGTGGAGCACGGGCTTAGTTGCTCCGTGGCATGTGGGATCTTCCCGGACCAGGGCTCAAACCCGTGTCCCCTGCATTGGCAGGTGGGTTCTTTTTTTCTTTCTTTCTTTGTTTTTTTTTAAATTTATTTTGGCTGTGTTGGGTCTTCGTTTCTGTGCGAGGGCTTTCTCCAATTGCGGCAAGAGGGGGCCACTCTTCATCGCGGTGCACGGGCCTCTCACTGTCACGGCCTCTCCCGTTGCGAAGCACAGGCTCCAGACGCGCAGACTCAGTAGTTGTGGCTCACGGGCTCAGCTGCTCCGCGGCATGTGGGATCTTCCCGGACCAGGGCTCGAACCCGTGTCCCCTGCATTGGCAGGCAGATTCCCAACCACTGCACCACCAGGGAAGCCCCGGCAGGTGGATTCTTAACCACTGTGCCACCAGGGAAGCCCAGGGACCACTCTTTTTCATGCTGCAGTTTCATATATTTTAACCAGTTTTTTAATTGTTTTAGGCAGAAGGGTAAATCTGGTCTCTGCTACTCAGTCTTGGCTGGAAGCTGTCATAATGCAGATTATTTATTTTATTTAATCCTCTCAACCACCCAGCTCCACAGGCAGGTACTATTACTAATCCCGTTTTACACTTGAGATTTTGTGACACACAGTGACAACATGCAAGGTCACAGTGACAGCAGAGGTAGGGTTCAGTCCCGGACTGTGTCAGGCGCATCCCTGAACCACTGGTGGGGAGGTCGAGGCTGTCCTGCACAGGCGCCCCGTGTGGAATGTGGGGGCAGGGTGTGGACCTGCAGGTACTCCAAACACAGAGCAGACTGAAGAGGCCTGAGTCTCTGTGGGGAGGGCCCTGGCCGGCTCTGAGAGGCCTCTGTGTCCGACTCGATTTATTGACTGTGTCCTGACCATGAGATGGTGGGTCTCTGGCTCTGTGCGTTTGTTCTCCTCAGTTACCTGCCCAGGTGGAGACTAGTTCTGGTGGGCTGGTTACTGAGAGCCCAGAGGCAGGTGTGCTCCAGGAACAAGTGGTAACTGTCTCCCTTTCCCCTTCCCTCCTCCCGACTTCCCTCAAGGCCACATCACTGTTCCACGCCATGGCAGTGAAAGCTCGGAATCCTAACCACTAGGTCACCAAGTTTCTCAGCTACGTCTGAGAAACCTGCAGCAGCATCACAGCTGCACCGGTCACAGCTGCGGGCCCTGTCAGCACAGCCACCGAGCTCTAGGCACCCTTTGGGACTGGGACACTTGATGAAATAAAATTTATATTTTGGGAATTCCCTGGCGGTCCAGTGGTTAGACTCAGCACTCTCACTGCTGGGGCCCGGGTTCGATCCCTGGTCGGGGAACTAAGATCCTGCAAGCCTTGCAGCACGGGCCAAAAAAACCCCATATTTTACGGCAGGACAAGAGAAAATTAAACATAAGATTCTCTCCGTGTGTTTGTTTGCGCCTCCTCCTTCCCTGACCCGCCATGTGCATCTGCATCACACGCGAACCGGAGCTCCTCCAAGGGGGGGCGCCTGTTCCATCGGAAAGATCAATTTTTTTCTTCTGATGCCAGCAATGTAACTTCTTAAAGAATAGAGTCCCTGGGCTTCCCTGGTGGCTCAGTGGTTAAGAATCCACCTGCCAATGCAGGGGACACGGGTTCGAGCCCTGGTCCAGGAAGCACCCACATGCCGCGGAGCAACTGAGCACGTGCGCCCCAACTACTGAGCCTGCGCTCTAGAGCCCACGAGCCACAACTACTGAAGCCCGTGAGCCACAACTACTGAGCCTGCGCTCTAGAGCCCGCGAGCCACAACTACTGAAGCCCACGTGCCTAGAGACTGTGCTCTGCAACGAGAGAAGACACGACAATGAGAAGCCTGTGCACCGCAACGAAGAGTAGCCCCCGCTCGCGGCAACTAGAGAAAGCCCACACACGCAGCAACGAAGACCTGATGCAGCCCAAAATAAAAACAAATAAATTTATTAAAAAAAAAGAAAAGAAAGAAATGTATTCATCATGGACCCAGAGGCTGGTAGCAGCACAGGCAGGTGCCCGTGAGGACCTCTTCCAGGCGCGAAGCCTGCCTTCCGGCTGTGTCCTCACATGGCCGACAGAGTGGGCGAAAGCTCTCCCGTCTCGTCCCTCTGTAAGGGCACTAATCTCATTCCATGACCCCATCCCCTCCCAGAGGCCCCTCTTAAGGCCACCACCTTGGGGGGCAGGTTTCAACATATGAATTAGCAGGGAAGGGGGGTAGGAAGTAAGGGTTGTGGACACAAACATTTAGTCCATCGGACCCGGTCTCTGCTCTGAAAAGTCCGACCGAAGATTGCAGACTCCAGGTGGGTAGACCGGTCAGCTCAGTCCTGGGATGGTACCCTCACCTCTTAATTCAACAAAGCAAACTCCTAGGGACACAGAGAGAAGAAAGTCCCATGTACACACAGCCAGGCGATGCCCTGTCCCACCTGGCACTCCGTCCAGAGCCGGCCTCCCGGTCCAAGTAGAGGAAGAAGCTTGGCCAGGTCTCGCCTAACACTTTTCTGACCTTAGGCTGGCAGCGGAAGCCCAAGCCCAGGGCCCCACAGGCCTGGGGCCTTGAGAGGCCATAAGAAAGGAGGACCAGGAGCTGGGGATGCTCCGGCTGGAGCTTGGCCAGCCCCCGGCCCCTGCATGTGCGTGTATGGCCCAGGCCGTGGTCAGCTCATATGTTGGGGGGTGGGCGTAGGGGCCAGGAGAGGACAGAGTTGCCTCCCCACACCCAGAGCTGCTGAGCCCTACCCCACTGTGCTAGACAAGGCAAGGGGTGCTGGGGGGACCATGGGCGAGGGCAAGGGCGTGGCCTCTGGCCCACTCGTGGGTAAGGATGGGAAGGCAGGAAGTGGGCCCCCACCTCCCCACACAGACATGGGGATTCCTTCTCTGAAGCGGGAGCCCAAAGCCACCAGATGGGTGTCAGGGTCAGGCAGTCCACCAGGAAGAGACACCTTTGAAGCAGAGCAGCCAGCTGCTTCTTGGTCACCATAGATACCAGGCTGCAAAAAGGGCTGACGTGCCCATTGAGGGCAGGCCAGTGTGGCCCTGGGGCAGGCTGGGTTCTGTGGGTCTCAGCACGGAGCATCTCCCGCACCTGTCCTTGTCTGAAGTCTGGGGCCCATGAATCCCCTACGCCATGCCCTGTCAGTTACCAGAACAGAATGGGCCCCTGCCCTGCCCAGAAGCCACAGGGATGGGCCTCGGCTGTCCCTGCACCCCCAGCTGGAGCTCACGGGGAAGCGCCTTCCCGGCAGACATCAGGCCAACCCACTCTGCTCTTCACAGCTTCAACGGCTGTTTCCGGGTCCCGCCCCGCCTGACCTCTTCCACAACCCCATCAAGTGGGCACGTGGTGGTGGCCCTGGGTGGCGGTGGGCACATTAGTTGTTTATTGCTATTGTTATTTATATTTATTTTAATTTTACATAAAACATTATTGTTATTTATAGCTGCATGACAAATTAACCTACAATTCAGCAGTTTAAAACAACAGACGTTTATTATGTCGCACAGTTTCTGAGGGATAGGAGTCAAGGAGCTGCTCAGCTGGGTGATTCTGGCTCTCAGTCTCTCAGGGTTGCCCTTGAGATGCCGGCAGTGGCTGGGGTCTCATCTGAAGGCTCGACAGGGCTGGAGGATCTGCTTCTAAACACCACACTCTGTTGGCCTCTCCATAGCAAAGAACAGCTGGCCTCCCTCAGAGTGGAGAATATGAGACAAAGAGGTAGGCCAGGATGCCCCTGCAACCTCGTCTTCTACAGGACCTTACTGGTCACGCAGGTCAACCTCAGTACATTCACAAGGCTGAATACCAGGTGGGGGCTCTTGGGGGCCTCCTTCCTTGCCCAAGGGTGCATCCTAGGATGGGTATGCCCCCCAGGGCTCCATGGAGCAGAGAGGAGCCAGGCACAGCTGCAGGACCCTCTGGGCTCAGCTTCTTCCTCAGGAAAAGGGAGCAGGCCCTGGAGCCAGGGCATGCCAGTGCGTGCCAGGGGAGAGGAAGAGGCTGCTGGGGCCTAGAGACACTCGGGCAACCGCAGGAGTTCTGGTGGGGGTGCTAAGGCCTCACCTCTCACAAGCCAGGGCTCCAAGCAGCCCCAGGCCCTGCCCCACCCCAAATTCCCAAGTGACTGGAGTTTCATGGGCCTGGCCAGGAGGACTTCTGTCACCACGAGGACTAATTCTTTCTCCATATTTCAAACACCTATGACTTGCTGTCATTGTCTGGTCCCCAAGCCCTGACCCCACAGGCGAGACAGAGGGGCCCAGCGTCACAGGGCTCCACAGGGCTGAGACACCCGCAGAGGCAGGCAGACCACCTGACCTTGCACATGAATTCAGCAGCCATTTATTGGCCCTTGGTCCCTGCCAGGGCCCAACTGGGCTGGAAGGAGGCCACAGATGAATGAGGCTCCACCTGCCAGTGGAGGAGAAATGATCAGCAGGCCTTCTGGCCACACCCTCCCCCCAGGAGGAGGAAGTTCTGACTCCTCCCACACACCCCCAAAGGCCTGCAAGACAAAAGCCAAGCCCAAGGGGTGGAGGGGGACAGAGGAATTACCCAGAGCCCCTGTGAGGCATGGGAGGGGGCAGGAAACGGGCGGAGGAGGGGGGAGGGTGGCAGTAGGAAGAGCCCCTGGTGTGAGGGGGAGACCCCCCCCAACCCAGCTCTCCGCGGATGGCGCAGGTGTCCAGGCTGTGGCCTCCTCCCACAGACAAGGATACTGCGGAGGGGTGGCCTGGGGAGGGGCCCAGCCTCAGCCCCCGCTGTGCTCCCTCACACCCCCCTAATCTAACCAAGGGCGACACCCTCCGCAAACCTCCTGGCTCCTCCTTCATCCAAGCTAATTAACGAGGTCTGCATGGCCTGAGCCCGACCTGAGCGTCTTCCTGTTCCAGGCAGGTGCTGGGGACAGGAGTGAGTGACACAGACACGGCCCTGGCCTCCAGAGCCCTCGGAGCCTGGGGTGGCTGCCTCAGGTGGGAAAGTGGGGAGAGAATGGGGCGGGGCGGGGGTGAGTACAAAGGGATAGAGACGGGAGGAGCTTGCCTGTCTGAGTAACAGTGTGGTTCCCTCTGAGCCTGAGAGGTCCCTGGAGGGCTAACAGGGTGCTCGGCACAAAGATCCCTTTGGCAATAGCGTCTTGAGAACAGATGGCCAGGAACAGGAAGTAAGGAAGTAAGGGATGGGTTTCCGTGGTGGCGCAGTGGATGAGAGTCCGCCTGCCGATGCAGGGGATGCGGGTTCGTGCCCCGGTCCGGGAAGATCCCACATGCCACGGAGCGGCTGGGCCCGTGAGCCATGGCCACGGGAGAGGCCACAACAGTGAGAGGCCGTGTACCGCAAAAAAAAAAAAAAAAAAAGTTGTGGAAGTAAGGGAGGGGGCAAGGCCCTGGGACGGAGGTGGGGGGGTCTGGTCTGGCGCTGTCGTCACCCTCTCCCTGAAGAAGGGAGAGTGTGATGACCCAAGTTCCAGGTGACCTTCCCAGGCAGCCCTTCTCTCTCTGGCCACCAGGTGGGGTGCTCCCCCTACCCACGAACCCACCCACCCAGCTTCATATCCCAAAGCAACCCCCACCCCCCCACCCCAGCCCACCCCTCCTGCACTGAGGCCCTCCCTGAGCAGTTCCCCTCCCCCAGCCAAGCTGAACTTCTGGCTTCTGAAATGGACCCTCTACAATTCTCCTGCTGGGAGGGCCTCCCAGGCTGGTCAGGAGCAACTCCCCCACAGTCCTGCTGGAGACCCGGCTCTCCCAGCCTCCCCAGGGCCTGTGTGCAGAGGGTGCGGCACCTGGCCTGCATGGCTGCAACTGTCCAGGACCACTGGCCTGGGCCCTGGACACTCAGGAAGACGCGCCAGGCAGCTAGAGGCCGGGGAGGAACTGGCTTGGTGGGACGTGGCAGGCCCTGCCGGGTGTGCACGGCTGAGTCCAGGAGGGCAGGTGAACCCTGCGCATGACACGGACACGGGAGCTGATGGGGCCACTGGAGGAGGGGCAGGCCAGCCCCGGCAGTGATTCACCCTCCTCCTCCGCGACGGTCCCTGGCCAGGCAGGCGGCCAACAACCATCAGGTGAACTTGGCTGTGGTTGGGAAACAGATCTTGCCTCAGCCTCAGCAGGGCTCAGGATGAGACACTGCAGTCCCAGCTGCGTGCCTTGGACCACCCCCTCACCGCACCCGGAGCACAGCCCCCAGCAGCAGCCTGGGGAGGCCTGGGACCACAGGACAGCGACTCTCGGGGTCGGGGGTGGGGGGCCATGCCCAACGCCGCCTAGGATCGCTGTATTGTAGGATGAACACACAGCCGGTGCTCAGGACGGATGCGTAGGCCGGACCAACGCCAGTTCCTTTGTACTGAAGGGGTACCTCCCCTCTCAGGGCAGGATGGGGCACACAGCAGGGCTGGGCTCTGGCAGGAGAAGAGCCCCAGCACCAAGTGCCCTTTGTCGGGCTGGCCCCCGTTCCCTGCCCCTGGGACTCAGATGCGCGCTCCTGCTGGCAGCCCTCTCCCGGGCAGACACTGGCCTGGGGCAGGCTCAACGCACGGGTGGGCACAGGCAGCTTTGTGCTCAGCCACAAGAAGGCAGGAGATGGAACAGGCCAGAACCGAAGCTTCAGGGACAGTCAGCCCTCACCACAGCTCAGCACCAAGACAACAGTGTGAAAATACATGTCTCCACCTTCCAGGGTCCTCGCGAGTGAGAGTGGAAAACAACATGCCCAGTGATGCTGCGGGACCGCTTCCCAGCACGGAGAGACATTCTGGAAAAAGTGATGACTGGCCCCGTCCTGCCTGAGCCTCCCGAGGGACCTCTCACACACCCTCCCCCCCACTCCAAGGCGGGTCGCGGCTCCAGTGCAGTTAGATACAGGCAAACGCAAGGCCGGCCGAACGTCCGCGCCGGGCACCTGCGGGCCCAGGTGGGAGCAGAACCCCCGCGGCCCGCCCTGCCCGCTCGCGCGAAGACATCAGCCGACCCCGCTGCCGGGCCTCTGCCGGACTGGACCCTTCACGAAGACGACAAAACAAAGCTCCCGACGCGGTCTCTGGAAATAAATATTTTCTGGCACAGTCTCAGCGGGTTCTGGGGCCGCGACCTCACCGCAGCCACGGCCTCCAGGGTGCGCCCCGGCCCTGAGCCGCGGCTCCGGGGGCGGCGAGGGGCTCCCCCGTCCGGCCCGGCAGGAAGGGCGGCGCCAAGACCGCCCTGGAGCGCGGCAAGGGGCAGGGGCCGTCGAAGGCTGGCGGCGGCGAGCGGCCCGCGTAAAGCGCGGGCGCCAGAACTTCGGCGGCGGGGGCCGGTGGAAGCGGGCGGCGCAAGGGCCCCAGCCGGGCCAGGCAGGTCGCCAGATGGCCGAGCAGACGGGACCGCACGCCGGCCGGGACGCCCTCGCAGCCAGCCAGGAAGCGATTCACCTCGGCCAGACACTCGTGGAAGCCGGCGCGGTACTTGCCCAGGACTGCCGGGTCGGCGCGGAGGGCGGCTGCGGGGGCGGCAGGGGACAGGCGGTCGGGGCCCGCGGTGGCGGCGGCTCCGGCCCCAGAGCCCTCGCCGCCGACGCCCGCGCTCACCTGTCACCTGCACGCGCCGCAGGCTCTGCAGGTGCTTCACGGTCAGCTCCAGGATGTCCGCCTTCTCCAGCTTCGAGCGGCGGGAGCTCTGGGGGCGGGGCCGGTGTGGGCGGCTGGCAGCCCAGGAGAGCCGGGATTCCAGGCTCCCCGATCTCGCCCTCCCGCCCCCGACTCACCTCTTTCCTGAGGGCGTCCAGGAGGAGGCTCTGGAGCTGAGCGAGGCTCTCGTTGATGCGCGCTCGGCGCCGCTTCTCCATGACGGGCTTGGAGGACTGCGGGGCCGGCAGCGGCTGAGTCCCCCGGGCGTCAGCTCCCCTCGCCCCCCCGCTCCTGCCAACCGCGTCCGGCCGGGTCCCCACCTTCCGGTGCTCGGCCGCGCTCCGGGGCTGGTCCGGGGTCCGGCGGGCACCGGCCGGCGCTCCCGCCCGCGGCGAGGCCCTCAGCTTCCCCGGGGTGTCGGCAGGCATGGTGCGCCCCCGCGCCGCGCGGGGCCGAGGGCGGGCCGGACGCACGGCTTCCCGAGCCCCTCTCCCGCGGGTTCCAGGCTCCGGGACCGAGCGCGCGCTGCCAGCCGCCTGGCTATTTAAGGAAGCGCCGCCGCGGGGCGTGTGAATCCGGCTCCGCGTTCTTTCCCACACTCGCGCCAGCCAATGAGCCGCCGGCGCCGGGCAGCCCGCCCCCGGCCGCAGCCCCCGCCGGCTGTCAGTCACGCGTCCGCTCCCGGCCCACCGACCCCGCGGGCGACAAAGGCGAGCCGGGGCACCCCGCCCGCGCCCGCCTCTGGCGGCGCCGGGCCGAGGCGGGGAAGTCGCCGCGCCCGCTCCCCCGTTCCGAGCGGTGCGCCGGGAGGGGACCTCTCCGGGAGGGCGGAGGCGCGAGGCTCACCTTCCGGGCGAGCTGGGGCCGCGGGAAATCTGAAAGGAGAACTCGCGAGGGGAACCGGGTGAGGCGCCCCCGAGGAGCCGGCGAGCCTCGGCCCGCACGCCTCTGCTCTCCGCGGACCCAGCCGGGCCCTCGGGCCTCCGCGCGGCCTGCGAATCTGACCCCCGCCGGCTGCAGCACCTGCACGAGGCCCGTGACACAGTGGACGTGGAACACCAGCCACTGGGCAGGAGACAGGCTGGCCGGCCAAGGTCGTAGACAGGCAGAGTGGCATCACGGGACCAGTGAACGTGATGCCACAAGGCGGGCGGAGTGACGTCATCAGTCAGGCAGGATGACGTCATGGAACAGAATGTAAGGTGTCACTGGTCACGCTGGTGACGTCTCAGGGTTAAGGTCGATGATGACACAAGCCAGATGGGGTGATGTCATGGTCGCTGGTGATGTCACTCTCTTCCAGATTACCCAACAGTGAGCCAAGCACCAGCAAAGTAGGGCTCACAAAAAATGAGGGACACTTGTTAAAATTTTGTTTTTTAGTTCAAAGTGGCGTTGTGGGGAAAAAAGAGGGCTAAGCTTATTTTCGCGTTTGATGTTTTCATTCTGAATTCCCTTGCGCCAGCACTCTGGTCTTCTGAGTACTGAGGGTTCCAGCCCACTGTGGCCTGGCGGCCGTCTTGTCGGCATCGCACAGATGTCTCCTGAGGCCCACGGTAGACCCGGCCTGCCCTTGGGGCTGAGGAAGCGTCTCGCGGGTTCTAATCCGACGCGGGGGGCGACGGCAAACAAGCAATGTTATGTCGCAGTTGCCAGAGACAGAAAGAAATGGGTAGGTTGCTGGGGGAGAGGAAACCCCTCTTTCGACTGGGTGGTCCGGACGGCTTCTTTGCGGTGGGTTCCAGGAAAGAAGGCAGATCTGCAAGGTCCGGAGAGGAAGTGTCATGCCCAGGGTGGAAAGGGACCACAGGCCCGAGGGAGGAGGGGCAGGGGTAGGTGGGCGCGGGGCCTGGGAGAGTCGTGCTGGACTTTTCGGAGCAGCGGAGTGGGCCGACTGGCAGCTCGGAAGGGTCACCTCGGTCCTAGGCGTACCTAGTGGGTGGGGTCGCCGGCTGGCCCCTTACCCAACACCAGTTCCCGGGGTCCCAGCCCGGGGTCACGGTGTAGACGCCTTTTCTCCTTTCTGAGGCCAACCTAGTCTGGCCCTAGCCTCGCTCTCTGGAACCCCCCAATCCCACCCCCGGCGCGAAACCGACCTCTCAGCGGTCTGCGGGGGCGCCCGGGGCGGGGCGGGAGGCGGCTACACTGGGTGTGTCTGTGGGCTGTCGCCCCCGAGGCCAGGCCCCAGAGGCGCAGCCCCGGAGGAGCGTGTGGGGCGGGGAGCGTTGGGAAGCCGCGGGCGTCGGGCAGGAGCGGGCGGTGGGGACCCACCCAGAGCACAAAGCCCTGGGAGCGCTGACTGCCACGGCGCCGGGGTGGCTGGGACCAGCCCTGAGGGGGATGAGGCCGCGGGGGTCCTGGAGTCCCCACCCCGCCCCCATCCCCCCCGGCGGGCTGCGCGCAGGAGAGAAAGTCCGCGAGTGCCCCGCTGGGAAGCGTCGGCGGAACCCCAGGCCGGCAGGCGGGGCGCTGGGACCCGGTCTGGGTGGGCTCGGCCCCCCACCCCCAGGAGACCACACAGGCAGGGGTTTCAGACCGCAAGGAGAGGCTCGAGGAGCCATGTTTGACCATGCTTTACCTGCTGGTGGTTAGACGGGTTCGCTTACCCTCCGGTACCTGTTTCCTCACCTGTAAAATGGGCTATCTTTTCATTTATCCCTGGGCTGTTGGGAAGATAAATGAGCTCCTATTCTGAAAACACGCAGCACATGTCAGCTTCAGTTGTTACTGCCTGGGGGAACAGACGCAGGCAGGGAGGAGCCACCTGGACTCACCTCGGCGATGTGCCCTTCTGCACCCTCTGCCCTCTGAGACGCCCCCTCCCCACCCAGGGTCTCCAGGGGCCTGTGTCTTGGCCTCCCAGCCCCAGCCCCAACAAGGAGACTTCACTAGCCCAGAACAAAGTGAGTTTCCCTGGGGGTGTCACCCACACCGTCTGTGTGGTCATGTCTCTGGGCCCTCCTACCTCTGGCCGTCCCCCCACCCCGCCTTTTACATCTGGGCTTGGATCTCTGGTAGGGCCACCGGGTCTCCTGGGGGTCGTAGGAGCTCCCTTGCTCTGGGCAAGGAGGGAGAGTCCTGGGCTGCAGTTGGGAAATAGTGCTGAGGAATACTGTGGAATATTGCATTTTCCAAAGATGGCTACAACAACATTTCCCACTCCAAATACCCTTATGGTGCACCTTGGTGAGATTTTGTGATGACATCGACCAGCAAAGACAGGGGCAGGGGTGAGATGTGAATTCTGAGGCTGGACCTTAAAAATGCCACACACGTTCACCTTGCTGTCTTGGGAAACCCGCTCTTGGAACCCGTTTGCCCCTCTGTGAGGAAGCCCAAACTGGCCCCATGGAGAGGCTCCCAAGGGGAGGCCATTGAGCCAGGAGCCCAGAAATCTCAGCTGCTGGACAGGTGATCCCAACCTGCTGCTTCAGAGCCCCCACCTCATGCCTTCCCAGCTGCTCCTGGGTGCTTTGTTCCAACTCTTGATTCACAGAACAGGACAGTTGTTACTGTGATCTTTGGGGGTCATTTGTTACACAACAGTAGTAACTGGTATAACTAAGATGGCCCAAGCCCTGGATCTGTTCCTCCGCCCCTCCCCTCTCCCTCCCCCACCCCACTCCCCATCTTGTTCCTCCTTTTCTCCGGCAGGAAGCGATGCGCCGGAGCCTGCAGCCCTGGCTGTGTCCAGCTGACGATTTGAGTTGATTTTTGCAAGCCATCAAAGGCCAACTATTTGTCTTCCGAGATCCAGGCTTGAGTGGGCTAAGCCCCCGTTGGCTGGTGGTCCCAGGGGCATCTCCAGGGCCCACTGGTGGCCACCGGGTTTGGGGAGCAGGGGGCTGAGGCAGGAAAGTCAGTGGGGGAGTCTGTGTGGAAAGACGGGTGTATTTCCCAGGCCAGACACTGGGCTCCAGCCTTGGGTTGTGGGGGAAGGGATGGTCCTCTGCCTACCGTGACAGCGTTCCACACAACATCATTCAGACAGTGTCCCTTGGGGGTCTGCCACGTGCGATCTGTGAACACGTCCTTCCCAACCTCCAACATGGGGGTGGCACCTGCATTCCCACTCTGCCCCTCAGCATTCCACAGGTATATGAGCCCCAGAACATCAGAGACATCACAGACCACGCCCTCCGGCACCCCTTACCCTCCTGTTCCTTCCTCTTCTGCCAAGAGGCAACGGCCTGTGGACTCAGGCAGCCGGGACCAGAGTTGCCAAGTAACCAGGCTAGAACCATTGCAGGTCCTCTCCTGCAGCACGGGAGTTGGTCGCTGTGATGATAAAGTGGCAGAGGCCAGGGCTGGAGGAATCCAGCCTTCAGGCTAGAGATGAGGGAAGCAAATAGCCAGGACCCAGGCAGAAGCCAGGAGCACCAGGATGCCGACAACAAGCCTTGAGGTTCAAGGGCAGTCCCCACCCCTGTGACTGAGGGGGCGTCTTCCACCCTTACAGGTCATGAGACCAACGTACCTTCCCTCGGCCACCTGATGCCAGGTAGTGGGAGCATCCTCCCAACACCCAGTGTGTGACGGTACCTTCCCCGTGATCTGGGCGCCGTCAACATCTTTCTCCTGAATTGCGCGTTGACACCTCTCCACATTTGGGGAGCCATGTCCCCCAACTTCTGGGTGGTGACAGAATCTCCTTCCAACCCCTATCTGCCTGGCACGCTGCCTCCCTGTGGGCCCCCGTGGGTGCTGCTTTTCTCTCCACTCTCCTTGGGCCGGCGCTCCTGGGGAGAGGTGAGCTTCCCTGTCCTTCCTGCTTGGCGCGTCCAGACCGGTGTCTTCTTCACCAAAAAAGCTCCAGCTTTGAAACCTCACTTTATTAACAGACCGCCCCTTTCTTAACAGACCACACAGACTACAGTCGACCGAAACCTTCCTGAAGGGTTTACTCCTGGTTCCCTGTCACCTTCTCCAGACACTCCTGTCACAGTTTCTGGTGATTTCAAAATCCACACGGATGAGCCTCCAACTTTCTGGACTTCCTCGCCTCCATGGGGTGTCCTGGTGCAGCGTCAATAACTAAGCTCCGGATCCCAGGTGCTGGGTGTTGGCTGTAGCTCTCAGTTTCCCACCCACCCTGGAGGCCCCACCCACCGGAAGCCCCGCCCACAGGGGCCAGGTCGGGGCTGGAGCCTGAGGCGGAAGGTCCAACGCCCTTCGGCTGCTGTTGCAACAGCGTCGCCTGGGGTCCTGCCTCCTCCCTCCACATCCCCATACCTTTCTCTCAGCTCCTGTCTCCCGCATGACCACTGGGATGTATACGCAGTAGCCTGGGCGAGAGGTGACTGTGCCCTGGACCAGGGTGCACAGGTGTACGTGGTGAGGACTGTGAACTTCTTGGGAGGGTTTTTTGCTGTTACTGCTGCTGTTTGATCATTGAAGGGCTTAAAAATAAAAGCAAGTGTGTTAAACATGATATAGATACTGTCTTAAAGGTTTAAGGAAGTTTAAGGTAGTTTGTAAATGAAACCAAATATTAACCAAAGACCCCTTTATAAGTGGCTGTTGTAATTTCATAAATAGGATATTCAGGCAGGTTTGTGACTAGAATTTATATATTTTGTGGTCATGTTATTAGGTGCATACAAATTTAAAATCTTTTTTTTTTACCAATGAACTCAACCTTATATTGCTATGCAACCTTCTGTATCTAATAATGCTTTGACTGGCCCGAGGCAGGGGAACGCAATCAGACTCACAGGTTGCATCAGACCGAAACTTTCCAGACCACCCAGTTCCAGAAACTGACCTGGAGACTTTCAGGACCACCCGGTTCCAGGAACTGACCTGGGGACTTTCCACCCGGCCCAGCCTTCCCGCCTTTCGAGGGGCGGGACTAACGGTCCCCCAGGATACCCGAAAAGACCACCAAATAAGGAATACCCTGCGCCCTCCCAGATTCACCACACCCCTTTCCCTTCTTCCCCTATAAATTCTGCCCAAACCCTCGCCCGGGCGCGACTTCCCTGGCCCCTTTCACTCGGATCAGTGAACCTCGCCCGGGAGCGTTCCCAAATACAGCTTGCTTAAGCTCTCCTCTGTTTCTTGGTGCCGTTCCTTACAGTAAGATTTCTTTGTTAATCTGTTAATAAAATTGTTAATGTAGCCACATTGGCTTCCTTTTAGTTAACATTTACCTGGTAGGTTTATTTTCATCCTTTTACTTTCAGTTTCCCATATCCTTATATTTCAGATGATTCGTGTCTTCTGTAAGCCACATAAAATCAGATTATTTTTAACCAGGCTGACAACCCTGGTCATTTAGTCCCCCTGGATTTCAGACCTCTGCTCTGTAGAACTTTGAGGGAATCCATTTCTGTTGTTTTAAGCCACCAGTTTGTGGTGACTTAAAAGCCACCAAGACAGGGAGACACGTGCTTCCAGGTGCTATCACTTTGTCTGCCTAAAGCCTTTGTGTTTAGTTCCTCTTGTCAAAAGCAGGTGACAGGGCTTCCCTGGTGGCGCAGTGGTTGAGAGTCCGCCTGCAATGCAGGGGACACGGGTTCGTGCCCCGGTCCGGGAAGATCCCATACTGTGGATGGGCCCCTGAGCCATGGCCCCTGAGCCATGGCCGCTGAGCCTGCGCGTCCGGAGCCTGTGATCTGCAACAGGAGCGGCCACAGCAGTGAGAGGCCCGTGTACCGCAAAAAAAAAAAAAAAAAAAAAAGCAGGTGACATTCAATGAAGTAACTAAAAGAAAATAAAGACTCTATTACTGTATGTCAGTATTAAGAAATTAGGAGACGTATGCCATGTTTTTGTTTTCTCTTTTCAAATTTCTAATTTCTTTTTAAAAATTTTAAATTGTTGTATCTTTGCCATGTTTAATAATGGTCATCTGGGGACTTCCCTGGTGGTCCAGTGGTTAAGACTCCTAGCTCCCAATGCAGGGGGCATGGGTTCGATCCCTGGTCAGGAAACTAAGATCCCGCATGCCGCACCGCATGGCCAAAAACAAAAACAAAAAAAATAATGGTCATCTGAAGGAGATTGAGAGATTTTCACATTCTGTATTCTTTGTTATGTTTCTGGTTTTCTTTTTATAATACTAATATTATTTATGCAAGGAATGCGTCGAGATAGAAACTTAAAATAATATAAAGAAACAAGTTTTTAAACTTTTGTGCATGTTAACAACTTTGGTGCCATATGAGATTATTTTGGGGGAGGGGAGGTGGAATGATTAATTCATATGCAAAACAATTTGTTTTTTTCCAGTCTTTTACTTATTTAATTTTTTATTTATTTGATTTTTTTTTTTTTTTTTTTTTTTGCGGTACGCGGGCCTCTCACTGTTGTGGCCTCTCCCGCTGCGTAGCACAGGCTCCGGACGCGCAGGCTCAGCGGCCATGGCTCACGGGCCCAGCCGCTCCGCGGCATGTGGGATCCTCCTGGACCGGGGCACGAACCCGTGTTCCCTGCATCGGCAGGCGGACTCTCAACCACTGAGCCACCAGGGAAGCCTTATTTATTTGATTTTTAATGTATTTTAAAGTATTTATTTTTAAGTATTTATTTTAATTTTATTTATTTACTTACTTATTTATTTTTGCTGTGCCATGCGGCATGTGAGATCTTAATTCCCTGACCAGGGACTGAACCCATGCCCCCTGCAGTGGAAGCCTGAAGTACTAACCAGTGGACCACCAGGGAATTCCCTAAGTATTTATTTTTACTTTTAGCTAACATATGCCTGTGATATGCTGTTTGTGATAGTAAAAACTTGGGAATAACCTACATATTCAACAATATGGGACTGGTTAACTAAATTACACTGTATTCTATGATGGACTCATTATACTATGGGCAACATATACAGCCATGAAAACAACTTGCATAAAAGTATCTGTTCATATGGAAAAATGTCTGTGAGTTACTTGTGAATGAAGCACTTTAGAAAATGGTGAGAGCAGCATGCGGGTTTCTTTGTTTGCAGTTTCCTTTTTCACTGAGGTGAAGTTCCTGTAACTTAACCATCTCAAGGGATATAGTTCAATGGCATTTAGTATATTCAGTGCAACCATCACCTCTATCTAGTTCCAAAACATTTTATCATTCCCAAAGGAGGCCTTGTCTCCATGAAGCAGTCACTCCCCATGCCCCCTGGCCCCAGCCCCTGGCAATCACTTTTTTTTTTTTTTTTTTTTGCGGTACGCGGGCCTCTCACTGTTGTGGCCTCTCCCGTTGCGGAGCACAGGCTCCGGACGCGCAGGCTCAGCGGCCATGGCTCACGGGCCCAGCCGCTCCGCGGCCTGTGGGATCCTCCCGGACCGGGGCACGAACCCGTGTCCCCTGCATCGGCAGGCGGACTCTCAACCACTGCACCACCAGGGAAGCCCTAATTATTTTCTTCTTTAACTTTTTTTTTGGCTGCGTTGGGTCGTTGTTGCTGCGCGCAGGCTTTCTCTCTAGTTGCGGCGAGCAGGGGCTACTCTTTGTTGCGGTGCGCGGGCTTCTCATTGTGGTGGCTCCTCTTGTTGCGGAGCACTGGCTCTAGGCACGTGGGCTCAGTAGTTGTGGTACACGGGCTTAGTTGCCCCTCGGCATGTGGGGTCTTCCCCGGAACAGGGCTCAACCCCATGTCCCCCGCATTGGCAGGTGGATTCTTAACCACTGCACCACCAGGGAAGTCCCTTGTGGACATTTCGTATCAGTAGAATCACACAATATGTGACTTTTTGTGTCTGGCTTCTTTCACTGAGCATCATGTTTTCAAGGTTCATTCACATTGTAGCCTGCGTCAGTGCTTCATTCCTTTTTATGGCTAATATTCCATTACAAGGATGGACCACACTTTGTCTATGCATCCACGTGCTGATGGTGTTTGCTCCCCCAGTTTCTACCATTCATCTCCTGTGAATAGAGCTACTGTTAACATTTGTGTGCAAGCATTTCTCTGAACACCTGTTTGGAGTTCTCTCGAGCATATCCCTAGGAGTGGAATTGCTGGGTCACGTGAAAATTCTGTTTAACCTTTTGAGGAATGACTAGACTGTTTTCCACAGTGACTTCACCATTTCACATTCCCATCAGCAATGTATGAGAGTTCCATTTTTTCTACATCTTCACCAACACTTGTTATTATTCCCTTTTTAATTATTATAGTTGTGCTAACAGGTGTGACATAGTATCTCACTGTGGGTTTTTTTTTTTTAATAAATTTATTTATTTATTTATTTATTTATCTTTGGCTGTGTTGGGTCTTGGTTGCTGCGCGTAGGCTTTCTCTAGTTGCGGCGAGCAGGGGCTACTCTTCGTTGCGGTGAGGGGGCTTCTATTGCAGTGGCTTCTCTTGTTGCGGAGCACGGGCTCTAGGCGCACAGGCTTCAGTAGTTGTGGCATGCAGGCTCAGCAGTTGTGGCTTACGGGCTCTAGAGCACAGGCTCAGTAGTTGTGGCACACGGGCTTAGTTGCTCCGCGGCATGTGGGATCTTCCCGGACCAGGGCTTGAACCCGTGTCCCCTGCATTGGCAGGTGGATTCTTAACCACCGCACCACCAGGGAAGTCCCTCACTGTGGTTTTGATGTGCATTTCCCTAGTGACCAATGATGTTGACCATCTTTTCATGTGGTTGTTGGCCATTTATATATTTTCTATTTTAAAATGTCTATTTAAGTCTTTTGCCCAACTTTTAACTGAGTTGTTTATCTTTTTGTTGTTGAGTTGTAAAAGTTCCTTATATATTATGGATACTAGACCCTTATCGGACATGTGATTTGCAAATATTTTCTACCATTTTGTGTATAGTTTTTTTTTTTCACTTTGTCAATAGTGTCCAGGAGTTCATTTTTGTAGAAAATAAGATACATATCTTTCATTGAAACAATGAGAACAGGGACTTCCGTGGTGGCGCAGTGGTTAAGAATCCGCCTGCCAATGCAGGGGACGCGGGTTCAACCCCTGGTCCGGGAAGATCCCACGTGTCGCGGAGCAAATAAGCCTGCATGCCGCAACTAGCCCGCACGCCTAGAGCCCGTGCTCCGCAACAAGAGAAGCCACTGCAATGAGAAGCCTACGCACAGCAACAAAGAGTAGCCCCCCCCCACTGCAACTAGAGAAAGCCCGTGCACAACAACGAAGACCCAAGCAGCCATTAATTGATTGATTGATTAATTAAAAAACAATCTGAACAAATATTGTCATAAACAAATGGAGGTTATCTCTGGGTAGTTTAGATTGTCACTATTTTATGTTATTTCTGAATTAACCCTGGCAATGATTTCCGAGTTTACTAATTTTGCAGATTGGTAAATGGAAAGTGAAAGTTTCCAATTGTTCGCTCATGTTATGATGTGTGTGCGTCTTGCAAAGGACCCGAGGTGTTGGACATGCAGGGGGTTTCTGAACACACACCCCTGGAGGCGGGATGCTGTCACAGTCCCCAGGCCCCGCTGGCCAGGTGGAAAGCCCCAGCCCACCCCTGCCTCAGTTTCTTGTCATTGTCATTCTGTTTTGTTTCTGCTATTCACTCCAGGGCCCGCCTTGGGAAAAGGAAACCGAAACTGAAGCTGAATTCGGCTACTGTGTGGCTGGCTCCCCGACACCGCCCTCTGACGTGGTTGCTCAGGCTTTAAAAGGGCTGAGCTGCCACGGCTGGAGAAGAGCTGAGAGCGGAGAGGCAGCCAACCAGTGCTTGCAGAGGACCTGGCGCCAGGGCCCACAGCCATGGTGAGGCGGGTTAGACAAGGGGGGCAGGTGTGCTCGTACCCCTCCCCCGGTGGCATCTCCCAGGGGCGGAACACCTACATGTGCAAGGCAGGCAGAGCTGCTCAGAACCCCCAGGTTCTTAAGCGTGAGGGGAGGGACAGGGCTTCTTCTGACAGCAGGGTCTGGGTCCTCAGAGGTGGGTTCTGCCCAGTGGGCAACCCTGAGATCCCTTGGGATCAGCACAGGGGGGCGTCTTAGCAGGTGAAGGGAGGCAACATGATGGTTGTGGGTGGTGACTATTCTAGAAATGCCCGCATGCACTCTCCAGCACCTGGCGTCCCCCTCCTGGTGGGAGGGGAGGCTGGAGAGGAGGGGGCAGCATCATGGGGTCTAGCAGCTTGCCCCACTGCCAGTGTCACGCGTGCAGTGCTCCCAGAACTGGTGCCAGGGTCTCTGAGCCTGTGTGATGCCCACAGGGTAGGAACCTGAAGGTGAAGATGCTCGGGGGCCAGGAGATCCTGGTGCCCCTGAGGGACTCCATGCTGTCATCCGAGCTGAAGCAGCAGATCACCCAGCAGATCGGCGTGCCCGCCTTCCAGCAGCTCCTGGTCCACCAGGACACTCGCAAGGTGCTGCAGGATGGGGTGCCCCTGGTCTGCCAGGGCCTGGGCCCCGACAGCACCGTCCTGCTGATGGTGCAGAGCTGCAAAGACCCCCTGAGCATCCTGGTGAGGAATAACAAGGGTCGCAGCAGCACCTACGTGGTCCGGCTGACGCAGAGGGTGGCCGAGCTCAAGCTGCAAGTGTGCCAAAAGGAGCACGTGCAAGCCGACCAGTTCTGGCTGAGCTTCGAGGGGAAGCCCATGGAGGACGCGCACCAGCTGGGGGAGTACGGCCTCACCACCATGTGCACCGTGTTCATGAATCTGCGCCTGCGGGGGGGCGGGGCAGGGCCAGGAGGGCCGCGGGGAGGGCGCCCCACTGAGCACCAGGAATACAGTTGTAGCACCCTCTGTAGCACCATTCTGCACCCTTCTGGTGAGATTGGGGGAGGGGTGGAGGAGGGAGTGGTAAGAGGGGACCCAGGGTCGCTGGGGGAATCAGCAGGCTAGGGTGGCCAAGTTAAGGGACAAGCCTAGTGGGATCAAAATGGTGACCTCCGCCTGCCCCCAGAGAAACTGAAGGTGTGTCCCCACATCTTTGGGAAATTAACTTCTAGAGAAATAAAAAGAGGCATATCTGCTGGAGCCTATCGCTGTCTTCACATTGAGCCATGGTCAGCCCCTGCCTGCACAGCTGGTCCCCACTCCTCACATCTGGGTCAGCAGGTAGCACAGGGAGGGGAAGGCCTGGCGAGGTCCCAAAGGCCACAAGGCGAGTGTCCCTGGAGGCGGTGAGTCCGTAGGGCCTGCCTGGGCCAGTTGTGAGGGAGGCTTCCCCACACCAGCTGGGGTCTGGGGGCCTCTTGACCCTCCAGGAACCATCAGCCTACACTGTCCAGCCTGCATTGGTCTGGGGAAAAGTGGTGACAGGGCCTTGGGCACTCACATCACCATCAGGGCGAGCTGCTGAATCAGCAAATACGCCCTCCTTCAGGGTTCAGTTCATGAAGGGGCCACAGCCAGTAGGTGAGGGGGTACCTGGGATAGGGGTTCCTCCCATCCACGTGGAAGAGTTTGTCCCAGATAGGGGGCACCTAATTTGGCAAAACTACAGCCACTTCCACACCGGATGCATTTTTCTGTGCCAGTTTTCCACATGAGCCACTCGGGAGCCAGGCTGAGTCAGCCTTAGACACGGGTGGGGGGGGTGCGGGGGAGCATAGAACGTACACCTCTCTGGGCCAAAGTCCATGACTCTGGGGACACTCAGTCCTCAGCCTTCAGACTCTTCAGTGACATTTGGCTGCAGACCCAGAAGCCCCCTTTCTGGTCTGTGGGGGTCCGTATCTGAGCTGGGGGACCCCCCAGGTCTGGCTTGCCTGTGACAAATATGTGTAGACATGCAGGTGTGGGGGGGGGAGGGCTCCTGGCTCCAACCTCATTTCCTGGGCCCCCAACCTCACCTCTTTGTCATACTGTAACTTAACAAGTGTAAGCACACCCCCTCGGTGCCACCCTCCTTTCTTGAACCCCCCCCACCAGGGTCTAGGCGACGTAGGGTCCCCCGAGGGGCCTCTGCTGCTGCTCACCCTTCATTGCCTCCAGCTCAGAGGTCCGTGGCTGGCGTGGGTGAGGGGATGTGCGGCAGACCCGGCCCTGGAGGGACAGAGGGATCTCCTCTCCCTCCCCACCCCCACCATCTTCAGCTAGGTCGGGGTCTAATCTGGACCCTCTGGGTCTCGGTTTACCCGCCTGGACCCTGTGGGAATGTCTGGAGAAGCGCCTTGGGGGAGCTGGGGAGGGGGCGTGGCTGGCCGTCCACCGCAGACGCAATCGCCGCCTCGGACAGCAGGGGGAGCCCGCAGCCCTGCAGAGGGGCCGGAGCTGACCCGGGACCGGGAGGTGGGCGGGTCTGCGCTCCGTTGCGACCAATCGCCGCAGCCCCCGGCCCGCATTGGTCCCGGCAGGCCGGGGGTCCCGGGCCGGCCGAGCTTCCGTCCCCAGTTCCAGCGAGGGGCTGGGGTCCCCCGTCAGGTTCCTCCTGCCGGGGGAGGGGCACAGCCCTGCAGGGCTCGAGGGGCGGCGGGGCCCCGGATCTGGCAGCCCCTCCCCGCGGCCGGGGAGCCCCCGCCGCCCCAGCCCCGGCACAGCCTGGAGCCCCTTGGAAGTCCCGTCACGTCGCTTCCAGATTATGCATTAACCCGATTTCAGCCGCATTTCCTGGCGGGGGTGGGGAACGTCCGCGCAGGCGGGGGAGGGGCGTCCGTGGGGGTGCGCCGCAGCAGGGAGAGCACCCTCGATCCCGCCCTGCCCCCGCCCCTCGGCCGGGCCAGGCCCATCACCCACATTGGCCCGACCCAGACTGGCCCTCTCCCTCCCCCAGCCAGGCCTCCGCCCGGCGCCGCCGTCCCGGCGCTTTGTTCGCGGCCGCCGCGGGTCGCAGGGCGCCGGGCGGGCCGGGGGCGGGCGCGGGCGGGCCGGGGCGGGGGGGGGGGGGGGGAGGAGGGAAGGGGGTGGTGCTGCCCCCGGTCCCGCCCCCGGCCCGCCCCCGCGCCGCCCGCGCTCCCGCCGCCTCCCAGGAGCTGCGTCCCGTCCTGTCCAGTCCAGTCCCTGGCGCGGCCCGGCCCGTGAGCTTGCTCCGGCCGCCTTCCGCCGTCCTCCGCCCGCGCCATGGCCAGCCTGCGGCCGTCCGGCCAGGCTCCTCTGCAGCCACTGCTGCTGCTCCTGGTGGTGGCCGCGCGCGCCCTGCCCGGCGCCGACGGGACGTGCCCCGAACGCGCGCTGGAGAGGCGGGAGGAGGAGGCGAACGTGGTGCTCACCGGCACCGTGGAGGAGATCCTCAACGTGGACCCGGTGCAGCACACGTACTCGTGCAAGGTGGGCCCCCGCGTGACCCCCGGGACCCTGAGCCCCCTTCGGACCGTCCTGGAAGCCTGGGTTGGGGGCCTCTCCCCCGCGATCCCGGCCCCCTAGCCCGGAGGTCCTGCCATCGCGACGCCGGCCGCCCCGCTGAGACCCCCGCCCCGGGCCGTGGGAACGAGCCCCAGACGCTCCGCAGCGCCCGCGCCCGCTCCCTTGGCGACCGCCAACCCCCGCGTGGGGCGCCGGGTCTGGGAAAACTCGCGAGCGCTGGAGGGAAAGTTCTTGCGGTCCCGCTGCCATCCCGCCTCGCGGTGCCCAGGCCCCGGAGACCTGATCGTGTCTGCCCCTTCAACCCAAGCCCCCTCCCTTACTGGAAACAAGTGCGCCTCCCCCCAGGGAGAATGTTCCGCTACGGCACCCCCTACCCACCGGCCAAAGAAAAGGAACAGGGACGAGGGGAGGTGACGCTTTCTGCTTGGGGTGGAGGTGGGGTTTTGGCCTGTGGTCAGTGCTGTCGCCCCCCCCCCCAGAGGCGAGAAGGGGTGGTCAGGAGAGAGTGGAGGGGTGCACATCTTATCTCCCAACCCCAGGGCTCCTGGTGGGGCATGCTGCAGTGATGGGTTTGGGGGCCGGAGCAGAGAAGTGGGCGGGGCCGTTGCTGAGCCTCAAGTGTCGGGGTGCAGGGCAGGTACCCCATCCTGCTCCTGAGAGACCTGAATCTCCCCCGGCCACAGGGAGGGAGAACTTGCCTGGCCTCTCCTTCAGTTGGATCTGGGAGCCCCCTGGGATAGGTCTAGTGGGTTTTTTCCCACAATCTGTTCCTAGGGAGGGCTCAAGGGACCCAGGGCCCTGCCCCCCTCTGGCCCCTAAAACCACCTCCCCGACCAGAAATCGGATCATTCCTCTTCCGTGGAGATGGGGAGGGGTGGCAGCTTCTTTCAGCCTGGCCTGTGCGGGCTACATCTGGGATCCCCCGCCGGGCCCCCTCCCCTCCACCACCGCCAGGGCACTTTGCCAAGTCCCTGCAGGATTTTCCCGACTTCCTCCCCGCTGCTCCTGGGTGTGGCTGGGGTGGGGGGAGGCGATGAAAGCCACCCAGCCCTCCCCTGCTAGCTGTCGTCCTTCTAGAGCCTACTGTGTGTCTAGGGGTGGGGGGGCGGGAGTCGGCCAAGGCTCCCCCACCTCCCCATGGCCACTGGAGGGTGGAGGGAGTCCCTGCAGATTTCTCAGACCCGAGGCTCCCAGCAGGGGCAGGCAGGTGGACGGGCCACCATTGTCTTTCATTCCCCATTCTGGAAGTCCTGGCTCCCCAGAGCTCCCGAGGAAAGGGGTGTCTTCCCAGGTGCAGCATGAATGGGCACGTATCCCCATGGACCTTTTCCTTTAGGACCGCCTGTTCTGACTGCAGCCCTCCTCCCCCCACCCCCAGCAGGCCGTGGGCGTCCCAGGGCCTGGTTTGTCAGAGCAGGTACCCTCAGGGCCCCAAGAGCAGAGTGGGGAGGGTGGGGCTGCCCTGTGCTGCCCAGGCTTGATTTTGAGGTTCACAGGCTGCCTTGACCGCACGCACTGTAGGAGCCTTGCAGGAGGAGGGCGTTTCACCTGCCGGGGGGCATGGTGTCTTTGCCCACCCACAGGGCTGCATGGAGCCCAGCTGGCCCAGAGCCCTGAGCTCAGAGCTCATCACCCTGAAACTTCATCATCCACCTTAGCTGCTCCTGGCTCTGCCCATACAGAATGGCCGGAACAGTGGGTGGGACGATAGGGAGAGTGGGGCACGGAAGGCAGGCACCCCAGCCGGCTGGGTCCCCTTCCCGTAACCAGGCTGAGCCGAGAAGGACGTTGTTGGAATTGGGGTGGCTGGGGGTTGGGGGGCTGCTTCTGTTTGCAGGCCAGGTGTCCTAGTGTGTGACACACACGGGTGGGCAGTGGCATCCATCGTGTGTGTGCCTCCCTGCAGCTTCCTCCTGGGGGGCTGACCCAAAGATCTCCACACATCTGCCCAGGGTTTGGGTCTATCTACTCTGGACATCTGGCCTGAGCAAGTGAGGTGGGAAGAGAGGAAGAAGCCCAGGTGTCAGCCTCTGCGGCCACCCCTCCCCAGTGGGAAGAGGACCACTGACACCTGCGCACCCCCCGTGTCCACCCCAGGTTCGGGTCTGGCGGTACTTGAAGGGCAAAGATGTGGTGGCCCAGGAGAGCCTGCTGGACGGAGGCAACAAGGTGGTGATTGGCGGCTTCGGAGACCCCCTCATCTGTGACAACCAGGTGTCCACTGGGGACACCAGGATCTTCTTTGTGAACCCAGCCCCGCCGTACCTGTGGCCGGCCCACAAGAATGAGCTGATGCTCAACTCCAGCCTCATGCGCATCACCCTGCGGAACCTGGAGGAGGTGGAACACTGCGTGGAAGGTGCGTGAAGGGGCAGAGCAGGGGAGGCACCGTGGGGGCAGGAGAGAGTTTGCTGGCGGCGAGAGCACTTGGCATCTCGTGGTGCAACCTCCTTTTCTGAGTCCCAGCTCCCTGGCTTCCCAGCCGTCTCAGCTCCAATCTCTGATATAAGCAGCGCTCCCCACCCTGGCCCTGGAGATGCCACCACTTTTTGTCTTGGAGCCAAGCGAGTCCCAGCCCTGCAAAGGGACAGGCCTCCTCTCTCTTCCCCTCCCCCTCCGTAGTTCTGCACGCCCCTTCCTGGAGTTCCCTGTTCTAGGAGAGAGGCTGGGACCAGGTGAATGAACATCAGTTGTTTGTGTTCTGCAGAAGCCCAAACATCTGTTTAGACAGGGCCCAGATGTTGAGCAAACCCGTTGGGGTGGGGCTTAAGGGTTGTGCTGGAGGTGGGGCTACCCCACCATGTGTTCCAAGAGGCCTGTCATTTCTGGGAGGGGCAGTTATGTGGAGTGGGCTGCTTCCAGAGTTTGAGTGGGTGTGGGATCCCCTCACAGAGGTACAGAACCTCTCCTTGTCTGCCCTCCCCATGCGTCCGTTCTGAATGGCCCAAGAGCATCCCTCCCTCACCCCAGCCTCCGAGAGGTGAGCAGGAATCACACGACCAGGGCTCACCCACCCACCTCAGCCCAGGCGAATCCCAGCTGGGGGCTGAGATCCATGGCTGAGGAACGTAGCAGGGAGAACATAGGAACTGCCTGTCGCCCTCACATCCTGTCTGTCCCCTCATGGCTGCCTGGGAAGGGATGTACCGGAGAGGGCGGAGAGAGGAGAGAATGCTTCCTCCCAGGGCAGTGGGAAGGGTCCTTGACTTCCTGTCCTGGGAAGGTGACCCTGTCCCTCTGATTTGCTCTGTTGGCCAGCAGGGAAGTTCCATCTTCCACCCAACTTACTGCTGTGGTGCTGGCTTGGCTTTTGCGGGGTCCTGGGTGGTGGACTGTGCAGGGCGAGGGGCAGGACCTGAAGTGGGGAGCCCTGTAGCGTCCTGCGTGGCCTGTAGTCCATTGCTCCTGGGGCTGTGTCCAGGGTCCCAGCCTGCAACGTCATACAGCGAGGCCGGCGGGGCTGTGTCACTGGTCCCTTGCATCACCAGCTTAGCTGAGGAGGTCCCAGCATGGCCCTCCCACCAGGTGAGGACTGGAGACCCTGGCCCTGCTCTGGAAGCTTGTGGTCTAGGGAAGAGATGGGAGGGTGGCATGGAGATGGGGCAGGCTGTGGGGTGTGATGCCCAGTTTTGAAAGATGAGTTGGGGGCTAAGGAGAGGGTCAGGGCACAGAGAGCCCCCATTTCTGCAAGATCAAGAAGGCACATCACTAACTCTGCAGCTGGACGGGTCCAGCCTGAGGGTCCACGACTCGGTAACTGAGCCCTTCTGTGGGGTCAGAGGGCATGTGGCAGGAGGGCCACCCCAGGCAGAACAAGATTTGCCGTCTTGCCAGATCCTGCTCTACCCAGGCCAGGCCCTGGTTCCGGATACATCAGGCTGGGCAGAGGGACACCTGGAAAGGAGGGCCCACAGGGAGAGCTCCCAGCGAGACTTCACCTTCTGTGTGCCGGCTGCCCAGGATAGGGACCGGGCTAGGCCCCCAGCTCCAGTTGGGCCGGTGGGGGAGGGTGGTGCTGGGACCCACAGGCCAGTGTGTAGCAATGGGGTGAGCACCCAGAAGGGGCCGAGGCCACCAGAGTCTTCTGGGGTGGGCCTGCCAGGAGGAGGGTCTTGGGGAAGGAGGTTCATGGAGAGAAAAGGAAAGGAAGTAGCCTTGACTGTAGCTTGGAGCCTTGTGGTAGAGCCAGGGTGGAGGGGAAGCCCCCAGGGAGGGGAGGGGCCCAGAGTGAGAAGCTTGGGGTCCACTGCAAGGGGCCAGGGAGCCCTGGAAGTTTTGAGCCCATGACACGGATCCCTTCTTTGGAAGCAAACCGGGGCACCTTGAGGAGCAGGGGCTGCGGGCAGGGTGGGTGCATCCCAGGGACCCCAGTTAGATGGGGGTGCCTCCCCCTTGAGCCTCCCGAAGGCCTGAGGCAAAAGGCCCCCTGGAGCTGGGGCCGGGCTTGGGGAAGAGACAGTCCTCTCCCCACCTGCCCCAGCAAGGTGCGGCTGGGAGGAGGGCCCGCCTTCCACTCTGTGGGAGATAAGGGCCTCAAACCCCACTCCAGGCTCTCCAGGGAGACAAGGCTTCACCCTAGTGGGGGGTTAGGGTTAGGGATGGACAGGGCTTGAACTAAGATGACCCCTCCCTGTCTGATTCTGACCCTGTTCTGTTCCTGGGAGCCCACAGCTGCCCCTGCCCCACAGGGCCCAGAGTGAAGGCCACTGATTTGTGGAGGTGACCCCAAGACCACCCAAGACCCCTGTCTCTAACACACCTCTCCCCGGCCCCCAAAAGGCCCACAGCCGCGAAGGTCAGGGGCACATCCTGCCAGGCCCACCTCCCTGGATGCCCCCAGCTCATCCCCACCTGGGCCCCAGCTCTACTGGGACTACCTTCCTCAGTTTCTCCCCCAGGGCCTGCAGGGTCTTCCTGGCTCTGGGCCCCTTCCCCAGCCTCCAGCCCCCAGGAAGCTCCTCCCCAATCCTCCGCCTGGGGAGCCACATTCCGAGCATAACTGAGACAGGTATGTGTCCCTCCCTCTGCGCCACCTGTGGGTGAGGGAGACGATGCTCTGCTTCACAGCAGCCTCTTCAGGAAGGAGCCCCTCGCCCCCTGCTTTGTCAGGGAAGTGGCCTGGCCTCTTCCAGTGCCAGCCGCCCACGCACCATGAGCCTGCCCAGGCTGGAAGCTGAGCAGGCATCTCCTCCAGCCTTCAGCCACTTTGCCCTGGTCTGGGCAGCACCCATACACTCCCACCACCCTCCCCTCCCCCACCTTATGAAGACTGGTCCTGGGGCCCCCTGAAGCCCCTAGGAGGGATGCAGGCCTGGGGCCCTTCCCCAGGCCTTTCCCTGCCCACTAGGAGCCAGGAGCAGAGAAAGGAAGTGTTGTCTGCCCTCTCCAGGTCTGGCACAGGGACAGGGTCGGTGAGTCTGGCTGTGGCCCAGCTCAGCCCTGCCCAGCCCTGAAGCCCGGGGTCCTGGCGGCCATGGCCTAGCCTGGCCAGCCTGATTCCAGTGAGCACCCTCCCTCCCTTCCTCCCTGCCAGGCCAGCCTTCTAGGGCCTTTGGGAAGGCAGTCCTACGTAGCTCAGGCTGGAGAGGTGCTGGGTCCCGGGCCAGCCTGGCACTGGTGCAGGCGCTATGGCCTCGGAGCTGGATGTGGACTGCAGACACCCCCAGACAGGGACTGGCTCTCCCTGAAGCAGGGCGGGGGCAGGTAGAAGTCCAGAGGGAGTTTCCTGGGCGGGCTCCCTCTGCTGTCTGGCACTTAGCTTCTGTACCCCCAAGTCCTCTGAGCCTGTCCTACTCCCGCCACATTCCTCCCTGAGGTGGGAGGTGGCTGCTTCCTGTCCCTGTTTCCCTCTTCCAGACTGTAGGTTCTCACCCCACCCCTCCAGACCCGCCTAGCGCCCTCGGCCCCTCCCCCAGGCAGGCCCAGGCTGGAGGCTGCCCGCCCAGGCTTTCTCCTTCCTTCTAGCAGCCAGGGGTGGGGCATCAGCTCAGGTGGGGTGTGACCGCCCCCCCCACCCCGCCCGCCTGTCCTCTTCCCACCTGGGGGCCCGTGGTAGATAGTCAGCGCTAGAATGGACCTGTGCCGGCTTTGTCTTCCCCTGGGCCCACGGTGGGCTGGCTGGTGTCCTCCCTGGGGCAGCCCCAGGGGGCTTGGGTGGGGGGCTGCTCCTGAAACCAAAGGCCTTTGGATCCAGTCCCTTCACTGCGCCAGACTGAGCTAGTGGAAACAGCTCTTGGCTTTTTCCAGACCCCACCCCATCCCCCTGCTCCACACCCAGAGAACAGCCCTGGTCTCCATTCTCCCCTGCAGATTGGAAATGCAAAAAAAAAAGTTGTTTTGAAACTGTCCTCCCCTCTCCTGCTGTCTATACTGGCCTCCCCCAGGGTGCTGGACAGAGTGGATTCCGGTGGGGCCTGCCTGTGCCCTTACAGCATCTCTGGGGGTGCTGGGACCCACGTGCACAGAGGAGAAATTAGATTCACCTGGTCAGGGCTAGCTGGCCCAGGTGTGGGGCTACAGCCCCCTGCCCCGCCAGTCCTACAGGCTGAGGTGGGGGGAGTGTAGAGGGTGGCATGGGGCTGCCAGGTAAGGTTAGCAGGGGAGTGGGCCCAGACTTCAGGGCCGTGGATCTAGCCAGAGGTCACTCTCACCATCACCCTGCTACAGTCAGGCCAGCTCAGCCTCCTCCAGCCTGCTTTGCTTCCTTCCTAAATGGTTAATTCTCCCCAGCCCCCTGAGAAGCAAAGCCTGCCCCCACCCCCATCACCACAGGAAGGTGGAAAACAGCTGCAGAAACAGGCCTCTCTCCTGCCCCTGCACCTGCCCCAGCCCTTTGCCTCCACCTGCAGGCTCCAGGCCAACTGCCCTCCCTCCCCCCACAAGTTCTACCCTTGCCTAGAGGCCTGGGGCGGGGGGCGGGGGGGATGAAAGCTGGGCTCCGTCTCCTGTCCTGCTCTGCTGGCCCCAGCCGCCCCCCCACCATTGAGATAGGTGAACCATGGCTCCCCACACAGGCCCCCAAGGCCCAGCCGGGCTGGGGGCTGCAGGCACAATCACTGAAATAGCCCCAGTAACCCCTGACACCCCAGAGTCCCAGAGAGTGCCCGCCTCTCATTGAAGAGCAACAGGGATCTCAGAAATGAGACAGCACCCTAGTGACAAGCACTCTGGTGACACTGATGCAGCTCATCAGAGGGCACTGTGCCCCCACGGGCTACACTGGGGCTCAGGAGGGATCACGTTCCAGTCCCAGGCTGCGGCTGGGAGCCGGGCAGGGGTGACTAGGCCTCTGGTGGAGTTTCCAGTGGGGAGGGAAGCTCCCCTAGAAGGGGCCTCTCCCCCCAGAGCAGATCCTGAGAACTTCCTCTGAGGAAGGCCCCCTGCCAGGGGCTGCTTACAGCTGGACCTGGGAAGGGGAAGATGGCCCCTCCCACTCCCCTCCCCACCAGGGCATAGAGGCATGGGAGGCGCCGGCTCTGTGTCCTCCCAGGCAGCCTGCTGTTGACAGCTGTGTGACCTGCACGTGTGCACGTGTGCCTGCAGCCTCAGGTGTACCAACCGGCACACGATTCTGATTGAAACCCCAGCTGGGCTGTGGTTCCTGCCACCCTTGGATCAGCCTGGGGAGGGGACCCTGCAGGTCCTCTGCCAGCAGGCTGGTAGCAGGCAACCTTGGCTTGTGTCCCTGGGGGCCTGGGAACAGGGCTCCAGCCCTCTGCCCTCATATGGCTCCCATCTCCTGCCTGCTGCCCCAGTGTCCAGCTATGCCCTCCTCCCACCCACCCCGTTCCCGGCCGAGGTCTGGGCCCCGCCTCCTGTGGGCTCTGCCTCTGGGTTTTTCAATGCCAGAGATGGAAGGACTGTGGTAGGGACAGGAAGAGTCTCTGGGGCCACTTGGATTCCCTGTCCCATCTCGTACCTGCCGGACCCTGAGTCTGGCACTGTTAGGGGTTAGGTGTGGCACGTCAGGAGAGGCTGGTCTGCCTCTGGCCTGAGGTGGGCCTGAAGCTTCCCTGCCCCTCCCATTGGCAGCTACCTCTGGGCCGCCCCGCGCTGGCCCCGGCAGAAGCAGGCAGCCTGTCCCTCTGGCCACAGACGCGGGCTTCCCGTGTACATTAGGGCGAAATAAGAGCACAGCATCTGGGCCAGACTGTGGCCTGTCCCTGACCCACCAGTGGGGAGCAATGTACGTCCACTTCTCTCCCTGGAGGGGAGGCGGTGAGGGTCGCTAGGGTCCATTTGAGAATCCATCCGTGGGTTCCTTCCTCAGCCACCCGTCCACCACGGCCCAGCAGCAGATCCTCACAGGGCCGCTGGAAGGGCTGCCGCTGCCACCTGCACAGGGCCCTTCGAGGTTCTGGACGGGCTTTCCAAGGAGGCCAGGTGTGGCTGTGTGTTGAGGAGCGAAGGCCAAGGGGGAAGGGTATTCCGGGCAGGAAAGGCAGCACAACAAGGTCTGAGATGCAGGGAACAGCAGGCAGTCCCTGTGGCTTGGCTGCGGGGTGGGACAAGGCAGCTGTGGGCGTGGTGCGGGCCAGAGAGCTACAGCCCACGGGCTGGAAGAGGGGGACCCTCCTCTCTGAGCAGGAGCCTTCCCACCTGACGCTGCGCCTTGGCTGCTGGTCCCGGTCACCCTCCCCCACGGGAGAAACTCCGCCTGCACCCTGGCTGCGTCTGCAATCTCCTGGTCTTCCGTCTTTGCGGCTCTCTCCTGTCTGGCCGGTCTCTCTGCCCCTTTGTCCCCTGACTTTCTGGTTCCAGTAGGTGTGTCTGTCTGTCACTCCTCTTCATCTTGACATCCAGCCGGTCAGTACCTCCAGGAAGCACCGTCCCCCAACTCAGACCGTTGTGCTGGACTGTGCATCCCTCACTGCCTGGCGTGGCCCTCAGCAGGACACAGGGTCTCCACTCACCAGGCACTGACCACACGTGGGTGCCACCCTGGCTCTTCCAGCTTGCTCCTTCCTCCCGGAGATGGGCAGGGCCTGGCCAAAAGAGGTGGATTTGGGGCTGTCCTGGAGGGGAGGGACCGAAGGCATGGATCAGCTCCACCGCGGCCCCCTTTTCTGCAGGTGCCTACCGCCCCCCTCCTCTGTTCGTCTGGCGCCCCCTGGTGGCTTCAGTCTATGTCTTGGCAGGTGTCCAGGCCCTGGACTGGGCTCCCTCCTCCCAGCGTTCCCCAGGCCGGAGGACCTGCCCATGGCCCCTGTCGCCCTGAGGCCTCACCAGCCTGGCCCCTCCTGGCCCCTCCTGGCCTCCTGCAGCCTCCTGAGCCCGTTCTCCCCTGGGCCTCTGTAGTTGCCTCTGTCCGGAGGTGCAAACCCCTCTCCCCATCCTTCGGGTCTCTGTACAGATAACCCCCCCACCCCCACCCCCCGACCCTCCGACCTCTAGTGCTCTCTCTGTCACAGGGTAAGCCCCCAGGGTGCAGAAATCCGACCCGACTCGGGACACACCTCCTGCACTGCGCCTACCCCCGGAGGAGCTCAGACGGGCTGCTGAGGGAGGCTGGGCCCCGGGCAGGGTGAAGGCTGAGTAATGAGGGAGGAGGGAAGCCAGGGGTCAGCGGCCGCAGCTGCCGTCCAAGCCGCCAGCGGTCGCCACCCTACGAGCTGGCCCTGCTGAGCCCCGTCCCCAAACTCTCACTCAATCCCACCGCCCGGCGGCGCCGGCTAACCGGCAGAGTGTGGGCCCTGCCCGCGGGGCTGGTGGGTGGGCACACAGCCAGCGGACTCAAACCTGGGCGCCTCCCGGCCTCGGCCTCACCTGAGGCGGCGATCGGGGCCCGGGCCGGACGCCGCCTCCTTCCCAGCGGCGGGCCCGGGTCCAGCAGCGACGTCCCGCCGTGAAACGCCCATTGTCTGCTGAGGCCGAGGGGGAGGGGACGGCCGTAGCCTGAGACCAGACACCAGGAGGCCGGGGCTGGGGGAAGGGGCCGCCCTGCCCCGTCCTCTTCCCCTCCCCCACCGGGGCGGCCAGACACCTGTGACTCCGGGCCGCCTGGCGGCCGGCGCTCGACTGTTCGATGCGCTTCACACACAAGCGGGATACCCTTGAGGTCCCGGCGGTGGGGACAGGCGGACCGCGCGCTGCGCGGGACCAGCCGAGGCGCCGCCGGCCGCGAGGCCCGACATTAAAGGTGTGTGCGCACGCGCGGAGTGTGCTCGCCGCCGGGAGGGCGGTGCCGCCCCACCCCCACCCCCTCCTTTCCGGGGGAGCTGGGCCCGGCCCCTCCGGAGTGAGGGAGGGGTCATCTGCGTAAGAAAGGGGTCGGCGGGGGGCCAGTAGGTAGGACTTCCCATCCTCTCTAGACTCTATTCCCCATCTTCCTTCTCAGGGAAGCACCTGGAGGGGCGCAACCACACCGTGTACTTGGGGGCACGCCCAGTGTGTGCTGTGTGACTGAGGGGCAAGTTTTGCATTGCATGAGGGCGTGCAGTGTGTATGCACGCAGGTGAGTGTGTGACACCCAGTGCCTGTGCAGACTTGAGTGAGTGGGTGTACATGTATCTGCGTACGTGAGACCTGGGACGTCGAGTGCGTGTGTACACATGTGAGCAGTAGCATGTTGCTGTGTGTAAACCCAGAGGGGGGCCGATTCTTGGCTCGGAGCACCCTCTGTTCCTGGGGTCTGAGCCTGCGTGGCCTGGTCAGGGCTGAATGATTTTGAGTCTGAAGATCCCAAAATAGCCCGGGTAGCCTGAGCTCCCCTCCCCCAGCTGGCTCTGAGGCCTCAATGGCCCTTTGTCTCTCTGAAGGCATCCAAGCCCTGTGGGGGCTCAGGCTCGGGCTGAGGCTGGGAGGGACCGGGCTGCATGCGGGTCCCCTTTCCCCAGGCCAGACCTGACAGGCCTTGCGCACCGCCACCACCACCACGTGAGCCCTAAGTCCAGCCCATTTGCTGGCAGAGTCCAGGGTCTCTGCCTGGGGGAGGCCTGCCCTGCCAGCACGGGCTCCCCCTGATCCCAGGGCTTGCCCCTCCCACACTCTGGTCCCCTTGCCTCCCCTCCTCCAGCAGGGCCCACCCATGATGTCCCAAGCTGCAGTGGCAGCAGCAGACAGGGCTCCTGTGCGGGTGTGTGCTCAGTGCGTACGTCTGTGGTTTAAACCCTGGCACTGTCTGTGGGCCCCTCCCTGAGTGGAGGGATTCCAACTGCAGTCCTGGGGGCTGCAGTGAGAAGTAAATGGGAAATGTGTCACTGCCTGGGCTCACCACACCAAGTTCTGGGCTGTGGGCCAAGCTCTGCCCGGAGGAGATAAAAAGTCAGACCCTGCCCTGGGTGCTCCAAGTCCGGGGCATTGCCACTCTCAGTGTGGTGTGGGCAGTGCCAGGGTGTGGTGAGGTGAGGTGAGGGGGTGGGAGGCTCCCCTGAGGAGACAGTGAGGCCAGCCAGGGGCAGGGTCTCCAGGTGGGCTGACAGATTGCTACTCTGTGTCCATCGCGGCCCGGGGTGGGGGGGACCACTTTGTGTATTGACTTTTCCTGCAAGGTTTCAGTAGACCCTCAGGTTCCAGGGCTCCAAGAGGTTTGAAGACCCCTGCTGTGGATGATTGGGGACCGGACAGGGTGGGCTGACCCTGTTAGGATTTGGTACTAGTGTGTCTGGGCGCAGGACTGAAAGGAGTCCAAGGAGATGGACCTGAAGAACTGGGTGCTGGCTGGCAGGTGCTTGACGAGCAGGGAGTGAGCGAGGTGTGTGTGGGAGGACTCCAGGGACATGTTTGTGAGGCAGCTGCACACGTGATGGGGAGGACGGGAGTCCCAGGTGGGCCGCGCGCCCTGGCCCGCTGTGACGTCAGGGTCTCGACGTTCCCGGAAGGCCTCTGGGGGGCGCTCCAGGCTTGCGGTCTGGACCTGGAGCCCCGCGACTATTTGCATAACGCTCATTTACATGGGACTCATTTGCATGATCCTGTCACCTCGCGGACGCGAGTTGGGGGTGTGCGGATGGTTTGAGGTGCTGCTGTCAGGTCCTAGGGAGGGGTGGCGCACCCTCTGAATTGAGCCCAGCCTACTCCCCACCTGTGTGTATGTACCTGGAGACGCTACCCCCACAGTGCCGGGGTCGCGCCAGCGGGGGCAGAGACATTGACACGCACACGCGGTAGCACGCAGACCGCAGCCCAGAAACCGGGTCCTTCGTGCAGGTCGATCCCCCCTGCGGGGACACAGACAGACCCTCGGACACTCCGCCGCGCCGCCGCTCACACGCACAGCCCAGCCCAGCCCAGCCGGGTGGGAGCGGGAGGGGACCCTGTCCCGCCCACCTACTCGACCCCACTCCGCAGCCCCCCACCCCGACCTCACACGTGCCTTCTCTCCAGCGCCAGCCTCCGCTCCCCCTCATCTCCGGCCCCGACCCCAGCCCCCATCCCGACCTGCACCCTCCGCAGCCCCAGCGCCCCACCTCTGCGCCCTCCCCGGCCGCCGCGCCCTTCCAGCCCCGGTGCCCCCAGCCGACCCCCAGCGCCCGCAGCCTCTGCGTTGTCTTTTGTGCCGTCGCCCTCCCGTCCTCATCCGCCCGATGCTCCTTGCGGCGCGAGCCGCGACTCCCCGCGGACGCTGGGGTCCCCGGAGGCGTCTTCCTTTGTCTCAGCTCCCCGCCCTCCCTCCGCGGCGCCCCTCGCCCCTCACTCACCGCCTCGGCCCCGGCCTGGGCGCGGGGAGCGGGCGCGGCCCTCCGCGGCCGGCTCTTTCTTCTCTCTCTCCGGAGGCGCGCTCGCCCCTCCCGCTCGCAGCCGTCGCCGCTCCCGCCTCTGCCGGGGACCGAGCAGCCGGGACCCGCCGAGTCCCGGGCGAGGGGCCGCTCGCCGCCCTTCCCACTCGGACCGACTTCTCCTGGGCGGCCGCGCGGGCACGATCCGGGGCTGCGCGACTCCCCGAGGCTGGCTCCGGGAAGCCCGAGCCCCGCGGAGAGCTGCTGGCGCCTCCGGCCCAGGCCCTGGCCGGTGTGGACGGCAGGGGTGGTGCTGGCCCTCGGTTCCTCGTCCACCTCCCTGCGAGCCCAAACTTGGGATTTCGACTCCGGGAGAATTCTGCACACCTCCCTTTATGAGCCTCAAGGGCTGTGGAGGGGGCCTGGCGCCCCCCCACTCCCCAGCTGTGACTGGAGCTGAACTTTGAGAATGTAGCTGCTGTCAACTGGCCCAGGGGTCCAAGAATGGGGCGAGTGGCACCGAAGAGGCCCAAGGGCACCCCGTGAGGACCCCCACGCCTCAAGAGTGGGGGCTGAGGATCCCGGGCCATGCCTCCACTGCCGCTGGAGCGGGACCCCCGGCAGCGGCGCGGGCTCTCCCTGCTGGTGCGATATTTCATGATCCCCTGTAACGTCTGCCTGATCCTCCTGGCCACCGCCACGCTCGGCTTCGCGGTGCTACTCTTCCTGAACAACTGTACGTCTGTGGGTGTGGCAGCCTCCTGGGCCCAGGTGACCCTGCCTGTCTGCTCGCTGAGGTCCCCTGCCTCAGCCACCAAAGATTAGGGGACAGGCAGGGTCACAGAGAGGCCACCAGCTGTGACGTGGCTCAGATGGGCCGCTGCATCTTCTGGGAACACCTGGGTCGTTCTCTGGATGCCTGGGCCCCCCGAAGGCTGTCTGTGGGCTGGGGGGGGGGGCAGGGGCCGGCCCACATCCTGAGCTGCAGAGACAACTTTCGTTGGGGGGGGGGGGGTTGGGGGCAGCTGGCTACGCTGGGAATGGGGGCTTTGGCAGGACCTGGGGCTCATCTCGGGAATAGGTGGCTGCCCACACCCCTGCCACTGGGCCTCCCTGACAGGTGTCAGACCATGATGATACAGCCAGAGGGGCAGAGGAAAGCCAGGGAAGGGATGTGTGCAGGCAGGGGTGACCCCTCCAGGCTGGACAATGGGACAGGCTATGGAAGGACTGGCTCGGGCTGGGGAGTGGGGGCGGGGGTTGCCTGACTTGGAGATTTGTTTTTTTCCAGACAAACCTGGGACCCACTTCACGCCAGTGCCCCCAACGCCTCCGGATGGTGAGTGAGGGCTCAATTGGTGACAGACTGAGCTTGGCAATCTGTGCCTGGAGGGGCGGTGGCACTCTTGGTGGTCAGGGGGTCATTCTTGGGGCGTGTACATCAGACATGTAGCTGTGTCTGGAGCAGGAGGAGGCTGGATGAGGGAACCTGGATCCTTCCTGGGGAGTCCACAGTGGTGGACAGCAAAGGGAACCTGGGGTCCGCAGTCCCTGGGCCTGGCCCCACCTTGGCCTCAAAGTTGGGACTGACTTAGTGCTGGAGCCCACGGGTTGAGAGATGGGTCAGAAGATGTGTACAGAGGGCGTGGGGGGCCAGGGGCTCGGGGAGAGGGCCTCAGCAGGACCAGCAGCAGCTGTCTGAGGAGGGATGGGCGGGTCTGTTCCTGGACTGAGCAGGCTGGGCCTGGCCTCCTTGACCTGCTCTGTGGGCTGGGGCCCGGCCTCCCTGGGGGGCTGCTGTAATTAAGCTAATGTGAGCGGGGAAGAGAGGAAGCTGTCAGTGCCTCCGGAGGGCAGGGGAAAGGGGTGGCCTGGGGTCCTCTTGGGAGAGGGGGCTGCTCCCAGGTCTGCTTTCAGTGCCTGGGCCCCCTGCTGGGCAGGCACGGCCCAGGTCCCTGGAAGTACACAGAGGGCTGTCCATACATGGGATGGGCCATGGGAGGGCGCAGGTCTGCACTGGGCTGGGGGTTTGGGCCCAGGACTGAGCCTCTCATAGGCTGTGGACAAGAGGCCTGGAGCTGGCTGGATTTAAACACCTTCCTCTCTCCCAGCGTCCTCAGCCTTCTCTCCTCAAGCCCCAAGGCCTGCTGTGTCTCTTTTCCTTCACACATGCATTGGCGCGCCCCACAGCCTTCCACACGGGCCCCGCACCTGCCCTCGGATCCCATCACACATTTCGGGACAGCTACCCCACATGACCTTCGTCATCCCTCCCAGGCGCACACACAGCACATTCTTGGTCACAGGCAGGGCTCAGGGCACGCGCTCCATCCTCCAACCTACCCAGGTCTGGGGAGAGAGTTAAATATACCCACTCCAACCGGCGGAGGCTATAAAAAGCCACCACCGCCTCCGGCATCGCACACTGTGAGGGAGCCTTGGGCAAGGAAGGAGTGAGGCTCCTTCAGGAGGGCAAGCATGGCAGAGCCCCAGAGGTGACGCTCAAGGGCCGGGAAGCTTGCAGGTCTCTGGGCGCTCCACCTGCGCTAAGGAGGGGCAGCCTGCATGATGAGGGTGCAAGTCTTGGAGGACGAGGAACCTACTGGTCATAGAGGAGTAGGTGTCCTTGGCCCAGGGGTCAGGACCTTGGGTGGTGTCCGGCTGGACCAGGGTGACCAGAGGGAGAGAGAGGCTTGAGCCCGAGGGGCAGTGCGGTGACCAGGTCCTCGGCCATGGGGTCAGGACCCTGGGAAGGACCTTGATCAGCAGGTCCAATTGAAGCCAGATAGAGCAGCCAGCCAGACGGGGCAAGTGCCCCTGGGTTTGGCCTGGGGGTCCCCAGGGCCTTGGGCAAGTGAGGGCTGAAAGTGAGAGGAAGTGCTAAGGGGAGAGAGAAGGAGACCGCGGGAGACGGAAAGTGAGGAGAGGGGCTATGAGTAGACAAAGTGTTGAACCAGGACAAGGGATGCCCCATATGCTAGCAGCTCTTACTGCTCTAGTCATCGCAGTGGCTGACCCCCCCACCCGGCCCAGAGTGGAGTGCTGGGCCTCTCCAAGCCTTTGCAGGTATTGGCCCATTTAGCCTCACAACAACCCTGGAGGGTAGGTTCTATTGTCCCCATTCACTGGAGGAGATGCTGAGGTAGGGCGAGGCTGTAACTTGCCCACCGTCACTTGGCGGGTGAATGCAGGTGGGGCAGCCTGGCTCCAGGATCTGATGAAGCATCTGCGTGGGTGCCCAGATGAGGTCGGGGGAGGACGGCGGGGGGGGGGGGTCTGCAGGGAGTTCAGCCTGGGGTATCCATGCTGGCCCCGCCCTTGCCTCCAGCCCCCGTTCACTCAGCCCGTGGGGGGTGGGGGCAGGGATTCCCAGACAGACTCGCGGGAGCCTGGGGTGGGCTGTTGCTATGGTGACAGCGCCAGCTGCCTGTGCTGCTCCAGACCCCTCGGAGTTGAGGCTGCTTCCTCCTGCCCCCCTGCCTGAGCCTGCTGGGAGGTGATGGGGGGCGCCCCCCGACCCCCATAACTTATTAATGATAAGTGGACCCAATTAAACATTTATTGCATCCAGACAGCCGCAGCCGGTAATGGGCCTGCCCCGCCTATGGGGGTGTCACCCTGGGTGGGAGTCCTGAGGAGTCAGCCTGCCCGCTGCCCTGACACTGTGCCCAGGAGGGCCTGTCCTGACGGCTCTGCAACTCAGTGAGCGCGTGTGCGCTGGCGACACTGCAAAGTTGAGAACTACAATGTTTAAAGAAGAAAACAGTCGGGTCCGCAGGGCCCGGTGTGCTAGGGTCCCTGAGGAGGTCATGCTGAGTGTGAGGTGGGGCAGCAGGGCCTGGGGAGGGGGTGGGGGCGGCGACATTTCCTGAGGTGGGAGCCCAGGAGGATAGGTGAGGAAGGATGAGGTGTGTGGGTACCCGCGGGGCCCTAGCGAGAGATTGCAGCTGGGAGGCCACGAGCCACAGCAGAGCACGGACCTGGGGGAGGCTGGCTGTGGGGACGTGGAAGGTGGGGGAGTGGGCAGACAAGAACCCAAGTGGGGACAGGCCTGAGGAGAGGGGAGGCCTCCAGAGAAGCAGGAAGGGGAAGAAGTGAAAAGAGAGGGGTGGGGGCCGGCAGGGCACTGGGTTCTGGGCCGAGGGTGGAGCATGTGACCTGACCTCAGATAACCCCACCCCCTGTCCTGCAGCTGTATGACCTCAGGCCGGTCCATGAAAGGCAGAGGAGCTGGTCCCTGGGGAGGTGGCAGGGGCCAGGTGTGGGCGGGGACACTGGAGCAGCTCCCAGGGAGGGGGCGGGGCGGTCCGGGGTTCTGAGGAGTAGGTCACAGTCGGAAGAGGGGCTTTGATTTTGAGGTGGGGATGCTGATTCCCTGTGATAGAGTCGGCCTGGGGGCTGTCTGTCTGTCCTCTGTGTGGGGAGTGGGTCAGGAGCAGATGCAATGCCCCTTCCACAGTTGCGGGGCTGAAGGGGGCGGGGGCAGAGAAGGCTCTGCGGGGGGAGGGAGGTTGTTGAGAGGGGGAGGGCACGAGGCCCTGGCTGTGATGGGCGCACCCGGGGTTCCTGTGAGCGCCAGTACGAACATGGGTGGGCACGCATGTGCATGTGTGACCGTCCGTGCAAGATCCTGGCCGGTGTGCGGACGTTGGACTGTGTGCATGATGACCGTGGGCCTGGAGGCGGCAGGGGCCGGGCCCCTACCCACCCCGTCGCGTCTTCCGCCCCACCCGCAGCGTGCCGAGGAATGCTGTGTGGCTTCGGCGCCGTCTGCGAGCCCAGCGCGGAGGAGCCGGGCCGAGCCTCCTGCGTGTGCAAGAAGAGCGCCTGCCCCAGCGTGGTGGCGCCCGTGTGCGGCTCGGATGCCTCCACCTACAGCAACGAGTGCGAGCTGCAGCGGGCGCAGTGCAGCCAGCAGAGGCGCATCCGCCTGCTGCGCCGGGGGCCCTGCGGTGAGTGCGGGGCGGGGCCTTGGTGAGGGGGATGCAGAGGGGCGGGGACTGTGGTGACGGCGGTGGGGCCTGCAGTTGGGGGGGCGCGGGGGCGGGGCTGGAGCGGGCCTGAGTGAGGAGGGATGAGGAGGGCGGGGCCTGCGGTGAGGGGGTGCGCGGAGGGCCGGCCGCCGGCCAGTGTGACCCCACCCTGCTCCGCCCACAGGGACCAGGGACCCCTGCTCCAATGTAACGTGCAGCTTTGGCAGCACCTGTGCGCGCTCCGCAGATGGACTGACAGCCACGTGCCTGTGCCCTGCCACGTGCCTCGGGGCCCCCGAGGGCCCCGTGTGTGGCAGCGACGGCACTGACTACCCCAGCGAGTGTCAGCTCTTGCGCCAAGCCTGCGCCCACCAGGAAAACGTGTTCAAGAAGTTCGACGGCCCTTGCGGTGAGCGCTACCCCTGCGCGCGTAGCATGACCTCAGTCAGTGTGTGCACACTGCGGCAGTGCCCTGACCTCCGCCTTCCCGCCCCCAGACCCCTGCCAGGGCGCCCTCAACGACCTGAGCCTCATCTGCCGTGTGCACCCACGCACGCGGCGCCCCGAGATGCTCCCGCGGCCAGAGAGCTGCCCTCCGAGGCAGGCGCCCGTGTGTGGGGATGATGGGGTTACCTACGGTAACGACTGCATCATGGGCCGAACCGGGGCCACCCGAGGCCTCCTCCTCCAGAAAGTGCGCTCTGGCCAGTGCCAGCCTCGAGGTGGGCGGCTCCTGGGGGAGGGCCCCGTCCTGGCACTCTGCATGACCCAGGGCCCCGCCTGTCCCCACCCTCCCCTGCATGCCTCATGGGTCCCCACTCATCACCTCGTGTGCCCGTGGGTCCCCTGCACATCCCAGCGTGGGGGCTGGCGTGGTACTCTGGCTCTTCTGATCTCCTTGCCCCCCCAGACCAGTGCCCAGAGGCGTGCAAGTTCAGTGCCGTGTGCCTGTCCCGCCGAGGCCGCCCCCGCTGTTCCTGCGACCGTGTCATCTGCGATGGGGCCTACAAACCCGTGTGCGCCCACGACGGGCACACATATGACAATGACTGCTGGCGCCAGCAGGCCGAGTGTCAGCAGCAGCGCAGCATCCCCGCCAAACGCCAGGGCCCGTGTGGTGAGCACCGTGGGTGGGCTCTGTGCTGCGAGCAGGCTGGGCCGGCAGTCCCCGCTGCCTGTCATCACATGCCATCTCCATCCTGAGTCATGCTTCTCCTCCCTGGGCTTGTGGGCGACAGCTGGTCACTCTGGGGAGCCTTGGCAGGGCTGTTGCCTGTCAGCGGGCTCTGGGGAGGTGGCATCTGTCAGGGACGTGCCTGCAGCACCTGGGAGGATGTGCGGCAGAGGCAGGGGTCCGTGGGCAGGCTCCCTGGGACCTGCCCGACAGCCCTCAAGTCCTCCGGGTGCCACACTCTTGGGACACACAGCCCCCTTAGAGGCAGCGTCTCAGTCGGGCTTCGAGGGACCAGGAATGGGCAGAGACAGCGCGTCCTGAGTGGACTGGGGCTCTGCCCACCTCTACCTCCGTCCCCGTCGGCCGGTCTGCCCATCTTTCCGGTCTCTCTTTCTGCGTCTGTTTCCTCTCCTCTGCTCTCCCTTCCCTCTTGGGTCCACCTCTTGTGTCTTCCAGCCTGACCTGCTGGCAGGATGAGGTACCGCGCCTGCCGCCAGGAGCCCACAGCCCGAGGTCTGCCCCCCGCGCGGCAGGGGGGGGTGGCTCGCTGCTGCCTGGCCTTGCGGTCCTCAGAGCAAGTGGACAGACACCTCCTCCCCCGTGTGGCCCTGGGTGTGGCTCTGGGTTGCAGACTCCTCCCCCCCCAGAGAGAGCACCCCCGCCCCCACGCATGGGTGTCCCAGGGCTGCTGGTGGTCAAGGGTCAGTGGCCTGGGTGGGCTGGTAAAGCTGGCCCTCCCACCAGCCCCTGAGACCAGTCCAGACGCTCCTGCGTCTAGAGGGCAGCCCCACCCCACACTCACGCCGGGACCTGGGGCCGTCTGAGTCTGTGTCCCTGCCCACGTGTGTCCGCGTCTGTCCCTTTCTCTGCTGTGTCCTGCGCATCCCGCCCTCCTCCTGGTCCACTCTTCCCACACCATCCCCACCCTGGGAAAGGGTCTGCTGCGTGGGGCTGGGGGCTTTGCGCGTCGCCTGGGAGAGCAGGTGGGGACCCTGCTGAGTGCCCACATTCTCCCCAGACCAGCCCCCGTCCCCGTGCCGCGGGGTGCAGTGTCCATTCGGGGCGATGTGTGCTGTGAAGAATGGGGAAGCCGAGTGTGCGTGTCAGCGAGCGTGTTCAGGCATCTACGATCCTGTGTGTGGCAGCGACGGCGTCACGTACGGCAGCACGTGCGAGCTGGAGGCTACGGCCTGCGCCCTTGGGCGGGAGATCCGGGTGGCTCGCCGAGGACCCTGTGGTCAGTGGTGGGTGAGTGGGTCTAGCTGGGGGGTGGCCGCCCTCGCCACTGTGGTGATGGAGCGTCCTCCCCAGACCGCTGTGGGCAGTGCCGCTTTGGAGCCCTGTGTGAGGCTGAGACCGGGCGCTGCGTGTGCCCCTCCGAGTGCGTGGCCTCGGCCCAGCCCGTGTGCGGCTCTGACGGGCGCACGTATGCCAGCGAGTGTGAGCTGCACGTGCACGCCTGCACACGCCAGATCAGCCTGCACGTGGCCTCGGCTGGACCCTGCCGTGAGTGGGGCTGGGGGCGCCTGGCGGGCTGTGGTCCCGTGGCCTTGGCTGGACCCTGCCGTGTGTGGGGCTGGGGGCGCCCGGCGGGCTGTGGTCCCGTGCCTCCTCCACCCAGTATCAGCTGACCCCCGCCCGGCCCCGCCTTCTGCAGAGACCTGCGGAGACACAGTGTGCGCCTTCGGGGCCGTGTGCTCGGCGGGGCGGTGCGTGTGTCCCCGGTGCGAGCGCCCTCCGCCCGGCCCCGTGTGTGGCAGCGACGGCGTGACCTACCGCAGTTCCTGCGAGCTCCGCGAGGCGGCCTGCCAGCAGCAGATGCAGATAGAGGAGGCCCGGGCGGGGCCGTGTGAGCAGGGTAGGTTCGGGGGCAGCTGGTGTGGGCTGCTGGGCGCCAGCCTCGGCCGGGACCCCGAGGTGACCTGGCCTCCTCCCCACAGCCGAGTGCGGCTCGGGAGGCTCGGGCTCTGGAGAGCACGGTGAGTGTGGGCAGGAGCTGTGCCGGCAGCGAGGCGGCATCTGGGATGAGGACTCAGAGGACGGGCCGTGCGTCTGCGACTTCAGCTGCCAGAGCGTCCTGAGGAGCCCGGTGAGGCCCCCCCTCCCCTGACTCCCACTGGGCAGTGAGGCAGGAGCCGTGACCGCCCACACCTGCCCTGACACCCTTCCTGCAGGTGTGCGGCTCGGACGGGGTCACCTACCGCACCGAGTGTGAGCTGAAGAAGGCCAGGTGTGAATCGCGACCAGAGCTGTACGTCGTGGCCCAGGGAGCCTGCAGTGGTGAGTGGGCGTGCGGGCGTGTCCGGCTGTGTGTGGGCACACATGTGCCTGTTCAAAGGTACGTGTGCCCACGGGTGTGAGGCTTGTGGGGGTCCATGTCTTGTTCGAAGTTGTTGCGTGTATGCTGTGGTGGGCGTGTGTGAACACGTGTATCGTGTTTGCAGTGTGTGCTGTTAGTGTATATCCGCATTTGTGCAGCTGTGGTGCGTGGACGTGTGTGCCTGCCAGTCAGCAAGTGTGCACTGAGCACCTACTGTGTGCAAGGGGGCATCAGTGAACCAGCGAGGCCCACCCTCCGGGCACTTTTTCTTCTGGGAGGAGACTGATGGTGACCGGCAATCGTTGTATCTTTGTGCACGCACAAGTGCTCCTGTGTGTGTCTGTGCGCGGGGGAATGTGGTGTACATGTGTGCCTGCCACCTGGCAGAGGCCTGCTAATCCGAGCGTGTGGCTCTGGTTGTATGTGTGTGCACGGGGCTTCACGTCCACGATCTGTGGGCGTTTCACATGTTGCTGGTACTCGGTGTGCAGACACGTCATTGTTCTCATGTGCGGTATGGGGTTCCCGCCTGTGACCCGAGCTGCAGACCCATGGGCCCTGGTGGGAGCCGGCATCTGGAGGGCTGAGTGGTGAGGGCGGGGGCGGTTGAGGCAGAGGGGCCGTGCCCAGGTGGAGCGTCTGGCCCTGCCTGGCATCTCAACCCCTGCCCCTCCCTGCAGCCCCCACCTTGGCCCCGCTGCTGCCTGCGGTTCCCCTGCACTGCGCTCAGAGCCCCTACGGCTGCTGCCTGGACAACATCACTGCTGCCCGGGGCGTGGGCCTGGCCGGCTGCCCTAGTGAGTACCCGAGCCTGGCCCTGACCCGCAGCCAGGCAGAGCCACGCAGCTGCGGTGACCCTGCCTTGCCCTGGCCTTGCAGGCTCGTGCCAGTGCAACCCCCACGGTTCCTACGGTGGCACCTGTGAACCGGCCACAGGCCAGTGCTCCTGCCGCCCGGGCGTGGGGGGCCTCAAGTGTGACCGCTGCGAGCCCGGCTTCTGGAACTTCCGTGGCATTGTCACCGATGGCCGGAGTGGCTGTACCCGTGAGTGACGGGGCCCACGATCGGTCCCCAGCTGAGCACTGCTGCCTGCCCACCCTGTCCCTGCTTTCCTCATCCCCCCTGGCAGGGGCTGGGCCAGGCCCTGGAGCCCGCGGGGAAGCCGGACACAGGTCTCAGCCTCTTCTCCTGCCTCCCAGCCTGCAGCTGTGACCCCCAGGGGGCCGTGCGGGACGACTGTGAACAGATGACCGGGCTGTGTTCCTGTAAGCCCGGGGTGGCCGGACCCAGGTGCGGGCAGTGTCCAGACGGCCATGCCCTGGGCCCTGCTGGCTGTGAGACAGGTGAGGGCCAGACCTGGCACTGCCCCTGGCCCCCTGTGCTGGGGATGAGGCCGTCATAGGGACGGGGTTTCCTGAGCCAGTGGGCTCTCCCGTGTCTGTGCCCCAGACTCCCCGGCACCCAAGACCTGTGCTGAGATGCTTTGTGAGTTCGGGGCGTCCTGCGTGGAGGAGGCTGGCTCCGCCCACTGCGTATGCCCAACACCCGCCTGTCCAGGGGCCAATGCTACCAAGGTGAGGGATGGGTAGTGTGGAGGGTGGAGGGGTGCGGAGGGGCCTCCCCCCAGCATCCGTGTCCTGTGCCCCAGGTCTGTGGGTCAGATGGAGTCACCTACGGCGACGAGTGCCAGCTGAGGACCATCGCCTGCCGCCAGGGCTTGGACATCTCTATCCAGAGCCTCGGCCCTTGCCAGGGTAAGGCCTCACCCACTGCCCCAGACTGACCAGGAAGGCCTGACCCTGCTCTGACCACCGGCCCCGCCACCTGGAATCTCCTCTCCTTACAGAAGACATCACTTCCGGCCCCCGTCCGACATCTGCCTCTGTGGCCCCCTCAGGGCTTGACCTGAGCAAGGTGCTGCTGCCTCCACCCGGCGCCCTCCCCCCGGCTCCCAGCAGCACCGCTCGACCCACATCGCAACCTTGGACCACTGCCAGCGTCCCCAGGACCGCTGCAAGGCCTGTGCTGACCATGCCTCCCACGGCCCCCTCCCCGGCAGCCAGCCTCGCCACATCTGCCTTTGGCGAATCTGGCAGCGCCGATGGGAGCGGCGACGAGGAGCTGAGTGGTGACTTGGAGGCCAGTGCGGCTGGCTCAGGAGGTGAGCACAGGCTCCGGGACGTGGGGGCAGGGCCCAGGAGGGCTGCATCTGGGGCTGGGCTCAGATGGCACCTCCCCAGGACTCGAGCCCCCTGAGAGAGACAGCGCTGGGACCCCCGGGCCACCCATGGAGAGGGCGTCCTGCTACAACTCGCCTATGGGCTGCTGCTCAGATGGCAAGACACCCTCACTGGACGCAGAGGGCTCCAACTGTCCTGGTGAGTGGGTGGCCGGGGGCCTGGGTGGAGCGTGTGGAATGGCCTGGACACATCCAGAGATGCTGTCTCTCCTCCCGGCCGCAGGCCTGTCCAGCAGGTGGGCACCCAGGCTTTGTGATCTTCTGATTTTAGCACACATGTGCAAGCGGTCTTGGGGATTCAGTACATGCACACGTAACGTGTGTTCTCGGCCCCCGCACACGCGTGGGTGCCCAGGACCCCGTGGCTAACCTGTTTTTCCTGTGCAAGCCGGCCTGGGGCACTGCTCCGAGGAGTCTGTCTGGTAACCGATGCCAGCCCTGCCCCGGGGTCCGCACTAACCTCATGACCATCTGACTAACCGCCACCCGCCCTGCACCCCGCGTGGCTCACTGCTGGGGCCTGTGCCCATGGCTGGCCCAGAGGCCAGGCAGGTGCCGGGCAGGACCTCACTGCTCCCTCCCCCGCAGCCACCAAGGTGTTCCAGGGTGTGCTGGAGCTCGAGGGGGTCGAGGGGCAGGAGCTGTTCTACACGCCGGAGATGGCCGACCCCAAGTCCGAGCTGTTTGGGGAGACGGCCAGGAGCATCGAGAGCGCGGTAAGTGTGGGGCCGTGGCCAGGGTGGCAGCCCCTACCCAGCCACTGGCCTTTTTCCCAGGACAGACCCAGAGAAGCGCTGTGGGGGCGGAAGGAGGGCCCAACAGTCCAGCCTGGGCAGCTTCCCGGAGCCCTAACTCACTCTCCACCCGCAGCTGGATGATCTCTTCCGGAACTCGGACCTTAAGAAGGACTTTCGAAGTGTCCGCCTGCGGGACTTGGGGCCCGGCGACTCCGTCCGAGCCATCGTGGATGTGCACTTCGACCCCAGTGAGCCCCCACCCCAGGCCCTCCGGGAAGTGGGGGGCTGCCCTGGCCTCCACCATGCTCAGGGTCCCTCCTCCACCAGCCACAGCCTTCAGGGCACCCGATGTGTGCCAGGCCCTGGTCCGGCAGATCCAGGCATCCAGGCGCCGGTCACTGGGCGTGAGGCGGCCTCTGCAGGAACACGTGCGGTTCATGGACTTCGGTGAGAGCCTGGTCCGGCCGGCAGCCACAGCTTGTCCCCACCCTCCGTCCCCCACGCCGCGCACTGCGCTTGGGATCCCTGCTCCTTGCGGATCCTGACAGCTTCCCCTACCCCCAGACTGGTTTCCTGCGTTCTTCACGGGAGCCACCCCTGCTGCAGCCACGGCCAGAGCCACCACTGTGGCCCACCTGCCACCTTCAGCTGTGACCCCTCGGGCCCTCTATCCCAGTCACACAAGCCGGCCCGTCAGCAGGATCACAGTGCCCTTCACCGCGCGCCAACCCTCCACCCCTGCCCCTAGCCGTATGCCTGCACACCGGCCCTCGCCCCCAGGCATCCTGCAGCCCCCAAGGCCCTGTGACTCCCAGCCCTGCCTCCACGGGGGGACCTGCCAGGACCAGGGCTCAGGTGGAGACTTCACCTGCCGCTGCACAGCGGGCAGGGGGGGCGCTGTCTGCGAGCAGGGTAAGGTCATCCACGCGGGGGAGGGGCAGGGAGGCAGAGGGGGCCAGGTTGGGGAGGGCCGGGCCACCGGGAGTGGGGGGCCGGGCAGGGGGGCCAGGCTGGGGTGAGCGGCCGGTTGGACTCCCTGGCCCAGCGCTGGGGACAGGGTTGGGGGTTTCGGACCGGCAGTCAGAGCCCGGGCAGCCGGGTCCTCTGTGCCCTCCACTGCCCCTCCGTCTCCTGCAGCACCACGCCCCTCCGTGCCGGCCTTCGGGGGCCACTCCTTCCTGGCCTTCCCCACCCTCCGTGCCTACCACACCCTGCGTCTGGCGCTTGAATTCCGGGCGCTGGAGCCCCAGGGTCTGCTGCTGTATAACGGCAATGCCCGGGGCAAGGACTTCCTGGCACTGGCGCTGCTGGGGGGCCGCGTGCAGCTCAGGTGGGTGGCGGGCGGTTGGGGGGGTCAGGGCTGAGGGTGGGGGTTGGAGGGCAGGGCCAGCCCGTGGTCCTGGCTCCGTTTGGCTGTCCCAAGCGCCTGTTCCCGCCCCCCAGGTTCGACACAGGTTCGGGGCCCGCGGTGCTGACCAGCTCAGTGCCCGTGCAGCCCGGCCGGTGGCATCACCTGGAGCTGTCTCGGCACTGGCGCCAGGGCACTCTCTCGGTGGACGGTGAGACCCCTGTCCTGGGCCAGAGCCCCAGTGGCACTGACGGTCTCAACCTGGACATGGACCTTTTTGTGGGTGGCGTCCCGGAGGACCAGGCTTCCGTGTGAGCATGGAGGAGGGTGGTGTGGCCCCGACCGCAGACCCCCGACCTTGGCCCTGATCCCTGACTCTTGGGGTGGCATCCAGGAGGTCCAAGCTCCCTGTGGATAGCAAAGGAGTTGGAAGTGTGGGTGTGGACCACGGCTGTGACGCTGGCCTCAGCCCCAGCCCTTGACCGTGATCCTGATTCTGTCCTGATGCCGAGGACCAAGCTGCCGTGTCATCACCAGGGAGGGGCTGGGCTGGCCCTGACCCTCAGTCCCGACCCTTGACTCAGCCCAACCCGCCTCCTGATTCTGTGGGTTGACTGTCCATCTTGTGAGGACCAAAAGAGGGGTCGGGGACGGGTAGCAGCCCTGACTCACGACCCCGGCTGACTGAGGGACGCCAGTGGCACAGCTGGTTGTGAGAGAGGACAGACAGCTCTGGTCTCTGGCCTGTGGCCCCTGACCCTCTCATCTCGGTGGCAGGGTGCTCGAGCGGACCTCTGTCGGTGTCGGGCTTAGGGGCTGCATCCGCTTGCTGGACGTCAACAACCAGCAGCTGGAGCTGAGTGACTGGCAGGGGTCTGCGACCCGAAGCTCTGGAGTGGGCGAGTGCGGGGACCACCCCTGTGTGCCTAACCCCTGCCTCGGCGGGGCCCCGTGCCAGGCCCTGGAGGCCGGCATGTTCCACTGTCGGTGCCTACCCGGCCGCTTTGGTGAGGGCGGGCCCTGGGCCGGGTGCTGGGGGGACTTGTGTGTCTGTGCTTGGGACTCAGGCCTCCCGGGACCCCAACCTGCCTCCCTCCAGGCCCGACCTGTGCTGACGAGAAGGACCCTTGTCAGCCGAACCCCTGCCATGGGGCAGCCCCCTGCCGCGTGCTGCCCCAGGGCGAGGCCAAGTGCGAGTGCCCTCGGGGCCGGGAGGGCAGCCTCTGCCAGACAGGTGGGGACAGCGGTGCTCAGGGCAGGGAGGGCGGTGGGGGCTCTGGGGCTCTGGGGTCAGGGCCCGGCACCCTGTGTGATCGTCTCCTGTCCTCGCAGTCTCAGAGCGCGAGAATAGCCAGCCTTTCCTGGCCGACTTCAGCAGCTTCTCCTACCTGGAGCTGAAAGGCCTGCACACCTTTGAGCGGGACCTGGGGTCAGTTGGGCAGAGGGGTCGATGAGGGGAAGCGGCCCCCAACCCCATCCAGCCATGGGGTGAGGGGGCATCGAGACACCCCCGCCTGCCCTCATGTGACCCCAGGGAGAAGATGGCGCTGGAGGTGGTGTTCCTGGCCCGGGGTCCCAGCGGCCTGCTCCTCTACAACGGACAGAAGACAGACGGCAAGGGCGACTTCGTGTCGCTGGCACTTCACGACCGTGTCCTGGAGTTCCGCTACGACTTGGGCAAGGGGGCAGCGGTCATCAGGTGGGCCGCGCGGGGTGCAGGGGGCTGGCCTCAGGCCCCTGCCGGGCAGGCCGGCAGAACCCCAGTGCGCTCACGGCGCCCCACCCCCCCCTCCAGGAGCAAGGAGCCAGTGGCCCTGGGCGCCTGGACCAGGGTCTCTCTGGAGCGAAACGGACGCAAAGGAGCCATGCGGGTCAACGATGGGCCCCGTGTGCTGGGGGAGTCCCCGGTGAGCTGAGCGAGTGTCTCCAGGGCTGCCCCCCTGCTCGCCGCCGCCCTCCCCCTCCCGGGAGGCGCGCGGCCCCGCCCCATAGCCTGAGCTCACTGGACTGTTTTCTCTCCTCTGCCCTGGGCCTCTGTCTGTGTCTCCTCTCTGCTCTCACTGCTCCCTGGCCCTCGCTCTGCAACCCCACCCCGCTCGCTCTCCGCTCTCCGCTCTCCGCTCTCCGCTCTTCGGATGCCAGAAATCCCGCAAGGTACCGTCTCCTCTCATCCTGCCTCCTTCCTCTTCTGCCGCCTCCGCCCCTAGCGTAGCTCCGCCCCCACTAAGCCCGTGTGGCCGTGTCTGTGATGAACGCTGCTTCCAGCAGGCTGGAGGGCGCGGGGTGGGTCATCACCGCGGGCGGGCCCTGGTCTGGGGCTCGAGCTGTTCCTGCCCGGTGGGTGGGCTCCACACCCCTCAGCCCGCTGCACCTCCCCCCAGGTGCCGCACACCGTCCTCAACCTGAAGGAGCCGCTCTACGTGGGGGGGGCCCCTGACTTCAGCAAGCTGGCCCGGGCAGCCGCCGTGTCCTCTGGCCTGGATGGTGCTATCCAGCTGGTGCGTGGGGCGGGGGCGGCGCCCTGGCACAGTCTCGAGGAAGGGCCCATCCCAGAGGGGCTTCTGTCCTCCTGGGATGGGGGCCGCCCGGGCAGGCTGGACAGAGGCTCTCGCTCCCGTCCCCAGGTCTCCCTGAACGGCCGCCAGCTGCTGACCCGGGAGCACGTGGTGCGGGCGGTGGGTGTCTCGTCCTTTGCAGACCACCCTTGTACCCAGGCCGGGGGTCACCCTTGCCTCAACGGGGCCTCCTGTCTCCCTCGGGAGGCCTCCTACGAGTGCCTGTGTCCTGGGGGCTTCTCAGGGCTGCACTGCGAGAAGGGTGAGCGCTTCTGGCACAGGGCCAAGGCTGGACGGGGCGGGGGGGAGCCTGCCCGAGACCGCACTCACCCCGCTGTCTCTCAGGCCTGATTGAGAAGTCGGCCGGGGACTTGGACACACTGGCCTTTGACGGACGGACCTACATCGAGTACCTCAACGCCGTGGCGGAGAGGTAGTGTGCCCTCCGGAGCCAGGCGCCCCTCCGCCCTCCGCTCTCTGGTCCTGTCTGCGCAGCTGCACAGGGCTAGCTGCGGGACCCTCCACTCCGGCCCCCGGCTCTGTGCCCACCTCCGCCCCTCCTCCACCCTCCTTCCTTCTCACTGTCTCTGTCTCTTTGATTCCAAGCGAACTGACCAATGAGATCCCAGCGTAAGTAGCTCCGCCTCCACCCTCACTGTCAGTCACCATCCTCTGCTCCCCACCCACCGGGCAGCACATCCCAAGGGTGGGCGAGGGCAGAACTTTCCATCCCCAGTGGAGGAGGACGGGGCTTCGGGGGAGCTGTTGGTGCTGCCGGGGCTCCGTTTCCCCGCTTGAAAGTGGGGAGCCGCCCCTTCCCAGATGCGTGGAATGCCCCCTGCAACTACTCCCCTCGCCGCGTGGCACCGGCACAGCGTGCGCGCGTGCGCACACTTGCAAACGTGCACATTCGTGCCCACGTGTCTGTGTGCATACACGAGCACGTGTGTCTCAGTGTGCACACGAGTCCATGTGCTCCCATGTGTGCGCACACCCACGTGTATGGGGGGCCATCCGGGGGTCTCTCCCGACCAGGGGCCCTCGGTCTTCGTTCCGTGTCGCCCGTGCCCCAGCTGTTTCCTCTGCACCTGGCCTGGGCCGTGCCTACCAGCTCTGTGTCTGCCCATGTGTGTTGCATGTGTCATGGCCAGGGCTCTGTGGTGGGTGGAGCCGACACCCCAGGGTCCTGTGTGTCTTCCGTGGATGCTTGCTCCGCCTGCCTTCCACTGGTGGAGACGGGGTGTGGGGAGGGGCTGCTGCTGGGTCCCGCCCCACCCCACACTACAGCCTGTCTGTGCCCCTGCTCACCTGCCTCCCTCTCTTCCTGCATCTAAGCCCTGAAACTCCGGATTCCAGGGCCCTTCCCAGGTGAGCAGCGGCCCCTGGCCCCTGCCGTCTGCCTGTTGCCTTCCCATCTCTCTGAGCATCTCTCTGCCGAGCTGTCCCCGTGTCTATCCACCTCACTCCTCTGATTGCCCGTCTGGCCCCACCTCCCACCATCCATCTCTCGGCCCATCTGTCCCACTGGTGGTGTCCACCAGCTGCCCATCCAGCTGCCCCGGTGGCACCACTAGCCCTCATGGCCTCTGCAGTCATGCCCCTCACCTTCCTACCACCCCTACCCCGTCCCCACCACCCTCCCAAGAGGTCCTGACCAGCCCTCTGCCCACCAGCGAGAAGGCGCTACAGAGCAACTACTTTGAGCTGAGCCTGCGCACCGAGGCCACGCAGGGGTTGGTGCTGTGGAGTGGCAAAGCCACAGAGCGGGCCGACTACATCGCACTGGCCATCGTGGACGGGCGCCTGCAACTGGCTTACGACCTGGGCTCCCAGCCCATGGTGCTGCGCTCCACCGTGCCAGTCAGCACCAACCGCTGGTTGCGGGTCAGGGCACACAGGTCAGCAGGGAGCCTGGGGCCACCGAGAATAGCAGCGGGCGCTGCCTGGACTTGCCCGGCCAGGGCATGCCTGGCCACTCGTGGCTAGGGTAGGAGTTTGTTAGGGGGAGGAGGGTGAGGAGGGCTGGTGGCCCGACCTGAGGTCACTGCCAGCGCGGGAGGAGGGATGAGAGGGTACAGGAGAAGCAGTGATGGCCAGGGAACCCCTGATCTGAAAGGGGTTTCCCCGCTCTACCCAGACGCCGGCTGGGGACATGTCCCTCTGGTCTGAGCCTTGGCCGTCCCCTCCAGCAAAGCTTGACCCACAGGAGGTCCCCCTGCCCTTGGCCATCTCGTGCTCTCCTGGGGTCAGTGCCACTCCATCCTGGCCCCCAGGGGTGACACTTGGTGACGGTCCCCAGGGTGTGGTGTTGGGGCGAAAGGGATGGAGGGACCAGGACCTGGAGCCACCTGATGGCCTCACCCCACCCACCACACCCCCAGGGAACAGAGGGAAGGCTCCCTTCAGGTGGGCAATGAGGCCCCTGTGACTGGTTCCTCCCCACTGGGTGCCACGCAGCTGGACACAGATGGAGCCCTGTGGTTGGGTGAGTGATTGGTGGGGGGGAAGCCAGGGGAGGGACAGCGAAGGGTCTCTGAGGGACAGGTCCCATCCCCTGGAGCTGACAACGAAGAGTGGCACCCGTGTCAGTGCTATCCAGGACAGCAGATGGGCCGGCTGGGGTGGGGCCCTCTCCCCTCCTGTCTTAGCCCCTGCTGTGCCCTGGGTGGTGTGGGGCCAGGAGGCTGGAGCTCGTCTGCTGGTCCCCTGGTCACCCCCGGGCACTGGCGGGCTGCAGGTAACTCACCTGGTCATTCAGATGCAGTGGGGCCCTCTGCCCGCCAGTGTCCGGCCTGCCTGTCACTGAGCCCGGTGACCTTTCCTCCGTCTTCCTGCAGGTGGCCTAGAGAAGCTGCCTGTGGGCCAGGCCCTGCCCAAGGCCTACGGCACGGGCTTCGTGGGCTGCCTGCGGGACGTGGTGGTGGGTCGGCGCCCGCTGAACCTGCTGGAGGATGCCGTCACCAAGCCGGACCTTCGGCCCTGTCCTGCCCCGTGAGCCACAATGCAGCCACGACCCACCCTGCTGTAATTATTTTCTATTTTTGTAAACTTGTTGCTTTTTTGATATGATTTTCTTGCCTATGTGTCAGCCGGAGGGACTGCTGGCCCGGCCTCCCTCTCGTCCAGGCAGGCGCGCTGCAGAGACAGACTTGGTGCCAAGGGACTCCAAGGGGTTGGGGGAGGAATGCTGCACATGGAGGGCTTGGCGCACTCAGCAGCCTTGGGACGTGCCCCTCTGCCTTGGGACACCGTGTCCTGGCCTCTCAGGCTGTGCCTTCCCCAAGTATCCACTCGTGCTGGCCCCTGTGTTCCCCAGCCTGTCGGAGGCCCCGCATACATACATTGCCCATGTTCCATCTGGCGAGGCCTGTGTCCCCAGAGCAGGTAGGCACTGTAGGGTTTAGGGTGCCCTTCCTCTGTGCAAGCCCCACGGGGCCTCTCTGGGTTCCCATCTGAGCTGCCCCTCCTCCCTGCCTATGCTGGGCGGGGCCAGCCTCACCAGGGCCCGCCGAGCCCAGGCCTCCTGTGCCAGTCCTGTGAAACAATGTCACTGTTGACGCCATGCTGTGCCCCTCCCTCCAGCTGAGTCCACCTGTCCCAGGGCACTGGAGAGCAGAGGCCGGGCACAGGCCTGTTCAGGGCACCCTGGCCCGCAGCTGGCCCTGCCCATCCACCCAGCCACCCTGGACATGGCTGTGTCCCCCCTCCTCCCCCCAAGGCCCCACGAGGAGCCCTGAGAGGGCGTGGGGCCACTTGTGATGTGGTGGACGTCACTGCCTGCCTGCCGGGGGGGGGCCAGCATCCCCTCCTGAGGATGCACGTCCAGGCCTGGCCACCAACCGCAGAGTCTTTATGTACTGATTTTATTTGACAGCTGGGGTGGCAGGGCTGTTGTCTTTCCTGTCCTGGCCCGAGGGCAGCTGAGGACGCCGCACAGCAAAGCTTCCCAGTTGTGGTGTGAGGAGGGGTTGTCCTTATCCAGGAGTGACCGGGGGCGGGCTGGGCGTCTAGGCAACACCAAGGGGCAGGTGCGGGGTGGCAGAGACGGCTGCAAAGCCAGAGACGCCTTAAACTGCAATGTTAGGTCTCATCTGGTCCCGTCCCCCCGGCCGCCCTCACCTGTCCTGGCGGGGGGTGGCAGCCCCTCCCCCAGCCCCTCCCCCAGCCCAGCCAGGCTGTCAGGCTCAGAGGCTGCAGGAGCCTCAGAAGTCCTGTTACTAACTCCAATTTGTGTTTGTGTCAATCACCGTGAAATAAAGTCTGAACACTTGCAAGAGGTGCTTGCGTCTGTCCACACCAACACCACAGCGCTCAACCCCGCCTGGCCCTGCGCTCGCCCACCCGGCCAGTTCCTGTCCCGGGAGCTCCTCGCTGAGCTTCATGGTGGCATGCAGGCTTCAGGCTCTCTTAGGTGGCTCTGGATGGAGGAGGGGGTCCTGTGCTGGGGTGGGGGCTGCTTTTGGCGAGGAGACCCTGAGCGGCGAGTGCGCACACTGTTGTGCAAGGGGCTGGCCGGGTGGGCCCGTGAGGCCTGCACCCCAGGTCGCCTCCTTAGGGATGGCGGGCCTTGCGGGCAGGCTGCAGCCCCCGCCACGTGTGCATGTGTGTATGCGTCTGCACATGTATCAGCCTACGTCCGGGTGTCTGTGAGCACAGGATGGGAAGAGGGGCTGCGAGGAGAGCGGGCTGGCGGTACTAAGGGCAAGGAGGGCCTCTGGGGGAGCCAGGATGGGGTGGAGGTGAGGCCTGAGGGAAGGGGACCCTGGTGGGCCGGTGTGGGCTGGACACAGGGAGGGGGAGGCACTGACTGAGGAGCAGGGGCACCTGGGCAGGCCCCCTGCTGCGTCTGGAGTGGCTGGGTTGAGGGGCTGAGGCCGCCTGAGTGGAGTCCAGGAGGCCGTGGGCTACCAAGCAGAGGGGAAGCTGGGCTGAGGCCGGGCACGTGAGGGAGGGTGGGCTCGGCTGAGTGAGGGGAGAAGAGACCCCCACGGTGGGGGGACCAGGAGAGGGTGCTCTGGGAGCTGATGCTTCCAGAAGGAGGGGCTCTCGGGGCAACCAGTGCTGAGGGTGCAGGACCCTCCAGGTTGCCAGGACGGTGAGGAAGGGGAAAAGCCAAGGAGGGCGAGGGGCACTCCAGCCTGCGCTCGGCACTGGTGGTGGTGATTTGGGATCAGGGCTTGCGAGCAGCAGAAGGTTCCAAGCTGGTGCTGTACCACTCCTGGAAAGGTGGGCGGGGGGGGGGGGTGGGGGGCGGCGTGGCGCTGGGCAGGCCCTGACAGTCCTAACGGGATCCCCAGGTTAGGAGCCCAGGCGATTGGCCAGCGGGCCCTAGGGAAAGCCGGCCTGGTGGGGGCACTTGTAGCAGGAGCAAAGGCCCTGAGGTCAAGGGGGTGTCAGCATCACTTAGGAAGTGTGGCGACTAGGCGGGTGGCAGAGGTGGGGAGAAGGGGAGCCGGCAGCCCAAGCTAGGACGGCTAAGAGGGAAGAGCTGGTTATCACGTGGGCTCCCACCTCCGCCCCTCTGTGGTCCCCCTCCGGGACGCGGGGCCGGTGGGACCTGTTCCACCCGTTTCTCTAGCTCCGAGCCCCTCCACCCAGGGTGCGGGGAGTGCAGCCCCTCCTCCCCCAGGACGGAGGCGGAGCTCGAAAGGTTCTTGGAAGGAAAGCACCCAGAGGAACAGGACACAATTAATCACTTAACGCGCCTCTCGGACCGGGGCCGCCTGGCGCCTTCGCCCTCCGAGCCCGTGATGTGGCGTGAGCCCCTCGTCCTGAAGCCCGGCGCCCTGGGGAACTGGTGCAACCTCCCAGTACCGTAGCGAGACCTGAGGGCGCGGCTCCTTTTAAGGGAGCTCGGGAGGGGCGGGACCTCTAAGGTGGGCGGAGCTCCGGTGGGCGGATCCTCGAGGTAGGCGGGGCCTCCTCCGTGCGGCCGGAGCACCCTGAGCCCAGCAGACATGACCTCGCGCAGGTGAGCCCGGCCTCCCGGTGGCCAGAAGCCGGGACCCCACCACGTGCGGTTCCGGCCGATGGGCGGGGACAGGGGGTGCGGGCGAGATGCTCCCCGGGACGTCTCCTGCTCCCGACCGGTGGCGCTCAGGCCCGACCTTCTGACACCTGCCCCCTTCCACGCGTCCCGGGCCATCGAGGCCCAGCCTCACCCCTGCGGGTGGATAGGACTCTTTCCGATCGGGGGCTGGGTCTGGGTGGGGGTTCAGAGGTACCCTGACTCTAGGGAATGGATGGTGCTCTTGGGTGGCAGTGGCTGGAGCCTAGAGTGGGCAGCACGTGTCAGGTCAGTAACAGACCCTCTCTCACTCCCCTGGACTCCTTGCTTTGTTCCAGGCTCCCTTTGGGCCACCAGAGATGTGTTACACCTGGTGGGGCCCCCCGTTTCCCCAGTCCTGTAACTGGGGCCATCCTGGAGGCTCTGGTCTCCCCCTCTAGTTGTGGCCCCTTGACCTGCAAGGATCAGCCCTCCCTTGACAGGCTCATCCCCCACCCCGACCCGACCCTCCTAAGGACCAAGTTTAGGGGTGAGCTCCCCGGCAGGGGTGTGTGTGAGAGCCGGGACGGGGCTCAAGTCAAGCCAGCTTCTGGCCTCCATGAAGAGGGAAGACGGGACTTGCCTTTCCTGCCCTTTCCACCAGACCGCCCCCCTCCCCGGGTGTGCACACACTCCTGTGAGCTCAGACCCCAGCTGGATGTGGACATCTCTGGCGAGCCACAGTTGTGAGACGCCTGTCGCCACTTCCTGGCACATCCGGAACAGCCCCTCTGGGGTTTGGTGAGGCTGGAGGTCACAGGGAGGGTCGCCCTAAGACCCCGAGTGACTCCCTAGATCAGTGAGGGGGCTGGACAAGATCTGATCTGCGGGGCCAGGGCAGTGCGTCAGCGGTGAGGGCTCCAGAATCCCTACAAGGGGTGTGGTGAGCCTGGCACGGTGGCCTCCGGCAGGGTCGAGGGCCCTCTTAGGCTCGGGAATAGTGCAAGTGGGTTGGGTCTCCAGGAACCTGTCAGCCCCAGAGCCCTGCGATTCCCAGGTTTAACATCCAGCTGGAGCTCAGGCAGGAGGATGTTTTGGGCTCTGCCTGGAACCAACCCTCGGGCTCCACTGGCCTCACTCCTTCTTGTCCCCCAGGCAAGTTCTGGTGCTCAGAAAAGGTCATGTCCGCGTCATGTGCATGTGACCCTGGGCCAGCCTGGGAAAGCCCCGGTGCGGCTCTGCCTGCCCTCGCCAACCCTCCCTGCCCCGCCCTCTGATGGCCTTCTGGACGGTCCCTCCTCTGGCCCCCGGGTCCCTGCCCACGCCCCTATCGGGCCTGGGCAGGCCCAACCAAGTCCCAAGCGAAGCCCATCCCCCTACACCTGCCCCCACCCTGTGGCGCCTCCCCTTCGCCCTGTGGTTTGTGGGTCAACGGGCACCGTCATCGGCACCACTCGCCCCAGGACTCCGGTGCTGTGGGCAGGGCTGGGCGCAAGTCCTGCCTACTGCTGCTGCTTGATGTGTTGATATTGGTGCTCGGGAAGGAGCCGGGTCCTATGGGGAGCTGCTGAACACCCTCGAGCTCCCCTCTGTTCCAGATTGGAGAGGAAAGCGTGTCTCTGGTTAGTTCGGTTCTGCATAGACAGGACAGGCCTTGGTTGAGGTTCCTCTGGGACCAGGAGGGGCTGGGGGCAAGGAGATGGAGAAGAACACTGACTGTGCTCTGGGGTCCCCAGCCCTGGAGTCCCAGCCTGGGACCCTCCCCACTTGTCTGTGTATCTCCCACCATCATGACAATGTCTTCCCTGCAGGTGTGTCCAGCCCCTGTACCGTGTGTGTAAGCGTGTCGACAGGCCATTCATGGGTCTCCCAGGGTCCCAGGGTTGGAGCTGTACCATCCACAGCTGGGACACCAAGGCCACACAGCAAGCTGGACCAGACAGTGGCCAGTGGGTTCAGGCTGGGCTGTTCTCGGACTCCGGGGCACTGACTGGGCTCACCTTGGCCTTGGCAGGCCCAGGCTGTTAGACCCATGGGGAGCCCAGCGTGCCCTGCCCACCTCACCTGCCCCTCTCCCAGGCCTGCCTGACCATGGGACCAGGGCAGAGCTGAGTCACCGACCTGCCACCGAGCAGGGAGCCCTTTGGCACAGAAGTGACCCTGGTGTGGAGACTGGAGACGGGACTGCAGCCTCCCCACCTCGTCCCGCCCCTCAGCCTGGGGCCGCCGGCTGCGCCAGCCTGCGGACACCTGGCTCCACCGCTAGGCCTGGTCGGGGGAGTGAGGCCTACCTTGGCCTGGGGTTGCAGCTGCTGTGGTGTGAGCTGCTGTGGCCTCTCAGGATACCCCACCCCTGGAGATTTCCACCCAATAGACCCGGGGCAGCTTTCGGGGAGGAGAGAGGGACGGAGAGTATGAGCGAGAGTCCCAGAAAGGACAAACAATATGCCCTTCACCTTGCTCTGTGGCTTTGATGCTGGGCCTCCACACTCTGCCCCTGGTCCCACACTCTGGGCATCGCCCATCTTGGACTGGCGTCTGAGGCTGCTGGGACTGGGGGAGGCGGCATCTGGGCACAGGATGTGGTTCAGCAGAGTGGGTGGCCCCAGGGTGGGGGGGGTCGGAGGCCTTCCTTTGGGTTCCAGTGTCCCCCCCACACACACTGCCGCGTCTCTGACGGCACGAGCCCTTCGCCCTTTTCCTGGTGGCCTCGCCTGCTGTCCTGTGATTGGCCCCGGAGGTCATCATGTGGCAGCTCCTCCCCCTGGAAGCCTTCCCTGGCAGCTTCATCTGCTGAACCACTCGACCAAATAGCCCCCAGGTCCCACTCCTCTAGAGCCAGCGCGGGAGGGAGCTTGAGACCCCAGGCCCAGAAAGTGCCCAGGAAGCGCCTGGCTGGTGGTAGCCCTCCTTCCCCCGGGGCGAGCTGGATAGGCGCTCTGGGTGGCCCTGTGCAGGTCACCTGAGCTTCTGGGCCTCTCTGAACCAGTACATGGACCCTGGGGAGCCATGGAGGTCAGAACGGAGCCTGTCCTCCCCCGGGGCTCATGTCTGGTGATGAAGACACGGGGAGACAGGTAAACGCAGAAGCCTGTACGTGCCTGTCTGCTGTTGCAGGTGCCACACGTGGAAGGTGGGCCAGTGATGCAGCTGCAGCGTTGATGGCAGGGGCCGCGGGATGGTCAGGGAGGGAGCGTGAGCCGTGCCCCATAGGGCCGGCTGGAGGCGGCCAGATGCGGAGTGACGTCAGTGAACAGAGACATGGCCAACAGGGGGAGGGGCTTTCTAGTGGGGGGTCCTTGAGGTGTGTGTGAGCGTCCTGAGAGCCACGCAGGACCACTGGCAAGGTTTAAACGGCTCTGATGTGCATTTTCTGAGAACCCCTCTGTCTGCCATGGCTCTGCTGAGGGTGAAGCATGAGGCCTGGAGACCTGGAGTCGATACTGCCGTCCAGGCAAGAGCCGGTGGGCACTGGTCCCAGGGCGGTGGGAGAAGTGGTTGGTTCTGGGGTGTTTGGAAGTCAGGATAAGAGGGCACAGCGTTGGGAGAGTGCTGGGGAGTTGAGGGCAAGGACCTGAGTGATGGGCGGGCGGTGACCCCCTTCACTGAGCGAGGACTGCATAGAACGGGGCCCTCTCAGGAGTTTCGAATTTTGCAAACGTTAAGATAGAGATGCTGTTACCTTTCAGACAGAGATACTGGAAAGAGTTGTGTCTATGAGCTTGAAGCTCAGAGCCCAGGTGGGGCTGGAGATGTAGACAGTGCGTGGACATGGAGACACGTGTAGGGCACAGGTGGTGGGGCTCCAGCACCGCGGGGTCAGAAGAAGGGAGAGGACCCAGGCCGGCTGAGGTGGGAAACCAGGGGAGTGTGGAGAACTCCCGTGTGGAGTACGTGCTTCTGGAAGGAGGCCTGACCACTGGCCCTGGGAGGCCGGGGGAGACCCTGAGAGCCCAGGGAAACAGGTCTGTGGTGACTCAGGCGAAGATGGGCAGTGTGGACCAGCACAGGCCACAACTTTCTGTGATGGTGGAAATATTTCTTTCCCACCCGCAGTCGACAGCCTCCAGTGGCCACACGTGGCTTTCAGCAGTGAAACGTGGCCACTGTGACCCAGGAACTGGGATTATGATTCTGCTGAATTTTAATCCATTCACCTGCACACCCCACACCTGCCATGGGCTGTGCGTCAGACAGCGCGATGTAGACTGAGCACAGTGGCTCCTTGGAGGGTTCAGGAAGGAGCTGACGGCAGGGACGAAGGGGCCCTGGAGAGGCAAGGGAGCGGCAGGAGGACTGGAGGAGGCGTGCAGGCCGGCTTTTACGCAAGAGATGTGATCTGATTCCCATTCCAGAAAGATCTCTGGGTCAACTGTGGGGCGGGGCAGGGTCTGCCCAGGGCACAGCAGCCCCACCCCATTTGTGCCCGGGGTTATGACTGCGAACAACTGGGCGGGGCCTGGAGGGGTCGCAAGGCAGCAGAGCTGGAGTTGGGGGCCCTGGTTTCCCACTGGATGCAGGATGGGGCAGGGCTACCCCCAACACCGTGTGTCACCTGCACGGTGAACCAGGGACACACCTCTGAACCAGAGATCCCAAGCCCTTCCTGCGGTGACCTTTGGGAGACACAGTGTTGCCAATGGAAGGCCAGATACTGTGTCACAGTGTCCCTCTGGGGGATCGTGCAGGGACCCTGCTCTGAGACGCTCTGGGGCCACCGCACGAGTATGATTTAATCCCAGCGCCAGAAATTCCTGCCCTAATGGGGGAGACACACGGAGACAGAAGCCACCGGGGTAAAGTTAACAGCAGTCATGATCTCAGCCGTGGGCTCATGTGCAGTCCTGATGAGGTCCCCCTGCCCTGTCCCCCCATCTCGTGCGGGAGGCTGTGAAGGTCAGTCCCAGAGTGGCGGGGGTGGGGTTGAGTCCCTCTCAGCCTGGACCCCCAGCAGAACAGATGGTGACTCTCTGGGCTCGCCCAGCACCCACCACCCATTCATAGGTCGCTCCCTTCTGAATTCAAGGATGTTTGTTAATGCCCAGGCTCTGTTTTCAACCCTGCCGTACACACTGCCCTTGTGGGGCTTAAAATCAAGGAGATAGACTGCAAGCCAGTAAATATGTAGCATATGTCAAGAAGGTGCCAATACTGGGAAGAAAAATAAGGCAGGATAGGTGGCGCAGAGTGAGGGGAGAGGGTCCCCTGTCACTCGATGTGGGCCGGGAGCGGAGAACAGCTGGCGCAGAGGCCCTGAGGCGCACGGCCTGGTGGGGTGAGGGGCCGGGACTGGCAGGCGGCAACGGGGTGGGGGGCGCTCTCGGGGGTGACGGGCCTGTGGGCTGTGCTCTCGTTCCGGGGGTGCTGACCCAGTGACTGGCGTGCCATGCTGGGGTCCCTCGGGAGAGGGTGGTGGCCAGGACCGGGAGGGGCGGTGAAGGTGGGGGGGGGGTGGGCCACCAGGGTCTGCTGCTGGGCTGTAAGGGGAGGAAGGGAGCCCTGGGTGGCCGTGGGGGGTCCCGAGTGCCTTCGGCTGAGCTGGGGCGCCCGGTGGGCGGTGGGAGAGACGGCCGAGGGCTTGAGCTGAGGTTCCTGCTGGTGTCCTTGTGGGGGCTCTGGAGGGGGTCTGCCCTCCCCACCTGCCACTGTGGTTCAGTGTCTGCCCACCTGTGTCCCCGGTCCCCCCCAACGCCCCCTCCTTCCCCACGGACCCCAGACCCTGTGGTCACGGCTCAAGGACGGTGGTGAGCGCAGGGCAGCCCCAGCAGGCATTGTGGGTGTGGTCAGGACTGCCCAGTGTTCCTGGCTCTCTCGTCACCAACTTGCTGTCCTCGTTCCAGGTGGTTTCATCCCAACACCGGCGGGGCTGAGGCGGAGCGGCTGCTCCTGTCCAAGGGCCGGCACGGGAGCTTCCTGGCAAGACCCAGCAAGAGCCGCCCGGGGGGCTTCACGCTGTCCGTCAGGTGGGTGGGTGGTGCTGCCGGGTGTGGACAGGCCCCGAGGTCCCGCAAGACTTCAAGGGGTCGGAACACCCTCAGCTGGGGGCACAGCTGTGGATCAGGCTCCCCAGTCCTTCCAGAGGGGGTGGGCAGTGTGGACCCTTGCTGGGGGTGAGATCTTGGGGGGGAGTCTGGCAATCCTGGCCAGGTGGCCTCTGGGCAGGAGGGGGCCACTTAGAGAGGCCTTCAGGGAGGGCTCCGTGAGGTGGGCTTCGGCAGGGCCTCCCTCCCACCCTCTGAGGGGCCTCAATGGCTGGGATCGTGCCCCCATCTCCTGGGGATGCCGCACACTGGGGGTCTCGCCGGAGCCCTGAAAGGGCCAATGTGTGGGGAGGATGGGCAGGAGGAGTCACGACCAGCAGAGTGGACAGCCGGATCCGTGTCCATCCACCCTGGGTGAGGCGGGTCAGTCTGGGGTCTGGGGAGGGGTCTGCCCAAAGGGCTCCAGCTCCTTCCGGGTTTTCTACTAAACCTGGGCAGCAGGCGGGATGAGGTTAGCCCTCAGGATGGACCTCCCTCACCTTGGAGACACAGACATTCTCTCCTGGGCCTCCCAGGCCACACTGGGACACCTGGGGAAGCAGTCTCGGGGCCCCAGTCCCCCATCCTCTGGAGCCCCTGGGCAGGTGGTCTGGAATGAGGCAGAGTCTGTCCGGAGAGGCTGCCCCAGCCTCGGCCTCCAGGCCAAGGGAGAGTCAGGCCTGTGGTCGACAAGCCCGATCTTGGCTGCCCCATGGGCAGTGGGGGTGGGGTGCCCGCCACCCAGGGTGGGGCCCGGACACTGGCTGGACACGGGGAGCTGCAGAGGGGAGGGGCCTGGCCTTGGCCGTGCTGTTCGTGGCAGGGGGACAGCAGAGGCCGAGATCTCAGGGCAGGAAAACCCCAGGCACTGTTCGGGAAGCTGAGGGTGGTGATGGGAGCAGCAACCCCCAACGGCGGCTGGCGCACCGGCCCTTCCAGGCGCCACGACGAGGTGACCCACGTCAAGATCCAGAACACAGGCGACTACTATGACCTGTACGGAGGGGAGAAGTTCGCGACGCTGGCCGAGCTGGTGCAGCACTACACAGGCCAGCGCGGGGCGCTGCTCCGAGAGCGTGGCGGGGCCCCCGTGGAGCTCTGGCACCCGCTGAGCTGCCAGGACCCCACGTCGGAACGGTAGGCAGCTGGGTCTGCATCTAGCCAGGCTTCTGTGTCTGCTCAGGTGTGCGTGCGAGTGACCGAGGGGGCAGGGGCCGCTGGGCATGGCCTCTGGGTGTCCTCTGCCCCCAGGACTCAGGGTCAGGCTTGGGCACAACTGTGGCAAAGCTGAGGGAGCGTACTGCACCCCCTCCCCCGGGGTTCTGGCCTCGTTTCTTCCAGGTCCCAGGCACCAGCCACAGGGGTGAGTGCGGGGTGGGAGGGCTGCAGCCAGCCTGCCCCCTGCCTTCCTGGCTGGTGACTTGGGGAGAGCAGGTTCCCCCAGCCTCGGTTTCCCCATGTGCACTGCAGAGGTCTGAGCCAGCTGCATCTGCCGTGGAAGCAGGGTGCGGCTGGCCTGGGGAGACCATCCTGCTCCTCCTTGCTGAGGACGAGGCTGCCACCTGGTGGTCACCCTGGGGCACTGCAGGGCCCGCCTGTCCTGCCTCCTGCTGCTTTCCGGGTCGGAGGAGGGTCGGAGAGGTGGGCAGGGCTGACGGAGGCTGGCCTGGGTGCGGGTGCTGCCTGGGCCCCCGAGGTCTGGGTGGGTCTGTGCCTCTCTCGGTATCTGTGTCTCAGAGCCTTAGGCTACGTGTGGGTCTGTGTCCCTCACCTGGACAGGCTGGGGCCCCTGGTCTCACCTGTGCCGTTCTGGGCCAGGTGGTACCACGGGCACCTGTCTGGCAAGGAGGCCGAGAAGCTGCTGATGCAGAAGGGGCGTCCGGGCAGCTTCCTGGTTCGGGAGAGTCAGAGCAAACCTGGGGACTTCGTGCTGTCAGTGCTCACACAGCAGCTGGACAGGGCGGACCGCCAGGCACGCGTCACCCATGTCATGATACACTTCCAGGTAGGAGGCAGTGGCCGGGGTTGGGGGGTGACCCAGGGGAGGGGGCACCACCGGCCGCTCACTGCCGTCCCCACAGCCAGATGGGAAGTACGATGTGGGAGGCGGCGAGAGGTTTGACACCCTGGGAGATCTGGTGGAATGCTACAGGAAGAACCCTCTGGTGGAGAGGTCGGGGACCGTAGTGCACCTCCAGCAGGTATGCCCCTGGGCACCTGAACCTTGGGCTCTGAGTGGACTTCTCCACCTGGGGGGGCAAGGGATTCTGGCACAGCCCCACCCGGGAAAAAGGACACCAGGCTGGCGCCGGGTGGCCGAGGGCAAGGCTGTGGGCGCCGGGGCACTGTGGGGTCCGCTGGACCCTGCTAAGCTTGGACGCGGGCCTCTCCCTGCCAGCCCCTCAAGACCACGAGAATCAGCGCCACAAGCATTGAGAGCCGTGTGCGGGAGCTCAACGAGGCCATGGATGCCAGCGAGAAGGCCAAGCAGGGCTTCTGGGAGGAGTTCGAGGTGCCGGACTGCTGCCCGCTCCGCCCCGCCCCAACTCCCATCCTCTGGGGCTGTGGCAAGGGCCAGCAGAGGGGTGTGGGTCAGGGGGTGTGGGTGGGTGTTGAGGGCTCCCGGGAAGGGTTGGGGCCACGGGCTAAAGCCCCACTTCCCCCAGATGCTGCAGCAGCAGGAATGCCGGCTCCTGTATCCCCGGAAAGAGGGCCAGCGGCTGGAGAACAAGCCCAAGAACCGATACAAGAACATCCTCCCCTGTGAGGCCAGGGCCTGGGGCCACATGGGGGGCCAGGGCTCCATTCACCACATTCAGGGGCCCATCTGGCAGAGGGGTCCTGGAGGGTGGAGGCGGGGGTCACTCCCCACCAGTGGTGTGACGCCCCCTCTTGCTCCTTTGTCCTTTGTCTCTGCTCACCACGGGTCAGCGGGCCAGGAAGCAGGTGGGGTCCACGAGCATCCCCTCTGCCCTGGAGACCTAAGCGGCACCTTCCCTTCCCAGTTGATACCACCCGTGTCATCCTGCGTGATGTGGAGGACAGCGCGCCTGGAGCCGACTACATCAACGCCAACTACATCAGGGTGAGTGTGCATGACGTGTGGGTGGCCAGCTGCACGCGTGGCCCCGCGTGGATCAAACACCAGTCACCCCATCCCCCATAATAATGAGCCTGGAGCTCTGAAGTGATCTGTGGACCTTGGCAAGACAATAGATATTCAGGGGGATATTCAGGGTGCGGCAGTCCACAAGGGGTCCTCAGAGCCTGCTGGACAAATATTCAGTGCCCTCGGCGGACTGCGTGTGAGCCACTGGGCTACTTTGCATATCATTTGCATCAACTTGCATTGGTCCTCTGGCACTTTAATTCCTGGAAACAGCAGGCAGTTGACCCCACCTCCTTTCAGAGTGACCCAGAGGAGAAGCCAGGCCACGGACCAGGCAAGGTGTACATCGCCACCCAGGGCTGTCTGCCAACTACAGCAGCTGCCTTCTGGGCCATGGTGCACCAGGAGAACACGCGTGTCATCGTCATGACCACCAGAGAGGTGGAGCGAGGCCGGGTAGGGGCTCAGGCTCGTGTCCCTCCCCTCTGCCTGCCGCATGCCCCACTGGACCGGTGCTGGTGCTGGCCCAGCCTTGCTTCTTCAGTCTTAGGGATGCTGGGGGAGCAGGGAGGGCACTGAAGAGACCCCGTGTGTGTCCCACGGGGCAGAGGGGCAAGGGTGCTGGTGGTCTTCCAGTATGGCTGATGCCATGCCCCCACCCTCCCAGAACAAGTGTTTCCGATACTGGCCAGAGCTGCACGGCAGCCAAGCGTATGGCCGCCTGCGTGTGTGCAACGTTGCTGAGCACCAGGCCCAGGGCTATTGTGTGAGGGAGCTGCAGGTGTGGCGGGCAGACCAGGTGAGCCTGGAGGGCAACGAGACCTGTGGGGCCAGGGTCAGAGTGGTCGGGAAGTCCCCAGGTCTGCGCTGGGGTGAGGAGGCCCTGGGCTGGCCCTGGTGGCTTGCACGTCCCTCAATCCAGTGGGCACAGTCTTGGACTGGGCTCTGCTGGGCAGTGTTTCCAGTCGGGCACGTTCTCAGCCACAGTTGCCTGGCTCCAGGGCGGCCTCACACCCACATGCACCTCTCCCTCCAGCCCTCCCTGGGCCGTCTCGGCACCTTCGGCCTCCTGTGTACGCTGGTGGTGCCCATTCCTTTCCCAGGCACAGATCCCTCCTGGCCAGTTCCCTTTGTCTAAGCACCTGGGGGTCCTGCCAGCCTCTGCATTTGGCCTTTCCCAAATCGAATTCACTTCCCAGAAAGCTGCTCTCTCCCCCAGACCATCTTTCTTCCTTTCCCCAGGCACCTGAGCCTCCTGGGGCCATCTGGGGGGTCCCCCAAGCCCTGAATCCCATCTTTTCCTCCCACTCCCTCTTGCTCTGTCCGGGACCCGCTGGTCACTCCTTCTGGCAAACCCCACCGCGCCACAGCCTGCCTCCTCCCGGTTCAGTCCCTGGGCCCCTCCCCACCGAGGGTCACAGCAGCGTCAGCCTCGACACTGCGCGGAGCGCCTGGGACCCGCCCAGACCCCCCGGCTGGCGCTCACCAGCCCGCCCTGCCCAGGAGGAGTCACCGCGCACAGTGGCGCACTGCCAGTACTTCGGCTGGCCGGACCACGGAGTCCCGGCCGAGCCCACCGGCGTCCTTGGCTTCCTGGACGAGGTGAACCGGGCCCAGAGCGGCATGCCGGGGGCCGGACCCATGGTAGTGCACTGCAGGTGCGACCAGGGACGGGGCGGGGCCAGCGGCACAGGTGCCACCGGGGAAGGGGCCACACGGCTTTGTCCCGTCAACTGGCCACAGGCCTCCTGGTCCGTCCCCACAGCGCCGGCATCGGACGCACCGGCACAATCATTGTGATTGACATCCTGGTGGACGTCATTCGCAGGCAGGGTGAGCCACCTCAGGCAGGCCCCGCCCCGCAATCGAGCCCCGCCCCCTCCCATCTAGCCCCGCCCCGGTACCGGCCCCTCCCCTTCTATCTAGCCCCGCCCTCCTGCAGTTGCCGGCCCCGCCTATTTCATCTGGCCCTCCCACCTCCTCCCTGCCTCACCGCCCCGCCCTGAGCTCGCTCGTCCCCAGGGCTGGACTGCGACATCGACGTCCCCAAGACGATCCAGCATGTGCGGCGGCAGCGCTCGGGGATGGTGCAGACCGAGGCGCAGTACAAGTTCGTGTACCTGGCGCTGCAGCGGTACATCCGGGGCGAGCAGCTACGCCTGCGCGAGCAGGTGGGGGCAGGGCCGGGCCGGGGCGGAACCTGCGGGGGCATCACCATGGTGACCAGCGGCCCCTCCCCTCAGCGCGAGTCGCCCGAGGAGCGCGACTCCCTGAAGGCGGGCGCCTCGCCCGCCGACCCCGGCTGTAGCCCCGGAACCGCGCCGTCCCGGGCGCCGGCGGCGTGAGTGGGGCGTCAGGGACCGGGGGTGGGGGTGGGGCGGAGTCCCGGCAGGGAGGCCTCGGGGGCGTGGCCCGGGCGTGGGGGCGGGGCCCGGGGCGAGGGGGCGGGATCGCAGGTGGCCCCCAGCCGAAGCCCGTCTCCGCCCGCAGCACCCCGGAGGCCTCCGGCCACGTGTACGAGAACCTGCTGCGCCTCTGGCCGTGAGGGCTCCGAGTGCGCGCGCCCCGATTGGGGCTGGAGCCGTGCGAGAAGGCGGGAGCCCAGCAAGGCCGGCCCTCGCGTTCCTCCAAAGGACGGTGTTTAGGATTGTGCAGACCGGCGCCCAGCCCAGAGCGTTGCGGGGTTGGGGGGCGGGGGTCCCGGGTCTGCCGCTCAGACCCTCCCTGACCAGGTCTGCACGTCCAGAAATGGTGAGGGAAGGTTAGGAGATCCGGTGTCCCTGCCCCTCCTGGAGGAGGGGAGGCAGGGCTGCAGGGCTGCGGTTTGTCTCAGTGTGGGAGGCCACCAGTGACCACCTGCACGGCGCAGTGACGATGTGTGACCTTTTGTGTGCCACACGTTTGAGTGTCAGCCTGTATGTGGAACACGAGTGACCAGCAAGTGAGTGCCAGTCCGTGGTCACCAGCGTTTGTGCCCCTCTCCCCTGCCTCCTGCATGCTCCCCACCCCTTCCAAGCTGCTTCTCAGCCCTGCCCACAGCCGTGGTCTAGGATGTGGGCCAGGCAGTGGCTCCGTCCCTGCCGTGTCCAGGCCTAGCCCAGACCGTCACGTTGCTGTCACGAGTGGACACGTGTTTGTTGAATGAGAGAATATGTGACGTGCTCGTGTGACCACGGAGACGAGGGCGAGGCTCCATGTGTGCCTGGCTGGTTTGTGACGGTGTGATGTCACTGGCCTGTGGTCCACGGCTGCACCCTCCCATCATGGATGTCCCTGTGGCTTTGTGGTCTCAGTAAAATGCCTTCTTCTCAGTTCTGCGTCTTTGTTGGGGCCTGGAGAAAGAGAGCATGTGGGTCCCCACGACTGCGCCCAGCTTCCCCAGGGTGTCCCTGAGCCAGAGGCCCAGCTGGTAAGAGCAGGAAATCCTGGGCTTTGGGGTGAGGGGTGAGGAGGCTGGACCTGTGCGAGCCAGACCGGCCTGGCCTCTCTGCCATGCCAAGCTGGCAGTGCAGGATTCCTGGGGCTGAGGGCAGAACCGGGTGGGGGAGGGGTGGGGGCTGGCAGGACTCCCGCCCGCCCTCGCGACACTCGCTTCACCAGCCAGGCCTGGCCCGGCCCGGGAAGGTCTGCTGGAGGAGCCTGAGGTCTGTGGGTCTTCAGAACACGCTGGTTGTCACCAGCCCCTCTTCCGTGCACACTTGGACTTCGGTTCCCGGGGGCCACGGGGTCCTGCGGCCCTCCAGTCAGGGCTCCAGGCGGGACTGTGGGGCCGTGACTTCTGGGGGAGGCGGCCTGGTGTGACCGTGGTGGGGGCTGGGGGGGAGGGCCCTGGACCAGGCCAAGGCCCCACAGCAGTCCCGCCTGCCTCAGGTGCCCCAGGCCCTCTCCATCTCCCTGGGAGAGCCTCACGGCCCCCGGGGGCAGCCAAGTCCAGAATCGCCGCAGCCCATCCACAGCCCAGAGGGGACAGCAGTCGGACGCCCTAGAACCTGCGGCCATCCACCCTAGGTGCTGCTGGGAGTGCAGTCCAGTGGGGGTGTCCTCTGGATGGAGGGTCTTTGCAGAAGGGGCAGACTGGGGGTTTTTCTGGAGGGAGGGGCTTAATGGTGCAGGAAAGAGGACACAGAGAGTGAGGACCCCTTACCAACTGCGAGTACAAAATAGTTTATTTAAAAATGTACAGTTCAGGAGGGTGGGCTGGGCTCCCCGCCGCTGCCCTCTGTCCCCCTGGCCACCCGAGGGAAGGGGCCAGCCCTGCCTGGGCAAGGGAGGAGCCGTGGGCGAAATGTGAAAATAAAAGAAAGATGGCGAGCCCGCTCCCTTTTCAGCAAGGGGCTGGTCTTGCGTGCGATTCACAGTGTGTATGGGGAAGGGGCCTCGCCAAGCTCTCTCCTGGACCTCGGTCTTCCCATCTGCAAGATGGAAGTTAGGGGGACGGCCTCTGGGGCCCACAGGGATCTGGGATCTCTGGGAGCTCGGGGGACCATTTTGTCCACCCGACAGGAGCCAGCCCCAGAGAGCGGGGGCAGGTGTGCCGAACCGGGTGTGGGTTCCTCAGAGATCCCAGGGGGCTCCTCTGGGATCCCGGGGGTGGGGGCGGTAACCCTAGTTGTCAGCCAGGGACCCGAGCGAGAAGGTGGCGGCGGCGGGGGCAGTGGCAGGGGGTGGCCGGGGGAGGCAGTGCAGGCTCCCGGTCCTGAGCGCGCACTGCACGGGCCAGAGCACCACGCAGAAGAGTGCGAGCAGCAGCACGGCGATGAGTGCCGCGCGCCTCCAGTCCCTGCGGCGGGCCCAGCAGCGGGCCAGGCAGCCCGGACGGCGGGCAGGGCCCGGGGTGGGCACGGGTGCTGCGGGCGTGGCAGGCTTGCTCGGGCTCACGTCCACGTACACAAAGCCGGGCGCCGCAGGGCCAGGCGCAGAGGGTGGCGGGCGGCAGCACAGCTTGGTGCCCTCCAGCCACACGGGCTCCTCCCGCCGCAGGTGTGCTGGCATCCGAGCCTGCAGCTGGCGGCTGGTGTGCAGCGCGGGGGCCCCGGCAATGGGCACGGCTGTGGGCCGCCGGCAGAACGGGCAGGGCACGACCTCGCTACCCGGCTGGCCTGCGGGCCGGGCGGCTGCCATCCGCGCAAGGCACTCCAGGCAGAAGACGTGGGTGCAGGAGAGCTCCTTGGGTGTCCTGAAGATGTTGTCGTAGCCCGAGAAGCAGATGGAGCATTCCAGCGGGGAGGCCGTCTTCTCTGATCCAGGGCTGCCGGGGGACCTGGGGCTGCCGGCCGAGCCGCGGGACCTGGGCACTGTGGCGGTGGGGCTGCTCCTGCCGGCAGGCGGCAGGGCCGTGTGCCACACCTGCGGGCCTGATGACATGGTTCTGGGCTGTGGGACAAACAGAGACCCCTGTGAGTGACCTCGATTGCCCCTTTCCTGCAAGGTCTGTCTGTCGCTGTCTCCCCATCCCTCTCTTGCATCACCCAGAGATTCCGGGAAGGACACTGCCCATCTGCAGGCACCCCCACCAAGTCCCACCTGTCCCTGGCTCAAGGTCTTTCTGCTCAAGTTGTAACCCTGCGCTCCCCAGCCCCTCACCTGCTGAGTCAGGGCTCAGCATCCTGGGGTGTCCCAGTCTGCCTGGGCCATGTGGACCACTGCTCTGTAGACCCCTCCCACCAGCCCTGGCCTACCTGGACGTGCCACTGGGCAGAAATAAAGGTGATGATGACGATGGCCCACAACAGTTACTATTTACATCGGGGCTCTGCCAGGGTGGGCCCTGGGCACATGACACAGAACAGCCACGGTGCAGAAGAGGCGGCTCGGAGGCTGGGGTGACAGCCAGCGGGGCCCAGGCTCTCACAGGAGGAGTGTGGCTCTGGGTCAGGTGAAGTGGGTTTGAACACAGGTCCCAGTGTGGGCGGCCGATTTGGTTGGCACGCACCCGATCTGCGGGCAGTTGTGTGAGGGTGGGTGCCAGGCCTGGCTGGGTGAGGGCTGGGACTCTGGATCTAGAGCCGGCCTGAGCTGGCTGCGCTGCGGGAGACTGGAGGGCCCGAGCAAGGGTGGTGGCCGTGGCCCGAGGAGGAGGTGTGTCCCCCAGCCACGGCCTGAACCTGCAGGGCTGCCTGGTGCTGGCCCTCAGGGCCTGGAAGTGACCCTCAGCCTGTGGCCAGGGGAGCGGGGGGCGGGGTGCTGGATGAGCCCCAGCCATCCTCCCTAGGCCGGCCCGCCACCTGGGAGCGTCACACCAGCCACAGCTGCCATCAGGGGGCAGTGGGATGTTCTCCCTCTTGCCTGCTGCCCCTTCACGGGGCCCAGGTCTCCTTCCCAGACAGCCACGTGGCTCCTGCTTGGAGGAGGGCGGGTAAGGGGCTGACTCGCCCTTCACCTTCACGACGGACAGAGGAGGCCAGGGCCTTGGGAAGACGCTGGCCACGTGACCCCATGGAGCCCAGGAGGCCCCCCAGGGGTGACCTGACCCTGACTTGCTGGTCAGTCCAGGAGGGATGGTGGGATGACTTCGCAGTGACGTGTCACGAAGGCTCAGGGGTTGCTGCCTCCTGCCGGTGACCGCCGTGAGTCACGGTGACATCACTGTGATGTCACCAGTGCCCCGGCATCGCAGCATGAAGCGTCATTACGTTTGGTGACAGCAGTTGCCACAGGCCAGGCGGCAGCCTCAGCAGGGTCTGGGGGTACTGCAGGCTGTCCTCCCCCAGCCAGTTCACCCCACATAACCGGTTCCTTGGCACGGAGGCCCCACCCCTCTGAGGAGGTGCCCCACCCTGAGCCCGTACAGGTGAGAGGTGAGTGCCAGCTGAGCCAGCCTTACCTGGTAGCTGGGGTCAGCGGGGCCCAGGCACGACCCTCTTGGCTGTCACGGCCAGGCTGCGGCCGCGAGGTCACTCGTCCTGGCAGCGCTGGGTCCTTCCCCTCCCGGCCTGGCTGCTGTTCCTCTCCAGGGCCGCCGGGGGGGGGGGGGGGGCGGGGGGCCGGGGGGCGGGTGTGTGCACTCCTCCAGGTGTGGAGCGCTGTCTGAGGCGGGTGTGAGTTCTCTGGGCGTGGGCTCCCAGCAGGTGTGTTTATATACTTGCTGGGATCATGCTGGCCGGGGGCGCGGCCCGCTTCCGGGATTGGCTGGCCTTCTGTCCTGTCCCTGGCAGGCTGGGCAGTCAGCCGAGGGCGGGGAGTCAGAAGTGAGAGGTCTGGGGTGGAGCCTGGGGTGGGGCTGGGGGTCGGTAGGGCTCTGTAGTCTGGGCAGGTCTGGGGAGGTGGCTGGGTGCCTGGGTGAAAACTCTCCCCTACCCCCGTGGCCCCTGAGATGCCGGAGCAGCCCCTCCGGAAGCAGATCTGCTCACCAACCCTGTTCCAGGTGGCTGCACCTGAGCTCCTGGGTGGGCCCCCCGGAGGGTCCCTGCCAGGAGCCCCCCACTCACGATCAGCTCACTGATATGCTCCCCGAGCAGCCCCTGCCGCTCGCCCCAACACCTGCCTCATCCGTGTGGCTGCCCACCCCGAACTTGGGCTTCTGCTGCCCCCGCCCATCCCTCCCCACCTACAGCCTTTGGGGGCCGGGAGGGAGCTCCCTGCTCTGGGTCCAGAGAGTGGGGTGAGGGGTCAGGGCTGGGAGCACCCAAGGGCTGAGCCAGGGGTGAGGGCGGGCCAGGCGCCGGGCTGGCCACACGAACTTGTTTCAGGGGAGCGTCTGCTGGGACACCTCAATTACACATGTAGGGCAGGGACTCCAAGGCAGCGCCCACCCAGCCAGGGGAGCTGGAAGTCTCCCGGGGGACGGGGAGCGGTTTCAGCCAGTAGGTACGGGGTCCCAGCAGACCACAGGGCCAGCCTGTGCAGAGGCCTGGCTGGAGGGCAGGATGCAGGGGGTGAGGGCTGGGCTGGAGGGGCCCGGGTCCTAGCCAGGGGCTCCCCCATCTGACACGTGATCCTGGCCCCAGGGTCACAGCAGGCTCTCCCCCACGCCCCGTGGCTTCCCTGCCCCCACCCCGCAGCCGTACGCAGCACACCTCAGTGTACACCTGATCTAGACTTGGGGCCCAGCCCTCCTGAGATGGGACCCCAGTCACGAGCCTGTGGGGAGGGGATGCTGGGCTTGGCGAGGCTGGGAGCAGCGGTCCACCCTGGTGGGGGACGGCCCACCTCATCCCCACCCACCGGGCAGGGGCCCCCTGACTCCTCAGCGGGTAGTCCAGGACCCCCGGAGGCTGCCCAGCCCCAGTAGCACTAGGAGGGGCACTGACAGCCAACAGAAGTCAGAGGTCAGCAAGAGGAAGACCCTCCCTCAGCGTTAGGAGGTGGGTGCCCAGAGCAGGCTGCCTGGGCCAGACCCCAGGAGGAGCCACAGCGGGCTGGGGGGGGCAGCCAGGCCTGCAGCCACAAGGAGGCTGAGCTGTGGGGTGGCTGCAGGGGCGGAGGGGACCTGGGCTTGGGAAGGGGCTGGGGCTCCCGTGTGCTCCAGGAAGGGGGAGGAGCCTCAGCCAGGGGCTTGACGAGGGGGTGAGGAGTCTCTGTGAGGGGCGGGCCAGTCCGTGCGAGATGGGACTCGGGGTCGGTCACATGCTGCCTCCAGGAGGCATCCTCGGTTCTCTGAGAACACCTTCCCAAGGCCTCCTGGGAACCTCCGGGCTCCTCAGTGGACAGTCAGTGCCCAGAGGCAAGGGGACAGGAACACCTGAGGGATATGCCATCTGCGGTGGTGGCCAGGGCTCACCGCACGGGATCTCAGCACATTTGGGGCCCACCTGGTCCCCACACACCTGCTTGCTCTCCACATTCACGAGGGAAGAGCAGCTGCTCCAGGTGTGAGCGTGGGCTTCGCCTGAGTGGGTGAGCTGTTCACCAACCCAACCCGGCTAGGTGTGCGAGCGCACGTGTGCAGGTGTCTGCGTGCGCGTGCAGGTGTGTGCACGCGTGAGGGGAGCACGGCGGCCGGCACGTGACCCTGGGGCTGGGACTCACTTGCCGGACCGGGCAGAGAACGAGGCCCACGGCGACCGCCCCTGTCCAGTTGCGGCTCTCAGATGTGGGGTCCCGGAGTCCTCAGGACACCTGAGAGTCCTGGGCTGGACACAGAAGCTGTCCTTGGCCAGAGGGGCAGGAGAGAGGCCTGCCCCCCAAGGGGTGGGGTGAGGACCAGCTTCAGATCCCTGAGGGCTGCCGGGGGCACATGAAATGGCCAGTGTGGGGAGAGGTCCCCACACGGGTGTAGAGTCTGGTGTCCCCCACAGGCCAGAGGCTGGGCTGAAGCCGGGGCTCGGGGGGCGCACTTGCGCCCGGCCCCCCCACCCCCACACACACTCTGGGCTCCCGACAGGCTTGGTGAGGCCCTCTGGCCAATGAGGGGACTCCTCCGGTCCTGTCTCTCCAGCACCCAGCAGTGAGCTTGGTCCCCAAAGTCGGCCTGGCCTTGGAAGCCGGCTCCTACTGGGGCCCGGCGCCCAGGCCCCTGCCAGGCCCTCTGCCCTCGGGTCACCCCCTCAGGCCCTGCTCGCCCTGCCGTGCTGCCACCTCCCAGCTCTGCAGTGGGTACGGCCTCTTGCTGACCTCTGACTTCTGACAGCTCTGGGTGCTCCTCCGGCGCTGAGTGAGCGGATGAATGGACCAGCGAGCTGCAGCGTGGCCCCCGGGCCGGGCTCACCTCCCGGGGCAGGGGTCCCCGTGGCGGTTGACACAGTGGGGCTGGGGGGACGACGGGCGCCCCACCTGCCTGCTTTGGCCCGAACTGATTAGCCCACAAATCGGCCTTATCTTGGCTTCTTATGTGAGGGCCTGGAGTCCGGGTGAGGAATGGGTGACGGAGAGAAACTGGGGAGGCGGCTGTGCGTGGTGCCCGGCCCAGACGCCCTGCACCTGCCAGCTGCCCCACCCCCATCTCGGGTGCCCCCCAACCCTGCCCACCGCTTTCTGGCCAGGATGCCCATCAGGGTCACGGGCTCACGAGTCCAGTGATGCCCCCCCAACTATTTGGGGGCCTGAGACAGTCGCACCCAGGCCCAGGGGTCTCCGGCGGCTGAGAGCCCAACGGGCCAGGCCACACAGGCCTGGGAAGTCAGGGGAAGCATCTCACGTGTGGGGACCAGAGGGCTGCAGGCTGAAATGCAGAGTTGAGTTTTGCTGCCGGGGATGGGGCAGGGCTGAGGCTGGGGGCTGCAGGCAAGGCAGGGGACAGGACATTAGAGAAGAGGGGCTCTAGGGGGCCCCGGGGAAGCCGAGGGTCATCTTGCGCCCACAGGAACCCCATGGGCGACCCACAGCCCCTTAAGGCTGTCAGCCTGGAGGCAGGAGGTTCCCGGGCAGCCGCCCCCCAGAACAGAGGGCAGAGCCTCCCCGCAGCCCTGGCTGTGCTGACACAGCACCCAGGGCCAAGCAGACGCCCCCCGGGTGCCCCGATGGCTGCAAGCCTGACGGGGTGGGCCAGGCTCTCTGCCCTGCCCCAGCTGTGTCCTGGCGGCTCTGGCTGGGACGCCCGGGATGAAGCCCGCTGCCAGTCGGCAAAGGTCCCTCCGAGGGCCACCCACCCACGGGATCCCACCTCCCCAAGGTGCCGCCAGCCTGCACTCTGTACCCACGTGTAGCTTCCTCCTGGGGGCTGTGAGCCGGGCACCACGGTGACCTCCCCGAGAGGCCCCATGGGTGCCCTGGCCGCACGGGGGCCTGCAGTCACCTGTGACTGCATGTCCCCCATGGGCCCGGTCACTTTACAGAAAAGCCCCCCTGGGGGCACCCACACTCTTTCCCATCTCAGTCCTGACGGCTGGGGGCCACCAGGGACTCCTGCTCTCTGAGGCAGCTTGGGACAAGCCCCCTTCTCCCGAGGCTAAGATCCTGAGGGCTCCCTGCCCTCCCCAGTGCGAGGCAGGGCTCGGCAGCAAGGCTCCACCCCTGCTGAGGAGCTGGTGAACCTTGGGCCGGCGAGAAGGGCCTGAGTGGTTTATTGACGCTGATTTCAGGTGGCCGCCCCTCTCAGCTGCCGGTCAGTCATCGTTCATGTCCTGGCGACCGAGCTTGTGTCCATAAACCACAAACACCGCAGTGGGAATCCCAGTGCAGAAAGCAGGAGGCTGGCCACACAGGCCCTGCCGTGGGCCCCGCGGATGTGGACCAGACACCGGAGGAGAAAACGTCAGTCCCCGTGGAGGCTCTGGGGAGGCCAGGCAGCACCCTGCCTGTGCTCAGTGGGCACCCCGACGCTCCCCCATTTCCACAGGAACCCGGAGCCGTCCCTCCGCAACCGGCCGAGGCAGGGAACACGGGCTGCTGCCTCGGGGCAGGGGCAGCGGGACAGGACTGCTGGCCAGGGCGGCCCTCGGCAGGTCCAGCGAGACAGCCAGTCCAGGCGGCAGTCACAGGTAAACGTGGCCCCGGGTTGACACGTCCCTGGGGGGTCTCGACCTCCAGCAGCTTCGGGGCAGTGTCCATCCCAAGGTGGATGAGGACCTCCAGTGCCTGGGGCCCAGGCGGGGTGCAGACGACGGCAGCGTGCCTCTTGGACTTCTATGCAAAGTGCTTTCTGCTTAAGCACAGGTAAGAGTCAGCAGGAGGCCAGGCGACTCACTCCCGCAGCGCCTGGAAGTGGGCAGCTGTGGCCATGCAGGACAGCCCTGCGGGCGCCTGAGCCCAGGGGCCGGTTTGCAGGCCCCAAACTGCCTGTGTGTGGATGCGGCCGGACCCCCCAAAGGCCTCGGCCTCACTGCTCTCAGAGGGGGTGCGGGGGGTCTGCCCACCATGGGCTCCAAGGTGGAGGGGCACCCGGGTCCTGCAGGTCGTCTCTCCCGAGGAGCCTGGACCCCACGCGGCCTGGTTCCCCGGCCCGGCTCAGGGCCAGAGGCTGGAGTGCTGCCCCGGGTCAGTCACGCTGAGCGGCTGTGTGCGCTGAGGAAGGCCTGCGGGCAGGCGGCTCTCACTCCACATCTGTGGCTAGAGAGGGACGAGCCAGGGCCGTGTGCAGGCCTGTCCTGAGGCCTCGCTGGGCAGCGCCCAGCCTTCGTGTGGGCCCCCCCTCAGCAGCACGCGGGGCTGTGGATGGGCCGCGGGATCAGACGTTGCTCACCCGGGCCTCCACGGAAGAGACGGCAGTGGGGCCCACGTCCCTGTCCGAGGGCCGCTCGCGCCGGACGTAGCGCGGCTTCCGCACTGAAACAGGGTCAGAGACAGGCGGGATCAGAGTGGGGCCTGGGGCGGCAGGGAGGGCCTGGGGTCGTGGGCCTCCCTGGGGCTCACGGGAGGGGGGCTGGAGCAGCCGCCAGGGAGGAAGCCCACCGGGCTCCAGCTCCCGGACACCTGGCGCCCCTCGGCCCGGGAGAGGGCCCGGCTCTCCCGAAACACAAAGGCACAGGTCATGTGATGCGCTGCAGGGTGGATGGTACCCCCCCCCCCAACTACAAACGCATGTCCACACCCTAAGGCCCAGAACCTGCGGGTGCAACCTTACTTGGAAAAATGGTCTCTGCAGATGTGATTATCTGATGGGCCCTAAATCCAGCGACCAGTGGCCTCGGGAGAGGGAGGGAGACACAGAGGGGAGAAGCCAGCGGAAGATGCAGCAGCGGCTGGAGGGATGCGGCCCCAAAAGCCCAGGGATGCCTGGAGCCCCAGAGGCTGGGAGAGGCAGGAAGGACCCACCCCAGAGCCTCCGGAGGGAGCAGGTGGCCTCCAGAACCGTGAGAGAAGACATTTCTGTTCTCCCGAGCCCCCGGCCGCCCCAGGAGACTGACGCAGGCACCTTGTGCTTGGACATGGCGCTGCTTTGGAGAGATCAGACAAGTGTCTCACTGGACAGGGCAGATCTCGCCTTGACCGAGGGACTTCTCTGTCCCCAAGGAGGAGGATGTCCTCACCTGTCCCCACTCCAGACCTCCACACGGTGGCAGGAACACGGTCTGGGGAAGAGGCAGGTGGCCTGTGTGACGTGACCTCTGTGCTCACAGGGTCAACTGTGACACAGCTACTGCTCAGGAGGGACCACGGGAGGGCCCCGTGCCGGCCACTGGCTCCCTGCTCAGGCAGAGCTGGGACCTGGTGGAGGGCTGAGGGTGGCAGGGCTGACCCCTGACCCGTATTGGGAACACCCCGCCCCCCTCGACAGACACAGCATCTCAGGAATAAAAGGAAAAAGGCACGAAAGCTGTGGATGATGAAGAGGGGCTTGGCCAGCACCCCTGCAGCGGCCATGGGCCTGGCGTTTTGAAATTCCCACGAGAGACGAGGCATCCCGACAGGGCGAGGGACAGGAAAGCACTGACGCACCTGAGGACGGAGGTGGGGGAATCATCGCGGCCTTGAAAAGGGGAAAAGGCACAGTGAGAACTGGAGACGGGATGGCCCCCAGCCCAGACACACAGACACCCAGACGCACACACACGGGGCCTCAGCCCACCTATCAGGTACTTACAGCTTCGCCAGGCTGCAGGCTGGGGGCTGTAGAGGAGAGCACAGGTGTCACCTGGAGGCCACACAGCTGCCTCAGCCTGGGGGGCCCTCAGCCTGGGCGGGGGTCCCTCAGCCTCGGGACAGGGGTCTCTCAGTCTGGGAGGGACCCTCAGCCTCTGCTGCTGGGCCCTCAGCTTGGGCAGGGGTCCACAGGCCTGAGGTGGGGGTCCATCAGCCTGAGGGTTCCACAAGCCTGCAGAGGGTCCCTGGCTCCAGGCTCACTCCAGTCCCTCACTCCCGTGCCCAGCGGTGCCCTCAGCCTGCCCGGCCCCATCTCCCACCACACTCCGGCGGTGTCCCGCCAGCGCTCTGGGACCAGCCGCCCCCACCCCCAGCTTCCCACCAGAGCAGACAAGCCGGCCTGCAGAGTGTCTGCCCCCGTCACCCTCCACACTGAGACCCCACGACATCCACCCAGAGCACTCCCAGGACGTGACCGCCCCTCTTATCCTCAGGCCCGAGAGCCACGTGACAACCCAGTCCCCTCCAGGGTGCCGCAGATGCGGCCTTGCACCGGACACCTGCATCTCGGCCCCAGCCCCGCTCCGTGCCCCCGGGCACACCCCGGCAGGAGGGGTACCTTTGTTTCTTCCATAGAAGACGTCAGGCAGCTTACTGGCACGCTTGAGGTAGAAGAATGCAGCCACGGAGAGGATGAGGCCCGAGCTGATGAGAAACGTTCCCAGGAAGAGGGAGGCTGCCACCTGGGGGCCCCCTGCAAGCGAGGTGAGGGCTGCCAGGGGTGCACACCTGGGCTCCCGCAGGGGCCAAGGGGTTCACACACAGGGGTGTGGGTCCCCCCTGCACTCGAACTGCCCAGGCCTCAGGTTCTCCGGGGCGTGGGCTGTCAAGACGTTCAGTGATCCTGGCCCCCGAGCCCCCCATCTCCTCCCTTGACACTCGGTGCAGACTCTGGGGCCCCCGTGGCCCTGGCGTGTGGATACACCCCACCTTGCCTCTCTGGAGCTGGTCAGCTGTCACCCGGGGTGGCCCTCCCAGCACCAAGATGCCTGCTGTCTTCACCTCCACAGGTCCAGGCGGGCCGGCGGGCGGATGCCCAGCTGGAGGCTCTGCGTTTAGGTGCCCGTGGGAAGCGCCTTTCTGACCCTGACACAGGCACAAGGCCGGCCACGCTAGAGCCTCAGGAGGGACGGGTTCCAGCTACACCACCCCAAACTTGCCAACTGGAAGCGGGCTCAACACTGGACTGCAGGGGCCTCATCTGCCACCCTCTGCTGCAAGGCCCAGGCCCACATCGCAAGAAGCTGGGGCTGTCCGGGCCCACCCTGCCCCAAACACTGCTGGTCGGCCCACGCCAGCACAAGGCCCCTTGCTTCCGGTCCTGAGACTCGCAGGGAAGGCCTGAGCCGTTGGTCTAGGTCAACGTGTCCTCTGCTGAAGGACCAGGATCTGGGGGGTCATGACCCCCATCGCAACCCAGTCACCTCAGAAGAGGTGGCTACACCCTGGGGCAGGTCCCGCACCGTGACTGCAGTGGTCACTGGTGGCCTGGGCACCACACTCCCGCAGCCTGGCCACTCCCTGTGGCTCGGCCAGCGTCTCAGGTACGACAGGACGCCTCGCAGCAGGAACAGGCGGGGTACCAGGGCGTCTCCCGTGTCTGCACCTGAGGACCAGGTGGTATGGAGGGCATGTCTGCCTGCCTACAGCGTCTCAGTCCCCTCCAAGACCTATGTCCTAGAAGAGCCACCGGGGACGGTGCAAGGGGACTTCAGATGCCCTCCCACCTTGGAGAACTGCACATCCTGAGCTCCCAGGGACCAAGGGGCCGGGGGGCCTCTGAGCCAGGCAAAGGGTTAAGACATGCAGCCCATTCAGAGGCACATGGGGGTCCACGCCAAGCGACCCCAGCCGCACCCACCCTTTTGTTTATTTATTTTTTGCGGTACACGGGCCTCTCACTGTTGGCGGCCTCTCCCGTTGCGGAGCACAGGCTCCGGACGCGCAGGCTCAGCGGCCATGGCTCACGGGCCCAGCCGCTCCGCGGCATGTGGGATCTTCCCGGACCAGGGCACGAACCCGTGTCCCCTGCATCGGCAGGCGGACTCTCAACCACTGCGCCACCAGGGAAGCCCAGCACCCACCCTTTTAAGTCAAGCCCAGCCCCTGACTTCAAAGCCGGCCGAGCTTCCATGCCGTCCGGGGTCCTGCTCCGTGACCAGGGCTGGGTCCCAGGGCTGGGTCCCGGTACAGAGCTCTTGTCTGGGGCGGAGCCTGCCCTTGACTGTGGACGTGGCCCTGCCGTGGCCAGCATCGGCGATTGGGTCTGCGCTGGGAATGGCTCTGATGGTGCCCTTGTGTCCCCCCGGGACTGGTCCGGTGAGCCGAGAGACTTACCAAAACTCGGCCGCCCAGGCATCCCCGTGCTCCTGTTCATGGGGAAGTGCGCGCCCCGGGCAGCGACTGCGGGGGAACAGACCAGTCAGTGCGGCTGGCTCCACAGGCCGCCCAGACCCACGTGAGGTCCTGGACCAGGCACAGGGGCCCCGCAGAGGACCCCTGGGGAGCCAGAGATGCAGCCCAAATGGGCCGGAAATGAGACATGGAGGTTGTCCTGGGGGGCAAGCGGACTCGGGGAGAGGGCTCCTGGGAGGTGTCCACCGAGGGACAGTGGCCCAGGTGTGGGGACAACAGCGAGAACCCCCACCCTTTCCTCCAGAACATGGAGGTGTGGACCCTTGGTGAGCAGCAGGCAGGGGGAGGGGCGGGGGGACATACAGCCTCTGCACTCGGAGCTGTTGTGAGTCCCGTTCCTGCAGCGGATGCAGCTGACGGTCCCGTCCTCGGCCCGGTGCCCGTAGCAGCCTGTGCCGGGAGACAGGAGGCTCGGCTCAAAGCAAGCCCACGCCAGCCGGCTGCCTTCGGGGAGCGCTATGCTTTGAGTTGTAAAACCACATTCATTCCAGGACGCTAGTTCACCCACTCTGGAGCTTGGATGGACTTCAGAACAAGAACCGCCTCCGCGGGAACCGCAGCCAGCCCTCTCTCGCACGGGCATTCCCACCGGCCCCTTGCCAGGCGCCTCGGAAAGGGCTGCAGAGGCCCGGATGGGGACCTGACACTGACAGGTGCCGAGTATACACGCTGGAGGGGACGAGAGGCGAGCCCCACCTCCCACATCCACCAGGGGCTGCAGCGCACTCCCACTCGGCCGCCACGAGGGACAAGGGGCGTCTGCGCCAGTGTGCTGCCGCCCGCCCCCCGCCCCCGGGCGGCCCAAGCACGCTCGACCCGCGTTCCTGCCCTGCCCAACGCCGCGGCCAGCGGCCTCCCCACAGCCTGCGGCCCGACCTGGGGCTGGGAGCTGTCCAGCGCGGGCCAGCCGGCGGTCTGCAGGCAGTCCACCTGGCCCACTGCACCCTTTAAGGGCAGAGATTGCGTCTTACACCTTTATTTCTTCTCAACACCCCGGCACGTAGCGCGGGCTGAGAGAACGTACTGGAGAAATATTGGTTGCAGGTGCTGGAGGCCGGCACAGACTTGACCAGCACGCAGTCTGCACACAAACGGGTCCCCTCAGAGGAAGGCCTTCCTGCTGTGACGCCAAGCGGATGGCAGGGTCTGAAGAGTGCCGGGGGCGCACGGGCTGAGCGCCGTGCCAGGAGGCCACGTCAGACCCAACGTGGGATCATACAAGTATCAGCAACAGGCCTTCGTTTCTCGTAAGACCAGGGCTTCTCTTCTGAAGTAGTTGGGCTCTTTCCCTTCACTCGGCATTTCTTGGGAGGGGCTGACCTCTGGGGGGGCTGATCGAGGAGGCCTAGGAACATGGGGTCCTGGGTACAGACCTGTCGCCAAGGCAACGATTCTCCCGAGAGCTCCCTCCGCCAGCCCCAAGGTACCTGGGCTCCTTGGTGAAGCCGCCAGGGCTGCTGGCCACAAGGAGGCCCTGCGCTGTGTGTGCAGGAACAAAGCACAGCTGGGGGCCAGGCCCAGTAACCAGATCTAAGGAGCGAAGGCTGACTTTGCTGAGCCTTAAAGCCCCTTGAAAAGCAGCGCAGGGCCTGGCTCACTGGGTTCCCTGCCTTGCCCAGTGAGTAAGGAAGGTCACCGCCCGGCAGGACCAGGGACCTCAGGAAGAGAGGAGTTCACGCAAACCTAGAGGTACTGCAGGCAAAGTCTGGAGCTGAGTCCTTGGCTCGGCCTCCTGGACTCAAGAGGCCCTGGGAAAAGGCCAGCAAAGCAGACTTCAAAAGCGCCTGGTGGTCAGTCGCTGTTGTGGCTAAATTTCCTTCAACAATCAGGCCAAGTTTAGTGAGGCTAGGCTTATTTGTAAGACAGTTAGTGTCACTGTGACTCTCTTTGGTAGAAAGCGGGCTGGCTGCGGAGAGAAGTGACCTTTCAGTAGGAAACTCTGATCTGCCTGATGGAGCAGATTCCAGTCCTGACCCGGGCCTCGAGGCCCAGCCGCCTGTAAACTGGACCGGGTGCTGAAATCTCCCAGTCTCCCCCACTGTCTGGCTCTGACTCTCCATACTAACGTTTCCGCTTCTCTCCCACCCTTCTGACCTGGGTATCACAAGGACCAGAACTGCCGTTTCCCAAAGCCCTGCAAACTGATGTGAACTTCAGGCAGTCACCTCGACAGGTTGCGGCAACGGCGGGCCACTGGGAAAGTTCCTGAGACTAGGGCTGCGTCGAGGGTCTCCACGCTGTCCCCGCCCCACCTACTGCCCACACACGGAGGTTTCACCGGTGGGAGCCCACCCACAATCCTCTTCCTGAGCTGAGTGTGCCGGGACGGGCTGTCCCAGGACTGAGGGCCAGTGAGACACGGGAGCTGGCGCTCATCTGGTTCCTTTCTGCTCGTTCCATCTGTCTCCCCTCCCCTTTGCCGACCTCCTATCCCACAACTTCTAACCCAAATCTCGCCACAGCTACCAACTTGGCTTTTAATATGTGAAACTTTCTGAAGGTAAAGTCTCAAGTGGGGAGGAGACAAACCCCATATGGGAGCTGCCCCCCGCCCCCCAACCGGGAGAAGACGGGAGTCGGGCGACCATGTTACAGTCATCCCCGTCTCCCTTCGGCTGCCCCAGTGTTTTAGCCACTTGCCCACAATCGCCTCCTTGTTCAACCTGCTGTGTAAGCGCTGATTCTGCCACTTACTTGGGACTCCACTGCCTCCCATGTCCTGTAAAACCTGTACACGTTTCTGTACTTTGCTGCTCCTGTCTTATGTCAGCTTACCTCAGGGCAGCTGAAACTCCCTGCGAGGGAAGAGGCAGTCTCACCCGCCCCCACCCCGCAGGCCTGGGGCCACCGTGTCCTCCTGGGGTCCTGCCCCCACCTCCCAGGACGAGGCCCCATCACGCTCGCTGCCTCTGCCCACCCCTCCGGCCCCTCCTTCCCGAGGCCATCTAGGCTTGCTCATGCCAAAGCTCACCTGGGCCACACAGGTTAGTGCCTGGGCAGGTGGCGTTGGTGTCCACCACGTCCACACAACACTTGGGCTGCTGGCCCTAGAGGGGAGATAGTGGTGAGTTTCCAGACCCTGCGGCCGGGCAGCTTGTGCGGGCCAGGCCCAGGGCGATATCCGCAGAGGGGCTCCCGGCAAGCTCACCCCAGCACCTGGGGCTCTGGCCTCTTGTAGTCAGCGTCCGGTGACTGTGCCTCGCTGACCCAGAGCAAGGTGAGGACGCACGGCCACACCGCACAGACGCTCCCTGGGACAGCACTTGGTGTCCGGCGAGCGTTTGGTGACTGAACCAACAACCGAAGTGTTGGGCTGGGACCTGCCAGGGCACATTCCGTGGCACCTGGACTCCCAAAGGCAGGAATCCCTCAGGGGATCCCTTGGGGCCCACCCAGAGATTCTGTTGGGGGTGGGCTGGAGCAGCCTGGTGGGCAGGGGGTGGTCCTCTCCTCCACTGCCCGCCCACCCTCCCCTTGGGGCCTCCCTGCAGCCCCTTCTTTTCTCACGGGGGTCTCCTGGGTCATGGGTAGAGCCGCCACCTCTCGCCTTGTGGGCCACAGGTGGGCACAGGGCAGGCATTTCAACCGTGGAGTTATTTATATTAGTCGCCACTTGCAGCTGGTGGCTTTGAAAATCAAAAGACGAAGCTGCTAAGAAAGGAAGCACATATGTTTCTGGGCAGTGGTGAAACAGGAAGGTAACTCCAGGCCCCCTCGGCCTCCCTAGTGAGAGGCCTGTGCAGCCCTCACAGCGCGTCTGCCCGCGCTCCCGACCAAACAGCCCACATTCCTGGACGCTCCTGCGATGCTTCTGCAAGTCTACAGGCACCTCCATCGGGGGTCCAGCTCGGCCCCCACAGAGGAAAGGCCAGGTCCACGCGCAGGAGTGGGCGCTGCGGGCACTGCACTCACAGACCAGGCGGCGGCAGGGGCCTCGGGAGGCGTCCGGGCAGCTCCGCTCCGTGCGCTCAGCCCAGCCGAGCTGGTTTCCCAGGACTAGCACGCTGTGATTTGCAAGGGGCACCTCAGGGCGGCTGAGGAATGGTGGGCGCATCCTGGACTCCAGGGGGCCGAGGCCAAGCCCGAGGGGGAAGCCTGGCCGTCCTGTCCCACCCAACCCGGCAGGGGCAGAGTGGCTGGAAGGCTCACCATCCTGGAGGACGAGCAGCTGGGTGTGTGCACACATGGCCGGGCACCTCCAGAAACCACAGCCTGGCACACCTGTGTCACCGGCTTGGGAGAGCCATGACCTGGCCGAGTCTGAGCCTGAAGTGGGCGTCTCTGTCCGCCCCACTAGCTGTGGCCAGTGCCAGTGGGGGCAGCTCTGTGGAGACCCTATTTCAGCTCCAGAAAGAGGTCTAGTTGGGCAGAGGGAAAGGAGGTTCTAGCAGGCAGAGTGGAGCGGGTGCCAGGGGCGGGGCTGTGCATCTGCTGCCCGCCCAGAGGCACAGGCCCCTCTGACCCTGGCAGTGGGCACGGCCAGCATCTCGGGGGCCGGGACAAGGGTGGCACCTAGAGGTGGAAGGGCGAGCCCCTGGGTGAAGAGCCCACGAGCCACGTGCTGGGTGCTCACCGCACTTCCTGAGGATCTACTGGCAACTTCCACCAGGAGGCTGGCCAGGAGGACGGCGCGCTGGAGCGCCATGTCCCGGAGCTCAGGGTCTGCGAGAGAGAGGGGTGCCGTGTGGCCACAGGCGACGCCTGGCAGGGCAGGGCACCGGGCGGGGGCCAGGGCGCAGGATGCTTACCTGGCCCTCCTGGAGGCCGGCAGACCCTCGGTCCGGGGCCTGCAAATCGAGGTGGATAGGTGAGGCCGTGCTGCTGGCCAAGCGCAGCCAAACCACGCCCGGGGCTCGGGGTCCAACTGGACTTTTCGTCAGGAACCCCCACGGCTCGGCCCACCCGGATCAGGATCTGATGGACTCACTTCCTCCTCCGCCAGTTTCCCACCGTTCGCTGCTGCTTCCAGGAAGAAGGACTGAGCAGAGAGGGTCTGGGTGAGCCAGTCCTGCCCCAGAGCTCGGACGGCCCTCCCACCCGCCATCTCATCCTGTCCTCATAAGACCCGAATTCGATTTCCAGTATTTTCACCCAGAGACGGAATGGCAAGGGTGCCTCTAGGGGGGCCAGGCTGGTCAGGACCCCTCGGTCTTAACAGTTTTGTGCCGTTGGCCCTGTTGTCATCACGGGGGGGTGTGTGGAAAACACCCAGCTGGGGCACTAAAAGCCGTGACACAGGCAGTACTGGGTGCAGGTGCCTCTGGCGGGTGATGGATCCAGAGAGCAAACAGACTGCAAGTAAACGTCCTAACGCTAAAACCACACGAAACGCGACAGCCCACGCGATTCAGCGCTCACGGTGCCACACTTCTAACGTAACCGGGGAAACACACCGGCCTGCACAACCCCGGAAGTAAATCGTGAGTCGGGTTTTTATTCTGAAAGGTGGGAACTACAATTATAATCTGTCCCAAACACATAAAAGTCACCTCTAAAAACACTTTTTTCTTAACAAAAACAGCTGCAGGGTGGAGCTGCGCGTGAGGGGGGCTGGTTCAGGTTCCACAGAGGGCGCGCTTGGGGCTGGGGGGCGAGAAGCCCCTCCGCCCACTGGCCCAGGGCCTGGGGGTCCCGGGCTGGGGTCTGTCCTGCCATTCGCTCTGTGCTGCCTTTAGTCCAGGCTGATGGAGCAGACGCCGCCCCCCACGTCAAGTCCCCCCATTAAAAACACCTGCTCTTGGGCTTCCCTGGTGGCGCAGTGGTTGAGAGTCCGCCTGCCGATGCAGGGGACGCGGGTTCGTGCCCCGGTCCGGGAGGATCCCACGTGCCGCGGAGCGGCTGGGCCCGTGGGCCATGGCCGCTGAGCCTGCGCGTCCGGAGCCTGTGCTCCGCGACGGGAGAGGCCACAGCGGTGAGAGGCCCGCGTACCGCAAAAACAAAAAGAACACCTGCTCTTTCCTGCGGCACCATCCCCTTTCTAGAATGTGAAATCCCCTCAGGTGGCAACTACTGGTGTCACAGCCGCATTGATACCTTTGATTCAGGAATCAGGTCTCAGTCGACACCTCTGTCTGCTACTCAGTGGACACGACTGAGTACGGTGTCCACACCGTGCGGCCCCTCCACGGCCCCCGCCTGCCCGGCCAAGCCCTGCCGCTGCATGTGGACGGTGTCTTCTGGAATTTCAGGAGAACGGACCACACTGTCCGCGCACCTTGTGTCGGGCTCCTGCCCTTCAGCATGGCCACAGCGATCTTCAGATTCCTCCATACTTTGCCCTCTCGTGGCTGAGTGGCATCCACTGCGAGGACACTTCCCTTGCCCGCTGCCTGCTGATGGCCATGTGGCTGCTTCCACGTTTTGGTGGCTAACGCTGCTGGGGGCGTTCTTGGGCCCGGTCCTGCACAGTCGCTTGCTTTCCTTCCTCTTGGGTAAATGCTTGGAAGCAGCAGGTCAAGGGGACTCTCTGGGAAGCTGCCCTGCTATTCTCGGGCAGCGGCCCCGTGTGCAGTGGCTGGCTCACCTGCTCTGGCCCTGCCAGCTAGTGGCCTCGCACCGGCGGCCGGGCAGCGGTTCTCCTGCTGTTCCAACCTGCGTTTCCCTGGCAACTAGCGACAGTCAGCACCTCTGTCCTGCTTGTCAGCCATTCACACATCTTACATCTCTCATAACGTGTCTGTTCACATCTTTGGGCCACGCTGTTCGGCTGGGCCATCTGTCTATTATTACGTGCTAACTCTTCATGTATTTTGTCAGATATATGTACTGTAAATATTTTCTCCCATTTTGTGACTTGTCTTTTCATTCTCTAACGGGTATCTTCAGAAGAGCAAATGTTTTCATTTTGGTAAAATCGAATGCATCCATTTTTTCTTTTATGGTTCTTGCTTTTTGCGTCCTAAGAAATCTCTGCCTTGACCTCAGGGTCATAAGGATTTCCTGTGTTTTCTTTGAGTTACTTTTGTGTCATGGTGTGAAGTAAAGATCAAGTTCATTTTTCTTCCCTATGTATATCCAGTTGTAGCACCATGTGTTAAAAAGGCTTTCCTTTTCATATTAAATTCTCTTGACATCCTTGTTGAAAATCCATTGTCTGTGTGTGGGTCTACTTCTGGACCTCCTATTCTGTTCCGTTCATCTGTGTGTCACCAGTACCACACAGTCTCAACTACTGAAGCTTTACAGAAAGTCTGAAGTCAGGCAGAGTGAAGCCCTGCTTTGTGTAATTGCTTTGGCAATTCCAGGTCACCTGCATTTCCATGTTTTAGAATCATCTTGTCAATTACTACAAAAAGCCTTCTGGAATCTTGACTGGGATAACTGACATTTTAACAATATTGAGTCTTCTAATCTACAAACATGCTCTCTCTCCATTTCTTCAAGTTGTCTTTGTTTATTTTTTAAAATATTTATTTGGCTGCGCCGGGTCTTAGTTGTGGCACGCGGGATCTTTTTTTAGTTGCGGCATGTGGGACGAGTTCCCTGACCAGGAATTGAACCCGGGCCCCCTGCACTGGGAGCACAGAGTCTTAGCCACTGGACCACCAGGGAAGTCCCTTCAAGTTGTCTTTAATTTCTCTCAGCAATGTTCTGTGGCTTTCAGTGAAGAGGCGCTCTTACACATCTTTTGTTAAACATATTACTAAATATTTTGTCTTTGGGTATTATTGTAAATCTAATTAACTCTCTAATTTCTCTTTTCTTTCTTTTTTTTGAACAACACTTGAATGACCTTTAATGTGCTTAGAACAAATCACTTTACAAAAAGCACGAACACTTTTAAAAACATAACTTTGGGGACTTCCCTGGTGGCGCAGTAGTTAAGAATCTGCCTGCCAATGCAGGGGACACGGGTTCGAGCCCTGGTCTGGGAAGATCCCACATGCCGCGGAGCAACTAAGCCCGTGAGCCGCAACTGCTGAGCCCGCATGCTGCAGCTACTGAAGCCCACACGCCTAGAGCCCGTGCTCTGCAACAAGAGAAGCCACCGCAGTAAGAAGCCCACGCATCACAACAAAGAGTAGCCCCTTCTCGCCGCAACTAGAGAAAGCCCACACGCAGCAATGAAGACCCAACACAGCCAAAAATAAACAAATTAATCTTTTTAAAAAGTAACTTTGGACACTACACAAATTAAAATAATAACAACACAGTCGCACGGTCTGATCCTCTAAAGTGGACTTTAGGAATCTCTGAGCAATTTACTAGAATTCTAAATGTTCATCCAATGAGCCTAGGTATGTTTCTACAGATCTGAACGTTGCTCTGAGAACAGGTGCTCAAAGACGAGTTCCCTCTGTCAATCCCCACAGTTTTCCAAGGTCAAGTCACCTGTGAACCCATCTGCAACCTCACTCCTTAAAAGTGTCCTATGAAATAAACCAGCAGGAAGTACTGGGCAGAAACTGATTCCCAGGAGACATACAGATAAGCAAGTCAAACATGAAACATTCTATTTGAAAGAGATAAAAAGCAAAGAAAGATGCACCAATACACGTCGTTCAAGGAATAGAAGTTTCTACTAAAAGGCAGAAGTTGCACAGCAGCAGTTACGACTTTTAATGGTATTTTGTTACATGGGAAGACATATCCTGCCATATACCTTGCAGGGAAACTTTCAAGAGGGGTCATGCCTAATCTATCCCATAAACTTAAAAATGGCCAAATCTGAAACTCACCAAGCCATTTTGGAGACGGGGAGCAGGGCCACAGGCGTTAGGTGCCGGCGTTTATGGCCATCAGGAGTCAGCGTTTTATTCACTAGCCCCTGGCTGAAGCACTCTACCCTTTACTAAAGGACTTCATCCTCTTGCTAAAAACCCACGCCATCAAATGTCCCCCTGTTCTAACCACAAAGCGGTCTGCAACGTAAGCCACCTGCTCCTCTGTTTTCCTTGAGGCCAGATTATCACCGGCCAGGACTTCTGTATAAGGACCTTCCCCACGCTTGAAGTGGTAATTAAGTCAACCGCAGGCCAAGCTCTTTAACGTTTTCTCTGTCGGGATTACTTCTCTGCGCCTGCTCTGCACCTCTCGGGCTGGGCAGCCCCGGATGTGCTAACTGTCCTAACAGAGGTATGTCCACAGGGTAACCTGAGCCAATGCTGACTGTCATGGTGACGCGACATCAGAAAGTTTGAAAAGCAGAGTGGGAACTGCAAACCCACGTGAACGGTTCAGGTTAAAACGGTCAAGTTCAGAGTAATACTGGCAGACAGGGAGGAAAACAGCGTGCGAAAAGATGGTCTAATTCACCTGCGTGAGTCGATCCCACTTGGTAAGGCGGTGGGACTAGAAGTGAAGAACGGAGAGGAACACTGAGGGGAAAGAGACCACAATGGAAAGCAACGGTAACTCAAGGTCAGAGGAACAGAAACACCTCAGTCTGTGCTCCTGCAAAATATTCACAGTGATCTTCCAACTCTCATGCTTAATAAGGTGTGTTGCCTCTGGAGTCCGTAGGAGGAAGTGGTGAAGGACGCAACATTTCAGAGGTTTTCCAGGGTAATTTCAAGCTCTGTAGCCCCAGCTCTCAGACAGCGGCAGTCTGATTCTACTATGTCTTGTCCTCCTCTTGAACTTTGTCCACGTGTCCCGCTTCTGGTGGTCCCTCCTCCTTCTTCCTTCAGCCTCCTCCTTCAGCGTGGCTGGTGCGGACCTCCGCCAGCCCCTCGCAGCAGCAGCGCCCCACCTCCACCGGCCCCCGCTGCCCGGGGACTGAGCCGTTCACTGGCTCGCAGTTCCCCCTTTCCAGACTCCCAGGGGCTGCGGTGGCCTCTAATTGCATTTCGTAACGGTTTGCTGTTAGTATACAAAAATACAAGTAAAATTTGCATATTAACCTTGAGTTCTGAGATTTTGCTAAATTCACTTAATAGTTCTAGCAGTTTTCACAGATTTCTTAGTGTCTTCTGTAGAATCGTGTCCTATGCAAATAAACACAGCTGTACACTACTTTGCTTAGAAACTTGTTTCAGGGCACAGCAGCTGGTCTCTGTTAGAGAATATGCACTTAGAAGGAACTTGTGTTCTGCTTCTGATGGGTGTGGCTTCCACAAATATCAATCAGCTCAAGATGCTTGGGAGCACTGTTCAGATCCTCTGTCTTTACTGATTTCTTTAGGTCTTTTGTTCTAATAACTGGTGAGAGAAAGATGCTAAAATTGCCTACTATGATTGCTTACTACTCCCTTTATTGGGTGCATTCATAATTGATGTTCTCCTGATGAAACAACCTCTTTATTAATGGAATTTCCTCGTTCTCTTTAGTAATACTCCGTATTGGGACTCTACCCTATCTGATATTAATATAGCCACTCCAGCCTTCTTGCGCTATTTGTATACATACACATTTTGCATTCACTTATTTTCAACCTGTGTTTTTGATATTTAAAGTGAATCTCCCACAGACGGCATGTAGTAGGGTCTTGCTTCTTTACGCATTCTGATAATCTCTACCTTTTACGTGGAGAGTTTAGTCCATTAACATTTAATTTAATTATCACCGTGGTTAGACTTAGGTCTACCATTTTATTATTTTTCTACTTGTTCCTTGGTTTTAATACATAAAAGACTTAATTTTTTGAGAGCAGTTTTGGGTTCACTGCTAAACGGAGCAGGAAGCAAGAGAATTCCCATACACCCCCTGCCCCCACACAAGCAGAGCCTCCCCCACTGTCAACATCCGGCCCCAGATAGGTACTCTGATGAACCTACACTGACACATCACTGCTGCCTCAAGTCCATATTTACATCAGGATCACTCTTGATGCTGGGCATTGGCAAATGTATAATGATGCTATGGTTGGATTTAAGGCTACCATTTTATTATTTGTTTTCTGCTGTCTCTCTGGTGTTTTATTTCTCTGTTCTCTCTTTCCTGTTTTCTCTTATATTATTTGAATATTTTTAAAAATCCCCTGTCAATTTATCTTTTGGTTCTTCAGTTATGAGTCTCTGCATTATTTTTACGGTTATCGCTCTAGGACTGCAACACACATCCCCACTGTTTCACAGCTTACTTAGAATCAATACTGCAGCACTTCAGGTAAAGGCAGAACCTGCAGGTCCACAGATCCCCTTCACTGTTCCTTATGCTACAGTTATCATACGTATTTCATCTGTATGCATTACAAACCCAAGACATGTTCTGATTTTTTCTTTAAATACGTATTTTAAAGAAAACGTTCCCCCCAGATATTTACCCTTTTTGATGCTCATCACTCACTCATAAAGACCTGAGTTTCACTCTGGTAGCATTTTCCTTCAGCCTGGAAAGACTTTCTTCAGCATGTCTGGCAGTACACAGATGATGGCAACAAATTCCATCAGTCTTCCTTCTTCTGAAAACATCTGTATTTAACACACACTCCTGGAGGGTTGACTATCTTTCTTCCAGAACTTTATAGATGCAGCTCCACTTGCCTTCTGATGATAAGTTCCTAGTCTTTGTGATGCTGTGTGTACGTAGTCTTGTTTTTCTCTGGCTGCCGTCAAGATTTTTAAAGTTAATCTTAAAGTTTTCAGTAATTTGAAAATGATGTGCCTGTTTATGGTTTTAGTCATATTCATCCTGTTTGGGACTCACTGAGCTTCTGAAATCTATAAATTTACGTTCTTCACCGTATTTGGAAAGAGTCTGATCATTGTTGTTCAAGTACTTCTCCTGCCCCACTGTGTCTCTCGCCTCCCCTCTGGGCTCCATAGTTACCCTGCGTGAGACACTTCACACTGCCCCATGAGTCCCTAGGGCTCTTCATGCTTTTCCCTCAATCATTTCCCCAGTTTTTCTTCAGACCAGATGATTTCTACCAATTTGTCTTTGAAGTCTGACTACTTCCTGTCATTTCCATTCTATTATGCCCATTCAGTGAATTTTTTATTTCAGGTGTTTACTTTCCAGTTCTAAAGTTTCCAACTGGCTTGTTTTGAAAAATATTTTCTACTCCTCTACCGAGATTTCCTATGTTTTTGTTCATTATGAGTGTATTTTCCTTTACCTCACTGAACACAGTTACTAAGCCAGCTGTGAGGTGCTTGTTTGACTATCCAACACCTGGGTCATAACACGATTGGCGTCTGTTGACTGTCTTTTCCCTGAGGATGGTTCACATCCCCCTGGCTCTTTGTATGTTGAGTACTTTCAGATTGTAACATGTATGTTGCAAATGTTATGCTGTAGAGACTCTGAATTCCATTATATTGCTCTGAAGAGAGTTTATGGTTTTGCTTTAGCAGGCGATTAATCTCATTAGATTCAAACTGCAAACTGTGTTGCTGTTGATTTTGTGGGAAGCGGTGGCCTCGCTCTCACTCCAGGTGGCTTCTCCCCATGCCCTGTGTGTGTGCACGGTTCAAGGCTCGGACAGAAATCTGAGCAGAGTTTATTCGCAGAATTCCGCGTTCCAGGATTTCTCCCCAGCAGCTGTGGATACCAGCTCCTCCCCTTAGTCTAACGAGGAAGCGCACGGTCTTTCCACCCAGAGTTTTAGCCACCACACCACCCCTGCAGTGACTGTGCAGCCCTCAGAGGAAAGATGTGCAAACAAGAGACACACTGTGTGCCGGCCACGCCTCTAAGTCTAAGCTGCCCTCAGGACCTGCCTGCTGTCCCCCCTTCCAGAGTCCTCAGGTAGCTGCTTTTCTACCTTGTCCCGGGATGATGATTGCCATCTACGGGAGAGTCATTTGTTGGAGCTGATTCTTCTATGCCGGAAATGACTCCACTGCATGGCTTTTCTATTCAGAAACCCAATGGTAGGCACAGAGGTCACTTGGAGAGAACTGCAGTGCCACCAGAGCCTCGTCTCCACTGGGCAGGAGTCGGCCTCAGGGAAGCAAATGGGGATGGATGCTAAAACACTCTTCTCGGTTAACAACGTGAATCCAGTTGCAAAAAGATAAATTTAAGATCATAAGTTAGGGCTTCCCTGGTGGCGCAGTGGTTGAGAGTCCGCCTGCCGATGCAGGGGACACGGGTTTGTGCCCCGGTCCGGGAGGATCCCACGTGCCGTGGAGCGGCTGGGCCCGTGAACCATGGCCGCTGAGCCTGCGCGTCCGGAGCCTGTGCTCCGCAACGGGAGAGGCCGCAACAGTGAGAGGCCCACGTACCGCAAAAAAAAAAAAAAAAGATAAGTTATACTTAACATTATTTTAGTAGCCCTTTTCATCTCTAAAACATTCCCCAAAGAATGAACAAATTAATAATCTGAGGTTTATTCTCCTATGAAAAGTAATTTCACACCTTAGAGGTTTGTCACATACACAGCTAGGGCTGGACTTTCATGCCCGTGTTGGTTTGCGAAGGATGAAAAAGTCTCTTTTTGCTGCAGATCCTGGATCTCCAAGGGATGTGAACCTGCTCACTGTGTAACAACAGCAAGAACAGCAATTATATAGCACTTGCTGTGTGCCAAGCACCACTCTGAGTTATTCATTCATATTAACTCATTTTACCCTCCTAGCAATGCCTATTATGGACCCCCTTTTTTAAAAATTAATTTATTTTATTTTATTATTTATTTTTGGCTGAGTTGGGTCTTCGTTGCTGCGTGCGGGCTTTCTCTAGTTGCAGCGAGAGGAGGCTACTCTTCGTTGCGGTGCGAGGGCTTCTCATTGTGGTGGCTTCTCTTGTTGCGGAGCACAGGCTGTAGGCACGTGGGCTTCAGTAGTTGTGGCACACAGGCTCAGTAGTTGTGGCTCACAGGCTCTAGAGCGCAGGCTCAGTAGTTGTGGTGCACGGGCTTAGTTGCTCCGCAGCATGTGGGATCTTCCCGGACCAGGGCTTGAACCCGTGTCCCCTGCATTGGCAGGTGGATTCTTAACCACTGCGCCACCAGGGAAGTCCCTGGACCCCTTGTAAGAGGAGAAAACAGGCTTGCACAAGATCACACAGCAAGTACATGGCACAGCGAGTACACGGCAGGGTGAGGACTGGCCAGGCCCCTGGCTCCAGAGCCTCTACTTACCCCCCACACTGACCTGGGGTCTGAGAGTTTTCTACAGGGGCCAGTGGGTACTGCTTGTTTTACAACGTTCAACTAATACATTTAGCATGTCAAGCCAAGTACGGCGCAGTTCTACAGAAATTCTCTGTTTCTTTTTTTTTTGGCTGCACTGGGAGGCTTGTGGGATTTTAGCTCCCTGACCAGGGATTGAACCCGGGCCCTCGGCAGTGAGAGCACAAAGTCCTAACCACTGGACCCAGAAATTCTCAATTTAGTAAACAAAGGCATCCAAGACTTTAACAATTAAATGTAATACACCTCTAACTATTTTTAAAGACTATTAGCTAAAGTAAAGATGAAAACTGTGTTGTAGAATTTTCTAGCACAAGAACTAAAATATATGCGGCCAAGAGCACCAGAAGTAGAAGGTGGTCACTGGGACCCTCTGTACTGTTTGTGAAGTATAGGATTAACTTTTAAGGTAGACCATGATAAATTAAACACACATATTTAATCTCTATAGGAACCACTATAAAATAACACAAAAGGGCAGAACTAAGAAGTCAATAAACGACATAAAACAGAATTTTAAAAACTTGATTCACCCAAAAAAGAAAAAAGGGAGGAAAGGAGAAACAGAGAAACAGATGGAAAAATAGAAATCAAACATCAAGATGGTAGATTTAAACCCAAACACTCTAATAACCGCACTAAATGTAAACAGACTAAATACTCCATCAAAAAGCAGAGATTAGCATCACTAATCATTAGAGAAATGCAGCAAATATACTACTCCACACCCATGAGGATGGCTACTATCAAAAACACAGAAACAACTGGGACTTCGCTAGTGGTCCAGTAGCTAAGACTCCACGCTCCCAATGCAGGGGGCCTGGGTTCGATCCCTGGTCAGGGAACTAGATCCCACATGCCACAACTAAGACCCAGCACAGCCAAATAAATAAAATAAATGAACAGATATTTTAAGAAGAACCAACCCAGAAACAACGAACGTGGAGAAATTTGAACCCTTGTCTGCTGCTGGGGGAAGCGTAAAGCGGTACAGCATTACCATATGATTCAGCAATCCCGCTTCTGATTACGTACTCAGAAGAGCCGAAACAGGGTCTTTAGGAGGTATTTGTACACCAGTGTCCACAGCAGCACTACTCACAACAGCCAAGAAAGAAAAAAGTGGAAGCAACCCAAATACCCATTGACCAATGAGCGAATAAGCAAAATGTGGTCCATCCATACAATGGAATGTTCTTCAGCCTTAAAAAGGAGGGATTCTGACACCTGCTACAACATGGGTGACATTATACTAAGTGAAATAAGCCAGGCACAAGAGGACAAATAATGTATGACTCCACTTACATGAGGTCCCCAGGGTCCTCAAATCCATAGAGACAAAAAGTAGGAGGGTGGGTGCCAGGGCTGGGAAGGGGACGGCAGTTAGCGTTTAATGGGGACAGAGTTTCAGTTTGAGAAGATGAGAAAGTTCCAGAGGCGGGTGGTGGTAAGTGTTGTACAACATCATAAATACACTTAAGGCTACAGGCTATATATTATAAAATGGTTAAAATGGTAAATTTCATGTTATGTATATTTTACTACAATAAAAAAAATCTGGAAGAAATGAAATTACATAATGCCTATAAAGTGCCTCAATAAATGGTAGTTATTATAGTTATTTTTTTGAAAAGTAGAGACTGTCAGATTAGATAAAAAGCAAGACCAAATGATATGCACTTTATAACAGACAAGCTTTATACATAAAGACACAGAACACTGAAAGCACAGGATGGAGAAGACAGACTATGCAATTACTGAGTATAAGAACACTCACACAGATATACTGATAGCAGACAAAGTAGACTTCGATCTTTCACAACAATAACAGCGTAAATTCATCAGGAAGATAAACCAATCGTCTTGGATTGATTTGTATGCACTGAATAAAACCTTGCAAATACATGAAGTTGAGAGAACTAAAAGGAAAAAGACAAATCCACAAATGTGACTGGAAACTTGAATACCCCTCTTTCAATAACTGATTGAACAAGTAGACAAAAAAAAAAAAAGAGTAAGGATATAAAAGATTTGGGCAGGGCTTCCCTGGTGGCGCGGTGGTTGGGAGTCCGCCTGCCGATGCAGGGGACGCGGGTTCGTGCCCCGGTCCGGGAAGATCCCACGTGCCACGGAGCGGCTGGGCCCGTGAGCCATGGCCGCTGAGCCTGCGCGTCCGGATCCTGTGCTCCGCAACGGGAGAGGCCACAACCGTGAGAGGCCCGCGTACCGCAAAAAAAAAAACAAAAGATTTGGGCAATATTTGACTCAACTGACAATTACAGAATATGACACTCAAAAAAAGTGTAATACACACTCTTCTTAAGTGCAAACAAAATATTCCCTAACAAACCATATGTTTGACCATAAAACAAGTATCAACTAATTCAAAGGGTGAAAATCATACAGAGAATATTCTCTGACTAAATGGAATTATATTAGAAATCAGTAACAAAAGATATTTAGAAAATCTCCAAATACTTGTAAATTAAACAACAGACTTCTAAATAACTCATGGATCAAACATAGGAAATTTTAAAATATTTTTAACAGAAAGATAAAGTGCGATCTATCAGATTTTGTGTAGGAAACTAAAGCAGCGCTTAGAAAAAAAATTATAGTTTTTAATGGTTGTATAAGAAATGAAGACAAGTGTGAAATCACTGATCTGTGCTTCCGTCTTAAGAAGACAGAAAAACGAGAGTGAATTCAACCGTATTAGGCAGATGAAAGGAAATAATTTGAATTAAGATGAAAGGAAAGAAATTGAATTAATATTTGTAAAACTTCCCACAAAGAAAACAGTGAACCCAGACAGCTTCACTAGTGAAGTCTACCAAAAAACTAAGGAAGAACTAATACCAATACTAAACCAAGTCCTTCAGAAAACAAAGGGGAAGGGAACCTGTCCTAGCTCGTTTATAAGGCCAGCAAGCAAGACTCAAACATAGGCCAGCATAACCCTGACAGAAATCCAGACAAGGACATTACGAGGGAAAAAATGCAGACTGACATCCCTCATGAATACAGACCCCAAACTCTAACAAAACATTAGCAAACTGCATTCAGTAAAACACAGAAAGGTGACAGAACACGCCCAAATGAGTTTCTTCCAGGAACATAAGATTGACTTAACGTAGGACTTCCCTGGTGGTCCAGTGGAGAAGAATCTGCCTTCCAACGCAGGGGACACAGATTCAATCCCTGGTTGGGGAACTAAGATCCCACGTGCCGCGGGGCAACTAAGACCCAACGCAGCCAAAAATAAAATTTAAAAATAAATAAATAAACATTTTTTAAAAACTCTTTGTAACTTCGGGGGAAAAAAAAAGATTGACCTAACATACAAAAACCAGTCGATGCAATCAACCACTTTAATAGATTAAAGAGGAAAAAAACCATGTCACCATTTCAGCAGATGCAAAACGAGCATTTGACAAAATTTCAGGCCCATTCACGATAACTCTCAGCAAACTGCAAACAGGAGACACCCTCAGCGTGAGGCAGGGCATCTCCAAAAACCCCACAGCTGATGCCATAGCAGCAGTGAAGAGGCCAAGGCCACCCAGCCTTAGCAGGTCTAGTCAACACTGTCCTGTGGCTCAAGCCAGTGACTACAGAAAACAAAGCAAAAGCCACAAGGTTAGAAAGAGGTGTGATCGCGCCTCTGTCCACACGGCATGGCCGTTCACATGGAAAATCCTAGGAAATCTTAAAAACCTACTCTAATTTGTAGGTGAAGTCAGCAATGTTACAAGAATATAAAGTCAATATGCAAAAGCCACTGTCATTCCTATATACTAGCAACATGTAATTGGAAAATGAAACTTAAATATCATTCACAACGGCACTCAAAACAGTCTGTTCGTGGGGATCAACTTAATAAAAGATGTGTGAGACCTGTACACAGAAAAAGATAAAACTGCTGAGAGTTGTTCAAGGTCCACATAATGGAAAGACATACAATAATGGTACATATGTATCAACATGAACACACACACATATATGTGTGTATCTCCATTCATCCACGTGAATGGATTAGAGGACTCAATATTACTAAGATTAATTTCTCCCCAAATTGACCCAATATTTAAGATAATCACAATCAAAATTATAGGTTTTTTTTTTTTTTTGAGGAACTGACAACCTGATTCTGAAATGTATATGAAAATACAAAGAACCTAGAATAGCCAGAGCAATTTTAAAAAGAAGAACAAGTGGGACTTCCCTGGTGGTCCAGTGGTTAAGACTCCAAGCTTCCAATGCAGGGGGTGCAGGTTCGATCCCTGGTCGGGGCACTAAGACCCCACATGCCACGGGGAGCGGCCAAAAAGTAAAAAAAATTAAAATTAAAAAAATTAAAAAGAATAAAAGCACAAGCATGGAGGACTTACACTGCCATACCTGAAGACTTATTATAAAGTCACAAGACAGTGTGGATTGATGAACAGATAGACCAACGTAACAGAATAGAGAACCCAGAAATAGATCCTCACAAACACAGTCAAATGATTTTTGATGAGATGCCAAAGCAATTCAATGGAGAAAAGAAAGTTTTTTTCAGGAAATGGTGCTGGGACAGCTGGTTACTTACATGGAATAAAAAGTGAAACTACTAGACTCACATCACATGAAAAATTAATTAGAGATGGCTCACGGAGCTAAACACAAAACTGCATCTATAAGCCTTCTACAAGCAACTACAGGAGACTATCTTAGGGGCTTTGCGTTAGGCAAAGACTTTTAAATAGGACACAGAAAGCATGAGCCAAAAAAGAAACACAACTGATAAACTAAACTTCATCAATATTAAAAACTTCTGCTCATGAAAATACACCATTATGGTGGATATAAACTCCACGCATTTGCCAAAATCCATAGAATGATGTATCACAGAGAGCAGACTTAATACATGCAAACAAATCAGCACCACCCACCAGAATGCCAGGGGTGGCAGGATGGAAAGCAGACTGTGACCACTGAACCTAACTGTATCAACGTGTGACACCAACACACTGAAGGGGACAGGAAGACAGTGTTTTGACTAGGAACTGTAAGACCAACGATAAGAAGAAACCAAATATAAACATGGCACTCAAGGTGATAAATTTGTTTCTCAGAGTGGGGAGGTATATGGGAGAACAATTCTGAAACTGCTGTCTATGTACACTGGGGTGGGACAAATAAGAAAATGATGGTGATGGCAGTGAGGAGGTTACATATAAGCACTTTTCTAACAGACTACAGGTTACAGACACACAGGTGAACAGATACATAGTTACCTATCTGCTAAGAGGACTACAGGCAAGGACACCCCAGCAGCAACGCCCACACCCGCTGCCAGGTCCTCGTTTCTAAATCCCACTCTCCCATGAAACAAACCAGCGCTCCCCGGAGAACTGGGTGATTCTAGGGCTGAGGCGGGAACACAACAAGATGAAGGGAAGCTGGCGTGGCTGGCAGTGCAAGAAAGGAAGGAAGCGCTCACAAGGGGCGGGGGGTGGGAGGGGTGGGCAACGACAAGGTCCTGGCGGCCAAGGCTGGAACGAGGTGGGCAGCCAAACCGACAGCGCGGAGCTGCGTCCCCACCAAAGTGCAGACGACACCCACACGTCCATCCTCCTTACGGGAGTCCAGACCACACGGTGGGTCTTCCCCAGAGCTTCGCTCCCACCCCCGGGAGGGTGGGCTGCCCCTCTGAGTGGCTGCCAGAGAGACGGGAGGACAGGACAAGGAGCGACACTCCTTGGCAGATCCCCCCTGAGCCAGGTGACCAGGCCGACAGCCCCCGTGATGTCGTGCGGACGTCAGGTGCCCTGATGTGATGTCACGAGAGTGCCACCTCACCTCTGGGGACTTCTTTCCATAAACCACAACCCCTGTCTAACCAGAAGAAAACACAGCAGACAGAGCCCAAATCAGGGACACGCTACAAAACACCTGAGTGGTCCTCCCCAAAACCGTCAAGGTCACGAAAAAGTAGCCTCCCAGATGGGACCCCGGGCAGAACGAGGACCCTGGGGCAGCGCATGACCTGCAGCCTGGAGCGCGGGGAACAGTAACGGAGCACCGTCGTGTCCTAGTTTCCACAGTGTGCCTCGGTCTGCATCTTTCTGTTAACCTAAAACCACTCCAAAAGAGTTTAATTTTAAAAAGACGCTATTAATAATGCGAATAGGCAAGTCAAACAATGGGAGGTAATACTCTCTCTCTCTATATATATACATATATATATCTCTCTGACATGGCTTGTATCCAGAAGACCTAGAGGAAATTACAACTTGATAATTTTTATAATTTTGTTTTATTCATTTATCTTTGGCTGCATTGGGTCTTCGTTGCTGCGCGTGGGCTTTCTCTAGTTGCGACGAGCGGGGGCTACTCTTCGTTGCGGTGTGCGGGCTTCTCATTGTGGTGGCTTCTCTTGAGGAGCACGGGCTCTAGGCTCGTGGGCTTCAGTAGTTATGGCACGCAGGCTCAGTAGTTGTGGCACATGGTCTTAGCTGCTCCGCGGCATGTGGGATCTTCCCAGACCAGGGATCGAACCCATGTCCCCTGCACTGGCAGGCGGGTTCTTTACCACTGTGCCACCAGGGAAGTCTCTACAACTTGATAATTTTTAAAAAGGCAGGGTGCTTTCCTGGTGGTCCAGTGGTTAAGAATTCACCTTCCAATGCATGGGAAGAGGGTTTGATCCCTGGTCGGGAAACTAAGATCCCACATGCTGCGGGGCAACTACTGAGCACATGGACCACAACTAGAAAGCCCACGTGCTGCAACTACAGAGCCCATGTGCCATGGAGCCTGCGTGCCACAACTAGAGAGAAGCCCACGTGCCACAGCAGAGGATCCCGCATGCTGCAAGGAAGATCCCATGTGCCGCAACTGAGACACAGCCAAAAATAAATTTAAAAAATAAATATTTAAAAATTAAAAAAGGCAAAAAACTTGATCAGATGCTTCGAGCGGGTGTCGCAGACGGACGCATGCCCAGCATCACTGCTCAAGGAGATGCAGATGGAAGACACTAGTGAACACCGCCCTGCCCACCAGGCCTCACATGGCAGTCTCACGCCCACAGAACACAAGTGCAAGAATGTGCATGACCCCATCACCCAAGACAATGCCAGGAACCCACCCAAGTGCCGTCCCAGGTCAGGCATTGCGCTGCGGACAGCCAGGGAGCTCCACAGACCATGGAGTCTAACACAGCACCATGAAGGAACGTGGCAGAAATCAGAACTATGCCGGCTCCTGGGGGGCAGGGCTGGGAAGGCTTACGAGGTCTCAGTCAGCCCAGGGCAGCTTAGACAGACACTGTTCCTCACAGAACCGGGGCGCGGAGGCCCAAGGTCCAGGTGCCGGCAGATCCGGTCTCTGGTGAGGGCCCTTCCCGGCCTGCAGACGGCCGCCTTCTCGCGGTCCTCCTGGCCTTGCCTGGTGTGTGAGCAGGGAGGGGGGTCTCTGTCTTCCTCTTGTTATCAGGGCACCGATCCCCTCATGGGCCCCCCTCACCCTGATCACCTCCCCAAGGCCCCACCTGCAGACAACATCACGCTGGGGCTTCGACACAAGGATTCGGGGGACACAACATGAGGGAACCTTTAGGGATGACAGAAATGTGCTCTATCATGTCAGTGTGCAAGTTACACAGCTATACATTTGTCAAAACTGGGCAAACTGAACCTATGCACTTCACTTATGTGGATTATATGTAATCACGAACTGAATAAATGCAATTCATTTTCTATTTCGAAAATCTTATTGGAGCCAAAAATCTAAGGAATTGGGTCCAAAAATTTCTACAAGGTAATGAAAAGTTTGGTGAGAATTTAAATTATACCATGTGTTCTTTCATGACTCTCATTTATCCTTAGAAGCACTGGTTTCAAAGAAGTCACTGTGATTCTGAACAAGTAACACGTCAGGTAACGGCGGGGGGCGGGGGGCGGAATTATTCAGGTCCCTCAATAGCTGTTGGGTGCTGGGCCAGAAAACCACATAAACAACTCTCCGACAGGAGGCCCTGCCCGGGTGACCACGGCAGGGGGCGGACGCGATCTTCCAGCCTTGCGGGCAGCTGTGGCTGGAGAGGGGAGAGGGACAGGTGGTCACCAACTTCACAGTTCACGTGTGCTGCCCTTTCCTTCTCCCACCGTCGAGCACAACGCAGGAGGGCCCGCGGCATCTCCAGAGCCTCCGTGCGGGTACCTCCAGTCAGCCTCTCGGCGAGCAAAGGGCGCCAACGGGCAATACGAGAACCGCGGACCTTCTCATTCTGCTGCTTCCCATTCTGAAAATCCCCCCACGCTCAAGGAAGATCAGCGCAGTGAACGATCTGACCGACGTAAAGGACACACTCCCGGCTGCTGACACTTACGGCTCGGGGGCCTCAAAAGCCCCGAGACGGAGCTGCCGGTTGGACCCTTGGAGCCCACCTGGGGGGGTCCTTGGCCTTGGGGACGCGGGATTCCCAGTGCTGTGGTGACCAGAGGTCGTTCTTCAAGTGAATTACGCGACAAGTCACAGCTTACCTCGAGGCACAGGGCGATGCAGGGAGGGGCGGGCGGCGCCCTAGGGGTGCGGGGCTGAGCACCCTCGAGCCGCGGCTGCCCCGCCTTTGGGAGGAGCGCCCAGGGCCAGGTGGGGTGAGCGTGAGCCAGGAAGAGAAACTTTCCGGAAAACCCAGGTTTGATTTCCTTCTAGGAGCTCCTGAGATCACCGTGGCCGTTCAGACTCTGGCTAACACAGCCTGCTGCGGAGGCGCGGGGAGGAGCAGAGAAGCACGGGGCCCAGCTCTGCCCCCGGCCCCGCAGGGGCCCGGGAAACAGGACAAAAGGGCCACCCTGGCGCTCGGGCACCGAGGAGCTGCGTTGGCTCGAACGCTGCTCCTTGAAACGCTGTGATACGCGCGTCCGAACCCCGGTCTCAATTAAACCGAAACTAAAGCGTCAATTAAATCGTCCTGGTGACGACGCACACAGACCCTGCTGGACCACACTGGACACTGTGGGGGCGATATCCACCTGCGGGCCCTCCCGCGCGGCCGGGGCGGCGGGGGGCGCGGAGGAGCAGGGCGGCCGGACCCCGCGCCCTCCGCCCCGCCCCGCCATTACCGCCCGGCCCGGGGTCCGCACCCCGAGGGTAGCCCCCCGCCCTCTCCCCGCGCGCCCGCCCCCGGCCCCTCACTCACCCCCGCGCCCTTCGGGTTCCTCTTTCGTACCCCCCGCCCTCCAGGCGGTCGCGCTGCGCCCCCTGGGACTTGTAGTCTCTCTGCAGCCCGAGCCTGGGTACCAGGGAGCGTGGCTCCCAGCCCAAAACTACACCTCCCGGCGGTCCACGCGAGAGCCCGCCCCTGCCATGTAGGTGCCAGGCCAAGGTTCTCGCGACATCTGCAAGCGCGCGCGGAGCGGCCTGGGAAGTGTAGTCTAGGGCCCTGAATAGGGCAGCGGAAGCGACGGGAGGCCTGTGCTGGCCGGGCGGACAGCTGTTCGTGGACGGTCGGCGAGGCTGCCCGTCGGTGTCCGGCGGGGCAGCGATTCCGGAGACAGCACGGGGTTACACAGCCGCGTCCCGGAGGGCGGCGCCGCGCTGCGAACAGGGTTCCGGCTGCGCCTCTGGAATCGGCCTGGGGGCCGCTCCCGGCGCCCGGGGGCCCGGCCCGCGCTCGGGCGCGGTGGACGGGGGGGCCGGGAAAAGGCCTCTGTGGGGTTTGCATCCTCTGTGCGCGGTTCCCCAGGAAGGACGCTGTTCCTGGACTGCCCCTCGCCCAGCTCTGCCACTTTCGGGACCTCAGGCGGAGCCCTTCTCACGGGGTGGGGTCGGGGTACGTGGGATCCCCGGGTCCTGGTCCGCACCAAGGCTGCCTCTGGGGAAGGCTGTGACGAGGAGCTTGGAGAAAAGAGAGTAAGACCGACCACCCCCCTTGTCGTGCTTTCTGTGCCGTTGGGCGGGGGCCGACTTTCCTTAAGGGCGGCTACTCGGAGAGCGGTATCTGGGCCGGTGGGTCTGAGCAGAGAGGCCTGCATCGGAACGGGCACCCACGCCGAAGACTGCAGTCCGCATGGACGCCTGTAACAGGGGCTTTTCGCGTCTCTCCCAAACTTCCTCATTCAGTATGAAGAGGGGTGGCTGGGAAAGACGCGTGGTCTCGGGTTTCTTTGAACTGGTGAAGCTGGTCGGACTGGTGGTTCTTTCCACGAAAGCTCCCACCCCGTGGCCTTGTGGTGCCTCCCAGGCGCTGGGAATGCTCCCCAGTCAGTCCCAAAGACCATGGGGTCTAGGTGACAGGACTGTTGGCGTCCCAGGCTGGTTTGTCCCGACAGGATGACACCGGAGGACGTCCGCCTTGTGGTCTCAGGCTCTGCCTCTGCTCTGTGTCCTGCACGCTCCTCGCTTCTCAACACGTGGGGTCGCATGTGTGCGATCAAAGGGCCAGGACCCCGTCGGCCTCGGTGGGGGCATCGGAGTGAGAGTCGGGGCAGGTTAGGGTCGGGGTCTACAGTGTACGGAGTGCTGTAGGACAGCTGGCACCAGCCTACGCCTGGCCCCTGGACTCCCAGTTGGCTTCTGCACCAGCTGGCCATCCGGCCCGAATTCCACGGGTTCTCTTCCCCTTGGGAGCTGCCTCAGGACGTTCATCCCAAGTTTGAATGTCCAGAGTTTTCAACAGAAATAAAGCATCTTGCGGTGTGAGGCTACTCTCCAAGTAAGAGAACTGGGGCAGAAGGACAAGTCGCATTTGTGTCTTCTCTTCCCAAGGACAGCGGTAGCTGAGTTTCTTTAGTTGGAGGCGGGGGCTTGATCCCAGGGTGGCCCTCGGGGGCCTCCGTGGGAGGAGCTGATGTCGGCTCCAAGAGCGATCTCGTGGCACTGCTTTTCTGTCTGTCAGAGATGTGGCGGGGGGGGGGGGGACTCTAGGCGTGCAGGCTTCAGTAGTTGTGGCTCACGGGCTGTAGAGCGCAGGCTCAGTAGTTGTGGCACACCGGCTTAGTTGCTCCGCGGCATGTGGGATCTTCCTGGACCAGGGCTCGAACCCGTGTCCCATGCATTGGCAGGCGGATTCTTAACCACTGCGCCACCAGGGAAGCCCAATGGTGTGACTCTTGATGGCGATGTTAAAGTCTCTCAAGGACGAAATTGTGCCTGGGAATGTGACAGCTCTCGTGGGCCCGTGCGGTCGGGAGGAACCTGCACGGTTCCTGCACTGGGATGTTTGAGAAACATCCTTGGGCAGCAGAGCAGCATCTCTGCCGCCTAGGGGCCCCGCACCCGCCCGCCGTGCCTGTTGCAGAATCATTGCTCCGTTGGACTTTAGTCCACTTCCACTTTCTTGGTGGTTTTCTGAAGGCAGGGGAAACAGTGTTCTTCGCCGCCTGCTTCAGCCCCACGTGCCCCTAAGGTCAGGCCATCCGTTAATAACAGATCATTTACTATCAAGGGGTGACCTTCTCGCTCCGGCGATTCTCAGTCCTGTCAAATGTGGGTTTCCTGAAAATGCCACCAAAGAAGTCTGCAGACGGACAAAGCACGTGCGTTCTCGACTGGCTCCCTGCAGAGTCCGCATCGGCGGCTGGAGTCTGGGTCAGGGCGGGCGTGCGGTGGGGAGGACGCTTGCTTCGGATCGGGCGAGGGTCCCCAGGCCGGGGGCACAGCAAGGCGAGGGATCTGAGGCATCTTTTCGTGGGGTCCATTGAAAGCCTCGTGTTTACATTTTTTCCCCCTAAAGTTTCTGAAATGAACAATAAAATGATCTGCAACTTTTATCTTTCCTTGTAGGAGTTTCTTGAAGGCCCTTGTAACCCGCTGTCCCCTCGACACCTCTGCTTGGAAGTGTCATCCATACTTCACACCCATGGGCCCAAAGGGAACCCCCATCTCACTAAGCTGAGGAAGTTTCTTCTACTTCTACTTGGTTTTTCTGTTTGTTTGGTTTTGGTTTTGTTTTTAACCGGGAATGGATGTTGGGTTTTGTCAAAAGCTTTTTTAAAAATTTGTTGAGAGGGCTTCCCTGCTGGCGCAGTGGTTGAGAGTCCGCCTGCCGATGCAGGGGACACGGGTTCGTGCCCCGGTCCGGGAAGATCCCACGTGCCGCGGAGCCGCTGGGCCCGTGAGCCATGGCTGCTGAGCCTGCGCGTCCGGAGCCTGTGCTCCGCAACGGGAGAGGCCACAACAGTGAGAGGCCCGCGTACCGCAAAAAAAAAAATCTATTGAGAAGAGTCCGTTCATGTGGTGAATTATATTGATTCTCTAATGTTAAACCAACCTTATGTTCCATCTGGTCATGATGTGTTACCCTTTCTATATATTGCTGTGTCAATTTGCTAAGGTTCTCCAAGTTAAGAATTAATTTGCTAAGAATTTTTGCATCTGTGTTGCAAGGGACACCGGCCTGTGGTTTTCCTGTAAGGCCTTTGTTTGTTATCAGGGTCATGTTGGCCTCATAGAAGGGTTAGGGTTAGCCTCCTCTTGAATTTTCCGGACCAAGTATCAGAGAATTGGTCTTGACTCTTCCTTAAATGTGTGGTAGACTTTTTACCAGTGAAGCCGTCTGGGCCTGGAATTCTCTTTGTGAGAAGGTTTTTAACCATCATTTCAGTTTCTTTAGCGAAGTTATCTACCTGTGTGTGAGCAGGCTTTGGCGATCTTCGGCTGGTTGCCAGATGTGAACTGACCTTGGTGCTGGGCATTTTGTATTCCATCAGTATTTGAGCTTTGTTCTGGGATGCGCAAAAGTTACTTGGAAAGAGTTTGACCCTTTTGGATCTTTCTTTTGAGCTTTGTGAGGAGATTCTGGGCAGCATTCACTGTTCCTCACTCCTGAGGCCAGCCCATCTGAGAGCCCTCGCAGCCCCCGCGGGTCCGAGTGTGCACGAGTGCTCGCCTGCGCCTGCCCACCCTGCCTGCCCCTCTGCGGCTCCGTCCTGGGCACTCCAGCCGCACTGGGCCCTCTGGGCCATCAGCTCCATCTCCTGATTCGGGGGGCCCTGGGCCCCGCATCTTGGGGGTCACTGTCCTTGGTCACCCGATGTCCACTACCTTGTGGGCGGTCGTCTCCTGGATCTTGCCTGGGTTTTAGCTGGTTGGGGGAGGGGTGATCGGCCCAGTGACGCCATCTGGCTACGAGCAGAAGTCTGTTTCTGTTTTTGTTTTTATCTCCAGCTCCCAGTTCCTGCTCCTCAGAGAAAACAGCCCTCTGAGTGTGTGTTGTGGTTCCCCGCCTCCCCAGCAATACACGTGAAAGTTATGCTGGCTTCCTGGGTCAGCTTCCAGTGTTAGCTGTCAGGTGTTTGCTCTGGGCAGCGCCGTGTTGGACTCGCCCCCAGCGCCCCCCCGCACAGGCCTGTCTCCCGGCAGTGGCATCCAGGGCCATGTCGTCAGTGGTGTGGAGTGTCAGGGCTCAGCCAGCTCCCTGAGTGCCAGCCCCTGCTCTGTAAGGCGGGCAGGGGCTTACCTGGCCCCCTCCAAGGGCAGGGAGAGGCCTGGCAAGGCGTGGGGAGCAGTGGGGGGCAGGGGCGGGACACGTCATGGACGTGAGGAAGAGTCTGTGTCAGGTGAGTGGCTGCTGGGCGGTGGCACCGTATGGTCCAGACGAGGCTGAGAGAGCTGTTCTGGGGCCTTCTGAGGATCCCCAAGAGCTGCACAGCCCCAGTTCCATCAGGTTGGTGGGGAGTATGAGGACGTCTCTTAGGAGCCCATCCGGTTGAAGAATTTCCAGGCTAAGATGGAAAATAAATTTACTGTCTTAAGGACCACAGAAATGCCAAATCCCTTAGAGCAGTCCCGTGGGGGGGAGGCCCCCTGCAGGCCACAGGGAGCAACGTGGGAAGCAGGCCGGCTGCCAGCAAAACCTGCCAGGGTCAGCGCCTGGAGTGAGTCAGCGTCCCGCAGAAATCTCCGCGGTCGAGGTTTCCGCCTGGGCCTGTGTGCAGACTTTCCCTGAGTGGGGATTTCCCAGCTGAGGGTGGGGGGTTGATTCACTGTGGGGAGGGCTAGGAGAAACAAAAAGTCAGGCGCTGATATTTGTGTGTGTTGAGTGGAATCAGCACGTGTTTCGTGTTTGTCGTGCATCTCCTGTTGAGATGGTGAGCTTTGCCACCAAATCATCGTTCAGGGGAGGACATTATTTACACTTGTTGCTTTAAGATGAAATCCTACTAAACTGATATAAGTAAGTGTTGAAAATTTCAGAGAAGTTTTGGAATAACCTGCAATGAGTTTAATTAAGATAGGTATCTCGCAGTTATATACCTCCAGGTATCTGGAGGATTTTGTTGATTCAGATAAAGTTGAAAAGGAAATAGAATGTCGGGAATTCCCGAGCAGTCCAGTGGTTAGGACTCAGCATTTTCACTGCCGGGGCCCAGCTTCAGTACCTGGCCGGGGAGCTAAGATCCCACAAGCCAAGTGGCGAGGCCAAAAACAAAGAAAAACAAATAGAATGTATTACCTTTGTAAATAGTTTAAAATATTAGAAGGTGGGCAAGAGACATGAAGAGACATTTCATTGAACAAGGTCTACAGATGGCAGGTAAGCGGATGTAAAGATGCTCAGCATCATTTGCCATCAGGGAAACACAAGATAAAACCACGTGAGGGGCTTCCCTTCCCTGGTGGCGCAGCAGTTGGGAGTCCGTCTGCAGATGCAGGGGACGTGGGTTCGTGCCCCGGTCCAGGAGGATCCCACATGCCGCGGAGCGGCTGGGCCCGTGAGCCATGGCCGCTGAACCTGCACGTCCGGAGCCTGTGCTCCGCAGCGGGAGAGGCCACAACAGTGAGAGGCCCGCGTACCGCAAAAAAACACACAAAAAACAAAAAACCACATGAGGTACCACCACTCACCCATCAGAATGGCTAAAATTAAAAATAGTGACAACACCGAGTGCTGTCGAGGCTGCAGAGGACCCGGATCACTGTTGCATTGCTGGTGGGGGGTGAAAGGGAACGGGCCCTGGGAGGCTGTCTGACAGTTTCTCATAAACTGAACATCACCTACCGCATATGCTGGCAGTGGCACTCCTGGGCATTTATTCCAGAGAGATGAAAACTGATGTCCACAGCGGCTTTGTTTGTAAAACCCAAACCTGGCAACCACCCAGGTGTCCCAGGTGGCAGAGCAGGTCAGCCAGCTGTGGGGCACCACCTGCACCAGGGGGGCTGCGGGCATTGGCTGGGTGAAAAAAAGCCAGTCTCAAAAGCACCCTTATTCCTGAAATGACAGAGTTATGGAGGTGGAGAACAGACGACAGTGGGTGGGGGCAGCTGGAAGGCTCCTGCGGGGGCCACTCTGCACCTGACTGCGGGGTGTTCCCGGGATCACACATGGGACCAGATGACAACTAAGCACACGGTGAGCAACGCCACGGTTTTGGGAAGACGTTCCCGTCGGGGAAACGGGGTAGCTTCTCTGCCCCCGTCTGGACTTGGCCGTCTCAGGGTCTTTGTTTCTGTCCCGTCTCCTGAAACCCGGTGGCCTTTCTCATGCTCAGCTTTTCCTGTAAGATGGCTGCTCAGACAAAGGGTTCCCAGCCCCTCCACATCCTGCCGCTGCAGAAAGGGGGGACCCTCTGGCTGTGCCAGGGTCGCCCAGAGCGCCTGTGGGCATTTCTGTTGCGTCAACCCAGGAAGGAGGTACCCCGGGCGCCCAGGGAGCAGGCGTGTCCAGGCTCGCCTCCCACTGCTTCCCGCTCCTGGAAGGGCGGGGCAGGCAATTATCCGCTCTGCACTGGGTTCCCTGGGGGCTGCCCTCCCCCGCCCCCACGGTAAGAGAGTGTTCTCTGCAGGTACTCAGAAGGTGATGTGACCTGGGCGGGCATGGGCAGGCTCAGGACCCCCAGCCCCACGGAGCCCCTCGGGCCTGTCCCCCACTCCCCACGCCCGCTGGGCACCTGCACAGCCCAGGGAAGAGCAGGTGAAGGTCCTTAGCTCTTCCCAAGCAGAGCTTCCCAAGCTCTTATGCTCTTTCAAGCATAAACTCTTCCTTATGCCGGGGGAGGTCAATCATCAGCTAATTCATTGCCCGCAATTAGAAGGCGGCCTTAATTGCTCTTTACAACCCTAACCCCCGCCCGGCCCTCCCCAACCTGGCCGGTTTCCCCGGGTTGTGGGCTGCCTGCAAATGTCACGCAGACCTTTGGGTGGGGCTGTCATCTGAAGAGCAGCAGGAAGCCGTGCCGGGTGCCCAGACACTCCACCCGGAGCTTACATTCCAGGGTCCTCACCGCCTGGGGACTGTGTAGTCACCGGTCACCTGGTGAAGGGCTGGGTGGGGACAGCACCTTGGGGGTGCCGGCTTCCAGGACGCCGTGCTTGCCAAGCGGACCTCTGGACCCCACGTGCACCTCGCTCACGGCTGAAAGACCAAGAGCACGTTTAACCTTTGCTGGAATCTTCTCAGAGCTCCAGGGACACAGCCCAGCAGGGAGGCCAGTCCCCTGCTTGTCGTTAGCAAACCTCTGAGCTGGGCTGGGATGACCTGGGTCTGGCTGTCTCTGGGGCTCAACCATCCCTGGCTGGGGCCCTGGGGATGGCGCGTTCCCAAGCCAGCCTGCAGGTGGCGCCCTTGTGCAGCAGGCGGCGGCCAGCGCCTCAGCTGCCCCAGGCCCTCGGATGGCAGGGAGCCAGCCTGGGCCTGGACCCTTTCCTGGAGGCGCAGACATGTGTGTGTGGGTGTGCTCCTGGGCTGGCACTGAAGCCCCGTTCCCTGGGGGAGAAGAAGGGGACCCCGCCTCGACCAGCGCCACCCAGTGCCTCCCTGTTCCAGGAACCCGAAGACCCCCCACTCATGGCTGCCTGGGGTCCCCAAAACTGGGAGCAGCGCTGGGACAGCCCCAGCAAACTCGGGCTCTCAGGCCTGCCCAGCACACAGGTCCCCGCCCTCATTTTCTGTGTCGTCCCTGGGACTTGGAGGGGCTGTTCCTTCCCCTGCAGCCGTGTTCCTGTACCTCATCTCAGACCTCAGACCCCCCCCTTCCATCCGATCACACAGCCCCTCGTCCTCGCCATGGGAGGGTCCCGGTCGGTTCCTGGGCCTGGACGCTGGGACCCCCAGTGGCACACCTCCTCCCTGACCCACACCCAGGCTGCCCCCACCCACCGAAGCCCGCGTGGCCACAGCCACCCATTCACCCAGACACGCGAGTCAGGGTCTCCAGAAAGAGACGAGCAGGACGCACATGGACAGACAGAGATTCATTATGAGGGCGGGCATGGAGGCCGAGAGCCCCGGGGTGTGCAGTCGGCCAGCTGGAGGCCCCGAGAGCGCGGGGTCGCTCTGGGCCAGAGGCTGGAGGCATCCCCTTAGTGGGGAGGACCGGCCTCCTTGTTCCATTCAGGCCCTTGACATATCAGACAAGGCCCACCCTCACAGGAGGGCCATCTGCTTTCCTCTGCCCACCGATTGTGTTAATCTCATGGAAAAACGCCTGGGACGAGGTCTGGACGCATACCTGGGCTCCCCGTGGCCCAGCCAAGCTGACACTAAATCAGCCCAGACCCTGGCTTGCTGTGGGGACTTGGGACTGCGTCGGAGCTGCTGCAAAGAGTGACAAACGCATAAGATGAGTGCACACATGTGCCCGTGAAAAGCAGATTGAATGCTTGGAAAGCCTGGTGGAGGACACGTGTCCCCACGATTCCCAGGATGGCAGGAACCGCCGCAGGGCCGGCTGCGCGCGGCCTGGCGTTCCTAGGAGTTAGGTTGACTCCAAATATGTATCTTTTCAAAGCTCCTCCCACTTTATAGTCTTAACCGACCAACCGCCAGCCCATCAGCAAAACAGCAAACGCCCACAAGGGACAAGCGGCTCCCAGGACACAAACCAGGTGCACTGATCCTGACCAGTGCCCCGGGATCCCACGGCCCCGAGCAGCCCTCCCCTCCGACTCCCGACTCACTGCTCAGTGGACGCAGTGTGAGGAAGAGGGAGGCGGCACGCCCAGGGCTGGTCATCAGGCGGCTGCGGCCACCCTCGCAGACAGCGGCGGGACCCTCCCCGTGGAGCCTTGTGCCACACCAGCCACTCTGGGTTCCCAGCCACAGAAAGGCAGAGACGCTGCTGTTTCCAGGCACCGTGCTGGGGCCACCTGTTACGCAGCAGCACCTGACTGACGCGGGGTTGGTCTGGAAGTGCCTTTTCCTGCCTCGTCCCCCGTTGCTCAGGACCAGCCACGTCCTGGCTGACCTCTGGGTGGACAGAGCCTTCCCTTGCACCTCGCATTCCCAGGATTTCCCCTGCCTCTGTCCTCCTCGGTCCCTGGGCTGGCCTTTGCCCCGGGCCAGGGTCAGCTCTGCCTTCCCATCTGGACAGGGTGGCTGGGAATGCGGCCGGGCCAGCATCCCCACGCCCCCCGGGCCCTCCAGGGCGGCCACGGGGGCCTCCGCCTTTCAGCCCATGTAACACTTAACCCTGAGCACCAAGCCCCGCCCTGGGCAAATATTTATCTGGCAATTAAGGGCTCACCGGGACGAAGGCCACGGAAGGTTCTCACAGCCGCAGAGGCACAGGAGTAAACCGCAGTGGCCGGCTGGCGGGGAGGAGAGGGGTCATCGGCGTGGGGGCCCGGGCCGTGGGAGGCGAGCTGGCTGCACCTTGGGGACTTCGGGCCACTCCACAGCAACGCCCCACCCAGCAGGAGGCCACGCTTGAAGGGCTTTGGACGTCCATCCTCAGTGCAGGGGGCGTGGGCAGCCCGCACAGGACGTGTCCCAGTGCCCGGCCGCAGTGTACTGAGGCCCCAGGAGCGGGACCGGAAGCGCCTGTACCCTGCGGGGGCCGAGGCCTGGAGACACGCCCGAAGGTCGCAGAGCTCCCAGCCTGGGGGTGGAACGGTGCCCTTGCCCTGGAGCTCGGGTACAGCAGTGGGACTGCTGCAGGCCGCTCCTGACGGCACCACCTCCAGCCCTTGCTCACCGTGAAGGGGCCATGGTGGGTATGGCGTGTCCTGCAGGGGCCTCAGCCGGGCAGGCTCGAAGGCCAGGAAGGGGGCTGTGGCCTGTCTCTCCCGACCACAGTGGCAGCGTGGGCAGGGCTGGGCCCAGAGCTGGCTTCCGCCTGGATTCCAGCCAGGACACCTCCTGCCCAGGCCCTCGGGGTGCCCTGGAGGGAGAAGCTGGGCGGGGGCTGTGTCCTCGGTCTAGCCTCGGTCCCCTCACCGACCCCCAGGAATCTCCTGGGCAGGTGCAGGTGCCACCCAGGCAGACCCTGTTCCCCTCTGCTCTCTGGGCGCTGGGCCTGCGGTCAGGTGCACAGAGGGGCCACACACCACAGAGCCCGGTCCACATAGAGCTGAGCCATCCAGGGAGTGATGGGCCTTGTCCCAGTCAAGGGCTGGCCGCCAGCTGAAAGAGAGCCCCAGGGTCCCAGGCAGAAATGTGAAGCATGGCTGTGGCAGATCCTGGCAGGGCCCCTCAGCCCCCGGGGCATGAGCACACGCGTGCAGCTGGTGAGGATGGACAGCAAGGGAGGCGGTGGGAGGGGAGGAGGGGGACACAGGCCAGGGGGGCCGGGGAGGCCCCACAGTTCTGACTGGGGAAAGCCCCCCTCTCCGGCCACCCTGGAGTGTTGGCCTGCAGCGTGGTCCCAGTGTCCCCGGGGAGCAACACCAAAGGGACCACAGTGCCTGGCCTTCCATGTGGCCCAGGATGTGGCCAGCCTGCAGAGCCTGGGGGCCGGTTCTCCACCTACTTCTGACTGGATCTGGGAGGAGCCAGGAGGCCTCCCTGTGGCTCATCTGCAGAGTGGACGTGAGCCGGGGACACCAGTGGGGCAGTCACCTACCAGGCCACTGGCTCTCTGAGCTCATCCCTGGAATTCTGATCAGAAACAGGCAGCAGGGCGCTCACCCAGTGCCCCCAAAACCAACTTGTTATGCACAGATAATACAGGCCGACCTCTGTGGGTTCCGTTCCAGACCACCCAACATGGCGAATGTCACAATAAAGTGAATCACGTGTTTGCTTTCCCAGAGCATATAAGTTATATTTACACTGCACTGTAGTTTATTAAGTGTGCAATAGCATTATGTCTAAGAGAACCAATGTGCACACCTTAATTTAAAAATACTTTATTGCTAAGAAATGCTGTCATCTGACAACGCAGGGTTGCCACACACCTTCAATTTGTGAAACACAGTGTCCGCGAAATGCAATGAAGACCACAGTGTGCCGACATTAGGCTGTGCGGCTACCATGCCCCGTCAGGGAGGTGTCATAAGGCAAAGTGAGAAGATACAACATGGCCTTGGATGGAACGAGCGTGATTGGGTTTTTAACCCAGTATTTATTTACTTGGATTTACCTACATCAGTGCATAGGAAAACGTTTGTAAGGAAGCGTACGGAGATGCCAGCGCCTTCCGTGTGGGGTGGCGCTGCTGGCGGCTCCTTCCCACAGTCCAGCGCATCTTCCCCCATGAGTACTGGCTTGGTCGCCAGGGAAAACCCTGCCGCGTGCCGGTGATCTCCTGCCCGCGGTGCGGCTCCCCAGCTCTTTCTGCGTGAGTGGGCCCGTGGGCACCCCGCAGTTGCCTCCCACTGCCTGGCTCACTGCCAAGGGCCCCTTGCTTAAACACGGGAATTGCCAACCACTTTTAAGAGCCGGTGCCTCCCACCCAGGGGCCCACCGAGCCCCCCACCCTGGGGCGGACCGCGCAGCGGGAGCCATGGAGAACAGCACTTGTCGAGCGTTTCTGGCGGCAGCGAAGTGCTGGGCACGGCTGGCTCTCTTCTCATCTCCCACGGCCTCGGCTCTGTCTTGCAGTCCCAAGGCCTGGCCTCCGGCTGCTGCACTGCCCAGCGCCTGCACGGGCTGGAGGGCCCGGCGCTCACCGCTCTTCAAAGAGAGCTGGGGGTGGTCGCAGGTTCCAGCCCATGGGCTTCTCGAGTCCACATTTCACCCCAGAAGGAAACACTGCGGAGCTGATGCTGCGTCACTGCATCCCTCTCACCCTGGGGAGAGAGCCTGGCTGTTGGCCTTCCGAAGTTGCAGAAACCAGCTCGCAGGGCCTCGCAGGCAAGGCCTTCTCCATCACCAGAGCCCTCGGCTGCCACTCTGGCCTTGCAGGCCCCTGCCTGGGCCCTGGGACTCGAGCGGGCTGGTGCCTGGTGGAGGGGGGCGCCCCGCGGGCTGGTACGGGCCTGAGAGCTCGCCAGACTTCGGACTCTAAGGGTTCTGACCCTGGGCCGACCCCAGGCCCCCTAAACTTCTGACGGCCTGGACCTGGACATGCCTCTCCAGGCGCACCTTCCCAGCCGAGGGCCAGGCTGTGTCCTCAGCAGGGCTGGACCTGGTCCTCAGTCACTCCCCGGTGGTGGGTGGGGCACACGCACACATGTGCACGCGCTCTGAGGAGGTCCTGCCGGCCGCCCATCAGTGCCCTGCCACCACACACACTGGTGGACACGGGAAGCCGTCTCCCGGTGCCCCCAAGGGCTGAAAGAGCCTCATGGTCAGCGCTGCCCTTTTCTACTCTGGGCATCTGAGCTGTCCCTGCAAGCAGAGGTGATCGCCCCAGAGGCACAGGACAGAAAGCTGGACGTGGGGAGGCTGTCACCACGTGGAGGCTGATGGGGTCCAGCTCTGACACCAGCCCTGGTGCAGGACGGCCTGGGCTCCCCTGTCTGGGGTCAGACCCTCCCCCTGACCCAGTGCTTTGTTCCAGGGACACCACTGACCCCCGCTGTTGGGGGTCGTGGTCATGGTTCCAGCACCGTGGCCTCCCTCCCACCCTCCCTGGCCTGGACCTGCTGGGCACCCCCAAACTCAGACCTGCCCCCGGGCAGCGGGGCCCCTCCTGGTCTTTGTCTGCTGCTGCCACTTGTCACTCCTTCCCGGGTGAGGGCACCTCATCCTTCGCCAGCTCCCGTACACACGTGGTTTCCCCGCAGATCTGATACCGCATGCTCCACCAATGGTCCTTCCAGTTCCTGCTCCCCCGGACATAAATTTCCCCCAAACTGGGTGAAAGGAGCAAGCACACCCCCCAAGCTCCTGCATCTGCACCCCTTGGGTTTGTGCTCTTCACCTGTTTCTCTGGTGGTGCCCTGGCTCCCCCAGCAATGTTACGAGTCTGAACCAAATTCACCTCTCGATGCTGTTTCTCATGTTTCTCTGATTCTTGGTGCTAGATGCTTGCCTAAGCACAGCTTCCTGGAGGTGATTCCCTTGTGAAAAGATGTTACCTTGAGGCCAGAGGATTCTAATGTGTCAGTTCTTCAAATATCTTTTTTTTTTTTTTTTTTTTGGCCGAGCCACATGCCTTGTGGGATCTTAGTTCCCCAACCGGGGATTGAACCCGCGCCCCCTGCAGTGGGAGCAAGGAGCCCTAAACACTGGACCGCCAGGGAATTCCCTCAAATATCTTATATGTTGGGACAGTAAGCTCTTTTCCTGTCATGTTTTCCATTGGAAATGATGAGACGTGTTCCTTCTTCCCTGCATATGATGATTTGTCTTCTGATATGCTGTCTCTACTCCCCTTGCCTGGATTCTCTGTCTGAGAACTGCGTGAGCATCTTAAATGCCAGTAGAATTCACGTCCTACAAGCTAACACCTGAGTCCCTGTGAGGACTCCACCAATGGTCCCTCTAGCTCCAAAGGGGCCTCAGGATGCAGCCGGATGTCAGGGAAGGGACCTGCCCACTGTGTCCGCTGCTGGACCCCGGCGCCCAGCACAGAGAATGTGGGCAGCAGGCAGTCTTCCTCGTGTTTGGAAGCTTGGTGCTCAGTGTGCTGTGTCTTGGGCCACCCCTGACTCCTGTGCATTGCACACCTTCCCACAGATGAGCAAAGGCTAAGGGAGGTCAGGGCTGAGGAAGGTCAAGCAGCACTGTGAGGTGTGCCCTGCTGTGCGGACTTGCAGTGAAGGGGCTTGTAGGGTTTGTCTCTTAAGATCAAGATCCTCTCTGTAACTAATGAAGTGCAACAGTGTAGTAAAACTAGTACATCATGACCAAATGGGCTTGTAACAGGAATTCAATAGATTAAAGGAGAAAATGTGCTTACCTTATTTGATTCAGAAAAACTTGAAATAAATTTCAAAACCTAATTGTGATTTTTAAAATCACCTTTTAAAAAACTTGCATTAAAAGTGAAGTTCGGAAAAAAAAAAAAAAAAAGTGAAGTTCGGGACTTCCCTGGTGGTCCAGCAGTTAAGACTCCACGCTTCCAATGCAGGAGGCCCGGGTTTGATCCCTGGTCAGGGAACTAGATTGCACACGCTGCAACTAAGACCCGGCGGAGCCAAATAAATTTAAAAACAAATAAATGAATAAATAAAGTGAAGTTCACTAACACGATAAAGTTCACACACCAAAACATCATAGCAAACTTTACACTAACTGGAGAAACTTCCAATGCATTCTCTTTAAGATCTGGATGAGGTCAAGGGTGCGCCCATATAGTGGATACTGCCTAACATAGGACTGGAGATCATGGCCAACATGATAAAGAAAGAAAAATAAATGAGGCATATGATTATAAGAAAAGATAAAAAATCAATATTAGTTGCAGAAGATACAATCATCTATCTAGAAAAAACAGTAGAACAGATGGGAAAACTTTAGAATAAGAGTCCAATAAGATTGCTGAACAAATGACCAATCTACAAAAAATCAATAGTATTGATTAGAACATTAGGCTGAGTGAGATAAACCAGTCACAAAGGGACAAACAATTATGATTACACTCATATGAGGTCCCTGGAGGAGTGAAACTCGAAGACTGGAAGTAGGAGGGTGGGTACCAAAGGCTGGGGGAGGGGGGGGAGTGAGTTTTTAGTGGGGACAGAGTTTCAATTTGGGAAGATGAAAAGGTTCTGGAGGTGGATGGTGGTGACGGTTGCATAACAACGTGAACGTACTTAATATCCCTGAGCTGTGCACTTAAAAATGGTTAAATAGTAAATTTTATGTTAGGTGTATTTTATCAAAATAAAAAAACAATAGTATAGGAATGAAGCCAGACAAGTGGCAAAAGTTGCACGTTGTATGAGTCCATTTCTATGAAATACCCAAAATAGGCAACTCCGTAGAAACAGAAAGCAGACTGGAGGTTGCCAAGGAGAACAGGGAGTCACTGTGTAACGGGTGCGGGGTTCCCTTGCAGCGGTGACAGTGTTAAGCAGCTGCATGTAGAGGGGGTGCGGTTGCACAACATTGTGAATGTGCTGACGGCCACTGGAACGTACACTTTAAAATGGTTAACTTTATGTCATGTAAATTGCACCTCAATTTTTTTTAATGAAAAAATCAATAATATTGCTCTATACCAGCAATAACCCATTAGGAGAAAGAGAATTCACAATAGCAAGGAAGAAAATAGAGTATCTAGGAATCAACTCAGGCAAGAATATACACAACCTGAATGGAGAGAACTGTAAACTGAGGTAAAGGCTGCGGGTGCTGATCTGGGTCAGTGGAGAGGTCTTCTGCCTTCCTGGGCGCAAGAGCAACGTTACACAGACATTGCCTCTTCCTAATTAATCTGTAAGGTCCATGCGATCCTAGTCAAAATTACAGTTGGAATTTCACAGGGACTAGACAAATTTACTCTAAAATTCATGAGAGAAAAAGTCGTGAATAATGAGGTAAACATTTAAAAAAAGAGGGAAGAGGAGAGCTAGCTCTTCCAGATGTTGGGGCACATGGCAAGGTGACAGTTACACAAACCAGGCAGAAACGACATGTAGGCAGAGGGACGGGACGGGTTGCAGGCACAGACCTTACAGTCATGTGTGTTTAGTGTGCGATGACAGGGCCAGATGGAGTAACCGGGATGGGGATGGGAAGCAGGCTTACGGTATAGAGCACGTGCAAGACAGGTGGTCCAGGGAGAACCCATCAGTGACACCCGGTGGCCTGGGAGAGACGGGGAAGGAGGCCTTAGACACAACCTCAAACTCACGAACCCTCGGGCAAACAAGGGATGCATTTGATTATAAAAACCAGGATTTCTGATCAATGGATAGGCAGAACTGGAGAAGATCATTGAATGTGCCCATCCGTAGGGACTGTTACCTGGGATATACAAGGAACTCTGCAATTTAACAGGAAAGGAGAGGAATCCTAGCAAAAAAGTGAGAAAATGATCATGTTTCAGAAGACCTCGTGTGGGGACACCTTCAAGCCCATTAGCAGTTAGAGAAACACACGTGAGTCGCGAGGAGGGGCCGTCTCACCATCAGCCTGCCTGACGTGGAGCGCTGGAGTGTGTGCGGGCATGGGGCCCATGGGTGAGTGTAGACAGGGTGGGCAGGTGTGGGGGGGCAGCCCGGCTGGGGATGTGGCCAGCTGGGTGAGGGCATCCCCAGAGAGCTGTATGGGGGTGGCAGGCATGTATGGGGGGGCAGCCTGAGGAGGGCAACTCACAGGCTCTGGAAGCTCAGGGCTACACAGGTGCCTCCTGAAATCCGATGCTGAGTGAATGGGGGGATGGGAGGAATGTGGGGTCAGCAGTGCCGGCACCCAAAACAACCAGTGCAGCCCGTGGGGAGCCCCCTACAGGCAGGATGGGGCGGGGGGGGGCGGGACCGGCACCCCTCGTCTGAGGTCGGAAGGACCGAAGCCCTCTTGCCCGAGGAGCCCCAGCCACGCGCACCCGACCGGCTGCACCGGCGGTCAGGGGTCCTGGCCGTGCGGCCTTGCCCAGGTCCCCTCTTTCCTCACTGCCCCCTGGGTGACCACCACATCAGCAGGCAGGCCCTGAAGGGCCTCCCCGGCACGTGTGTCCCTGGGGTTTATTCCCAGCATGGGCCTGTGGTTGCCCAATGCACCCTCCTGATTGCCCGCTGTCCCTGAGTAGAGCCTGCGGTGTGCAGGGGTCACACGCTACCGGAGGAATGTGGGGACCCCAGTCGGGCGGGGTGGCGGGAGTCCCTCTCCTGCCCCACCTTCCCAGGCCCCTCGTGTCTGGCCTCCCTGCTCACCTCACCTCTGGCTGCTGCACGGGAGCCTCACCCCCAGCCCCCCACCAAGCTCAGCCTCCAACGTGCAGGGCTCCCTAGGGCGGGTCCTGGGGCTCTGAGCCCAGGGCCCACGTGGCAGCGCAGAGCTGGGCCGCCTGGAACCCCGTCCTCTGGTGCTGGTGATCCCGTGTCCTGGGGAGTCCAGTGCCCTCCCTCACGGGGTCAGTGGGCCTTGCCTGGGCCACCTTGAGCATCAGTCACTCCTGTCCCAGAGCTGGAGAAAATCGAGGTCTTTTTAAAGGAAAGCCCTGGTCTCCCAGCTCACTGTGTGAAGGCCATCCTGGGGGGCAGGGGGGCGGCCAGACTGCCCCACCCCCGTCGTGGCCACAGGGCCCACAGGAGCTCGAGCGGCCCCTGCCACGTGCTGCTGCAGGGTCACGGGTCCAATCTTGGACGCGCACAGAGCTAACCCCGGGCTGGAAGCGGGCGTGCAGGGTGCAGGGGTGGCACGGCTCGGCTCCAGCAGTTTGAAATATGAGGCTGTTGGAAGAAATCACAGAACCGGTGCGGGTTTAGAGGCCAGGGAGGTGGGCGCTGCGGGCGGGAGAGCTGCCGCCAAGGCGGCTTCACGTCCAGAGAATGAGGCGAGACCAGCCGGCTGCTCGCCTGGGCGCCAGTAGGCTCCCCGAGCCCTGTAGCCACTTCTTCCCTTCTTCCTTCTCTTTTTTAGCCAAGGCAGGCTTCCCTGTTTTTGTTGAGGGCTTTGCTCCTGAGCGAAAGCCCCCTGGCATCCTGTGTAGACAGGCACTGCACACAACCTTGGTTTTCTCCCAGGCAGAAGTTAAAAATTATTCAAGGCAGAATTCCTGGGCTGTGTTGCAGAGGCCGGTTGTACCAGGCAAAGGCTTCCACCGCATCCCCCGGCCAGGCCGCGATAAGGCAGCCGGGGAGCCAGCCTCGGCGACACCGCCCGCCGCCCTCGTGGGGACCAGGTAGGACTGCGGCTCCCAGGCAAGCGCTGGGGAGAGCTTGTCTCGTGGGGTCTGTGGTTCCCCCATGGCTTCTGAGCATAGCTGGCTCGAAACATCCCTTCCCCCCAACTCTAAAGCTTTTCCTTCTGAGCGGCCGTCCAGCCCTCGGTCTCTGAGGTGTCCCGGTGGGGCCACTGGGGACGTCCCAGCGGTGAGCGCAGGGGCCATGCCCTGGGCCGGGGGTGCCTGTGGGGAAAGTGGGGGTCTCTGGGAGAGCTTTTCTCGGCTGGAGGGGTTTTCCAGAGAGCCGTCTGTCTCTGCTGTTTGTTGGGCGATGGGGTGGGGATCGTGCCCTCTGAACACATCTGGGGGAGGTGGAAATAGCCGGGCAGGCTGGAGCTCCCCAGCGGGCCACGGGGGACGTTCCGCCCCACTTGAGGAGATCCCTGGGATCCCCCAGGAGAAGTTGGGGACCTCGATGACGTTTGTGGGTGTTTTCGAGCTTCCAGTGGGCAAAGGTGACTGTTAAGGCCCGAAACTGTTCCCGGGGCCTGCCTTTAACCAGCCACCTCTGAGAACAGCCGGAATCCAGGGCCCAGTAGGAAGGGGGCAGGTCTGAGACACCTGAATTTACATGACGGTGGCCAGAGGCTCTTGCTAGGGAACCAGATTTATTCCACTTAACGAGATGCTGTGTCTGTGAATCACCCCAGAGGACTGGAATTCGGAACTGGCTAGATTTCCTTCATCAAAGCTGAAATTCAGTCCCGCACTGGGTGTCCCGGTAACAAGAGGGCACAAAAGAAATAAAACGTGGGCCTAAGACCCGGGACCGCTCCACCACAGCGCTCGCCCCGGGGGTCTCCTGGCAGGATGCGGTGGACGCAACGGCACCTGACTGGGAAGGTGGACTCGGGGTGGAGGTGCTGGACCCCACGTGGCCTCATGATGGGAAAACCCAGAGAAACGCTCTGTCCCAGCAGAATATCAACTGTCAGAGAAGAGACGGGGAACGTGGCGAGGTCGGGGATGCAGAAGAATCAGGCAAGGTGATGAGAGACACTACCCAGAAAACACAGCGAAAGCAGACAGGTCCACAGCCGAGTTTGATTACAGGTCCTTCCAGCATTATGGAAACAGTTCCCAGGCCGCAGAGCGGGGGTAGGGCACCAGATGAGTTTTAATTTCATTTTTGTCAAAGTTATACTTGCATGTGGTTTAAGAGTCAAGCATTTCTGCAAGATTCGGACAAATGTCCCCGCCACCCACCCAGCCGGCCACAGGGGCCACCGTTTCTGCCCCCCAGATAATTCCTGCACTCTACCAGCATCTGTGCGACAGCATGATTGAATGACAACTTCTTGGGGTTTCAGATTTAGGTATTGTCTATTGAATTCACCCCAGGGAAGTTGGGTTTATTTCTTCTTAGTTCTTCTTCCCCTCTCCCCCACATACTCGGGTCTCCCTGTTTTTCCAAAGGAATGACGTTATCATTTTAGTTCGCTCTGAATTCAGCGGTTAGATTTCTGTTCCCACCAGGCCTGTGACAGGCCGTGGTTACTGTTCCAATCAGAACATGTGTTGTTTTCAACACATGTTGAAACATGTGTTGAACACATGATGTTAATCATCGCCTTCCTTTTTCATACTTGCTGAGTTTTCTCTGCACTCACGACTAATTCATCCTCAGACTCTCGCCAGTGGCTTAAGTTCAAACACATGGGTATTTCTGAAGTGGTCCGTCCAGGAGCCTCCACCCTTTGCCCGTGGTGGCCCATCCTCCTGGGTCTGCATCAGGGCTGCTCCCTCCACCCCTGAGATCTCCCCTGGCCTTCACCCAGAAGATTCCCTTTGCTTCTCCTGGTTGGATTTTCCTGGCCCCCACACCCTCCTTTTTCTCGGTTCACTCCTGCCCTGGTGGAGCACGTCCTTGCTGAGCAAGGGCGTCTGGCAGACATGTGGCTTTCGATGCCCTGTCCCTCCCCTGACGTGGAGGCGCGTTGCTGGGTGTAGAGCTCCAGCCCAGAACCACGTCCCTCCAAAGTGGGACCCCAGCTTCTGATTTACCTGCTGCTGTGGGTAAATTCAACCCCACTTTAATTCCTGATCTGCTGTGTGAAACTGGTTTGTCTTTTCTTTTTATTTTATTTATTTATTATTTTATGGCTGCGTTGGGTCTTCGTTGCTGCCCACGGGCTTTCTCTCTAGTTGCCGCGGCAGGGGCTACTCTTGGTTGTGATGCGGGGGCTTCTCATTGTGGTGGCTTCTCTTGTTACGTGGGCTCTAGTAGTTGTGGCATGTGGGCTCAGCAGTTGTGGCTCGCGGGCTCTAGAGCACAGGCTCAGTAGTTGTGGCGCACGGACTTCGCTGCTCCGCAGCATGTGGGATCTTCCTGGACCAGGGCTTGAACCAGTGTCCCCTGCATTAGCAGGCGGGTTCTTAACCACTGTGCCACCAGGGAAGTCCTGACTTGTCTTTTCTTCCTGGAAGTTTCGGGGCTTCTTTTTGTCTCTGGTGTCCTGACAGTTCGTGCAAATGACCTTCGTGTGGGTTCCCTTTCATCCTCTGCCAGGTGCCCCATGGCTCCGCCAGTCTGGAAATTCTTGTTCTTTATTTCCAGGAAATTTTCTTTAATTATTAATTTTAAATTTGTTTCCTGGCTTCTGTTTTCTCCGTTCCCTCTTTCGTGGTAAATATCACTGAGACGTGGGACCTCATAGGTGGGACCCAGGGACCCGATCTCCTTTTCTGGGTCTTTCAGCTTTACTTTACAACTCCTTTATTGAGGTTCATGTTTGAATATTTATTGCTAAAGCATTAAATATTTCTCCGTGATCACAATACTGCCTCTCATGTCTTTGAGGAGATCAATAATGGTTGCGTGGGGTTTTTTAAGTCTTCTTCTCCCTGTACAGACTCTGCCTGGAGAACTGCAGTAAATAGATTTTTCCCCTATTTCCTGACAGTCACACTTACTATATCAAAGTTAAAACTTGAACATAGCAAAATAATCCATAAGCAAAGTCAGCAGACAAATCATCAATTTGAGAAAATATTTTAATGCATATGACACATGGTTAAAATAAATATTATATTAAGAACTTATAAACTGTCAAGAAAAAGACAAGAAACTCTGTGGAAAAATGGGTGAAGGCTGTGAGTGGGCGATTCACTGAGCAAATCCAGGAGCTGTTAGACTTGGGAACGTCCAGATTCGCTGGCGTCAGGGAAGCGAGAATCACGGACACCGGGTCAGTGTCCAGGGAGCAGAGCCTGGGACGGGCTCCTTGTGTGAGAGGCGTGTGGAGAGGGGTCTCGGGAGACGGCCTCAGGGAGCAGGGAGCAGGCCAATCTACCCCACCTCAGTATGGGTCACTGCCCCAAGGGTGACCTCCCAGGAGGCCTCAGAGAACCCTGGGCAGCAGGGGCCGTGCACCTGCCAGAGGAGGCCTGGGGAGGGCCCCCGGCTTCTTCAGAGGTGAGATGTTGCCGGGGATGCGTCACACTGGCAAAAATGAAAAAGCAAAAGCACGTATCACTGGAGGGGCCAGAGTATGGGCAGCTGGCTCTCACTTGTTGTAGAAGAGCTCAGGGCTAGGCCGTCTGGTCGCCATCACACAATTAGAAGCATCTGCAAGTCCCGACTCTGGGGGATGCCCTCAAGGACACCAAGCAGGGGGGATCCTGCGGCATCTCATGGCCTCTCTTGGGGTGGTGGGTGCAGAGCAAGCGCCGGGTGTGCAGTTGGCCTGGGGCTGCCGTAACAAAGTCCCACAGACACGGAGCTCATACAATAGAAGTTGATTTCCGCCCAGTCCTGGAGGCTGCAAGTCTGCGATCAGGGCTCTTGGGAGGCCGCTCTCCTCTGAGTGCAGAGGGCTGTCTCCACATGTCCTCCCGGAGTCTGCGTCCTGATCTCCTCTTCTTATAGGGGCACCAGTCAGATTGGATCAGAGCTCACCTCATTGGCCTCGTTTTACCTTAATCCCCTCTGTAAAGGCCCCATCTCCAAACAGCCACATTCCGAGGTTCTAGGGGTCAGAGTTTCAACATATGAATCTGGGGAAACACAGCTCAGCACAACAGGGGGTTAGTGTGCAGCCCCTCCAAGGAGGGGAGGCGTCCAGGTGACCTGGAGGTGTCAAGACACGGGTGAGAAGTGGGATGTTTATACAACCCGTCATTCTTGCAAAGGCCCCAGTAAAACTCCATAGTTACATAAGCATACGCTGCAGATCACACGCGCTCACGTTCTACGTGTAAGTATCGAGTTTTGTGCACAAGGACAAAACACAGAGGAAAGCGAGCTGGAGTGACACCTGGGTACTCGGGACATTGGTAGAGGGAGGGGGCAGTACGGGTCACCCACACGGTCACGTGAAATGATTTAGGCACACGTGTCTCTGCGAAGAACAAATACATTAAAATGCCTTCTACAGGAAGAGAGAGGGTACATGCATGGGTGACCGAGGTGGGGGCCCTGGTCTGTGGGTGGAGTCCCGGTGGGGGTTGGTCTGTGCGTGGGGTCCCGGTGGGGGTCCTGGTCTGGCTGTGGGTCCCGGTGGGGGCCACGGTCTGTCTGTGGGGTCCCAGTGGGGGCCCTGGTCTGTCTGTGGGGGCCCGGTGGGGGCCCTGGTCAGTCTGTGGGTTCCCGGTGGGGGCCCTGGTCTCTCCGTTGGGTCCCCGTGGGGGCCCTGGTCTGTCTGTGGGGTCCCGGTAATGGCCCTAGTGTGTTTGTGGGGTCCCAGTGGGGGCCATTTGGTGTGTGGGGTCCCAGTGGTGGCCCTAGTCTGTTCGTGGGGTCCCAGCGGTGGCCCTGGTCTGTCTGTGGGGTCCCAGTGGGGGCTGGTCTGTGTGTGGGGTCCCGGTGGGGTTCCTGGTCTTCGGTGGGATCCCGGTGGGGAACCTGGGCTGTCTCTGGGGTCCCGGGGGGGGCCCTGGTCTGTCTGTGGGGTCCCGGTGAGGGTTGGTCTGTCTATGGGGTCTCGGTGGGCACTGGTCTGTCTGTGGGGTCCCAGTGGGGGCCCTGGTCTGTACTTTGGGTCCCTGCAGGGGCCCTGGTCTCTCCGTGGCGTCCAGGTGGGGGCCCTGGAGTGTTCGTGGGTTCCTGGTGGGGGCCCAGGTCTGTCTGTGGGTTCCCGGTGGGGGCCCTGGTCTGTCCGTGGCGTCCCGGTGGGGGAGCTGGACTGTCCGTGGTGTCCCAGTGGGAGCTCTGGTCTGTCTGTGGCGTCCCAGTGAGGGCTGTGTTCAGTGTGTGGGATCCCAGTGTGGGCCCTGGTCTGTCCGTGGGGTCCCAGTTGTGGCCCTGGTCTGTCTGTGGGGTCCCGGTGGGGGTTGGTCTGTCTGTGGGGTCTCGGTGGGCACTGGTCTGTCCGTAGGGGCCTTGATCTGTCCGTGGTGTCCTGGTGGGGGCCCTAGCTGTCTCTGGGGTCTCGGTTAGGGTCCTGGTCTGTCAGTGGGGTCCCGGTGGAGGCTCTGTTCTGTCTGTGGCTTCCCTGTGGGGACTGGCCTGTCTGTGGGGTCCCGCTGGGGGCTGGTCTGTGTGTGGGGTCACGGTGAGGGCCTTGGTCTGTCTGTGGGATCCTTGTTGGGTCTGTGCTCTGTCTGTGGGTTCCCTGTGGGGACTGGCCTGCCTGTGGGGTCCCGCTGGGGGTTGGCCTGTGTGTGGGGTCCTGTTTGGGGCCTTGGTATGTCTGCTGGGTCCCGGTGGGAGCCATGGACTCTCTGTGGGGTCCTATTGGGGATTGACCCGTCTGTGAGGTCCCGTTAGGGGCTGGTCTGTCTGTGGGTTCCTGGTGCGGGCCCTGGTCTGTCTGTGGGGTCCTGGTGGGTGTCCTGGTCTGTCCATTTGGCTCTCTGATCTGTCCGTTGGGTCCCTGAGGGGGCCCTGGTTGGTCCGTGGGGTCCCAGTGGGGGCCCTGGTCTGTCCCTGCTGTCCCAGTGGGGGCCCTGGACTGTCCTTGGGGTCCCGGTTGTGGCCCTTGTCTGTCCATGGGATCCCAGTGGGGGCCCTGGAGTGTCCGTGGGGTCCCGGTGGGGGCCCTGGTCTGTCTGTGGGGTCACAGTGGGGGCGTTGGTCTGTCTGTGGGTTCCCGATGGGGGCCCAGGTCTGTCTGTGGGGTCCTGGTGTGGGCACTGGTCTGTCTGTGGGGTCCTGGTGTGGGTTCGTCTGTCTGTGGGGTCTTGGTGGGCACTGGTCTGTCCGTAGGGTCCCGGTGGGGGCCTTGGTCTGTCCGTGGTGTCCTGGTGGGGACCCTGGCTGTCTGTGGGGTCTTGGTTAGGGCCCTGGTCTGTCAGTAGGGTTCCAGTCGTGGCCCTAGTGTGTTTGTGGGGTCCCACTGAGGGCCGTTCCATGTGTGGGGTCCCTTGGAGGCCCTGTTCTATTGGTGGGGTCCCAATGGGGGCCCAGTTCTGTCTGTGGTGTCCTGGTGGGGGCCCTGGTTTATCCATGGAAACTTTGTGGGGACTAACCTGTCTGTGGTGTCCCATTGGGGGCTGGTATGTCTGTGGAGTCCCGGCGGGGGCCCTGGTCGGTCAGTAGGGTCCCGGTCAGGGCCCTGGTTTGTATGTGGGGTCCCGGTGGGAGTCCTGGTCTCTCTGTGGGGACCCACGGGGTCCCTGATCTGTCTGTGGGGTCCCTGTAGGGACTGGTCTGTCTGTGGGGTCCAAGTGGGGACCCACGTCTGTCTGTGGAGTCCCGGTGGGGGCCCTGGCCTATCCATTGGGTCATGGTGGGGTTCCTGGTCTTCCGTGGGATCCCGGTGGGAGCTCTGGTCTGTCCGTTGGGTCACGGTGGGGGGCCTGGTCTGTCTGTGGGGTCCCCGTGGGGGACTGACCTGTCTGTGGAGTCCGTTGGGGGCTGGTCTGTGTGTGGGGTATAGGTGGGGGCCATGGTCCGTCTGTGGGGTCCCATGTGGGGCCTTGCTATGTCTGTTGGGTCCTGGTGGGAACCATGGACTCTCTGTGGGGTCCCGTTGGGGACTGACCTGTCTGTGGGGTACCGGTGGTATCCCAGGTCTGTCTGTGGGGTCCCCGTGGGGATCCTGGTGTCTCCCTGGGGTCCTGGTGGGGGCTGGTCTGTCCTTGAGGTCCCGGTACGGGCTGCTCAGTCTGCAGAGTCTCGGCGGGGTCTGTGGTCTGTCTGTTGGCTCCCAGTGGGGGATCGTGTGTCTTGGCTGTGGGCTCCCTCACCTGTGAGAAACGAGGGGTCGGGAGGGCTGACGTCTTCTCTCCGTCCTGAGAGAGGCCTGGTGTGAACCGCACGGGGCCTCCGTCTCACCGCCCACCGCCCGCTCCCCTTCCAGGGCCACGGTGGGCACCCACCACCCCTCAGGCTGGCTCCCCCTCCCTCCCCACCCATCCCCCTCCACCAAAACCAGGACACCCCGGCAAACCATTCCTCACGTCCTGTTAACGCCAGCAACACCGGAGGGGCCGCTGGGCTCCCCAGGACAGTCACACGTGGTCCCCAGCAGGCAAGGTGGCCTCGAGGGAGCAAGGGTCCCCGCACTGCGCCCCACGCGGGCAGGCAGGCTTCGGGCCACGGGGGCGCCTATAGGGCCCCAGGTCCTCCGTGGGCGGGGCGCGAGCATCTCCCAGTGCCCTGCCGAGCGGGTGTCCACACCGTGGCCACACAGAGCCCCCGGAGGAAGCAGCTACACCAGGGCCTGCAGCAGGACCCACGTTTGTGTGGGCAGAGCTGTCCCCCAGGAAAGGGGCTGAGGTGGGGGGCCACTGCAGCCCTCGGCCTGTGGCGGGGGAGGGGCCCGCCGCGCTCTGAGAATCGGGGGTGGGGGGCCGGAGACGCCGGGTGGAGGGGTGGCCCTGGAGGGCTCTGGGCTGAGTGTCTGGGGGGCGGTGAGTGGAGGACTGCAGGGCCGCTGGCGGGGCCGCTGGCGGGGGTGTTGGGCGGCTGCGGCCACCTGGCAGAGAAGGGTGAGCTCAGCCGTGGTCTCACTGGGAAGGCTGTGTGGAGGGGCTGCTGCGGCGTGGGGGGCTGGGGCCTGGGGGGACGGTCAGCCTGAAGCCTCAGAAGCAACGCCTGAGCTCCAGGCCTCACTGAGCAGGGTTTCTCCCTAGAGGCGGCTTTGGTCACGCCCAAGGACAGAGCACGGGGTGCGGGCCGCAGCTCTCGGGATGCAGCTCGACCCCGGGGCTCCTGGCAGCACGGGGTGGGGGGGAGGCTGCTGGGTAAGCACCCCAACCTGCCCCAAGGTGGAATGGAAACACAGAACTTTGGACAGCTCTGACGTAAGCAGACAGACGCCCACCTTCCACAGCAGGTTGGGGGTGGCGCCGGGGCTCTGGTCCCCCGGGGTCCCCACCCGGGCAAGGCCTGTGGGAAGAAAGGAGAGGGTCCTTCTTCTGGTGGGACGCATGCAGTCCCGCCTTCCTTTGCCCGGTGGATCGGAGCGCAGGTGCAGATCTGCAAACAAAGGTGCGGGTCGGTAGGCCAGGCCGGCTTAATCCTTCCCTGGGGTGGGGCAGAGCAGGGGGGGCAGAGGCCAGCGGGGCCAGTGGTGCTTTGCCCTGGGTGCCCGGCCACGCGCCCTCAGTGGGGATAGTGGAGTTGCACCCGAGCCCCAGCTGAGCAGCTGTCAGCCACCCCCACCCCGGCCCACCCCAGTGGTCCTGCCAGCGAACAATGCCCAAATGCGGCGGGAGCCAGCGCCCCGGCAGTGGCCTCCCTGTGGGGAGCGCCCCTCCCAGGGTAGGGAGGGCGCGGCTGGGCGGGGAGCTTTGTGTAAGGAAACCGGAGCCCAGCCAGGTGCCCAGGTGCCCAGGTGCGGGGGCAGGGCTGGGTCTCCGCTCAGGCTCCGGTCGGCACGCGCAGGAGGGGTGGGAGGGGAGGGGACTTCCGAGCGGCCGAGGTTCCCCCCAACCCCTGCGAGGCCCCCTCCATTGAGCGCAGCCCCGCACCCGTGAACTGCAGGGGGCTTGGAGCAGGGCAAGCCAACATTTGCTCCTCGGGGACCATCCTTTTGGCCCCATCACCAAGTCAATCTCGGAGAGGGATCTCAGGAGAGGTCAAACCTTTAGGTTGAAGGGGCTTTGCTGGTGGAGTGTCCTGGCTCCGCCTCCACCCCCCTTCCTCAACCCTCTGTGGATCCTGGGGCCCTCTCACAGGCCCTGGGCCCCCCAGCCCTCTCCAGTGTCCAGAGCCGTGGGTCCTGCTGGGACCTTGGCAGGGTCCCAGGCGCACGGGACACCCTGAGCCTGACTGTAGGAGCATCCCCCTGGGGGTCTGGGGACCCCTCCAGCCCCACGTGGCCCACCCCCGGGGTGTAGCACAGCCACTGGGCCCAGGTTCAAACCACTGTGACCCGGGGAGGTCCAGACTCTACTGTCACAGGAGTCAAGGGAAGCCTTTGGGACGAGTGGCCGCAGGCATTAGTGGGAAGGGGGTGGGGTCTCCTGAGGCTCTCGGTGCCCTCTGGGCTCAGCCCACACCCCCAGGGCGTCAGGGCCCCCTCCTCCTGTCCCTTCCCAGGGCGTGTGTGTGTGTGTGTGTGTGTGTGTGTGTGTGTGTGTGTGTGTGGAGTCCTCGCTGCCCTCTGGGCTCAGCCCACATCCCCAGGGCGTCAGGGGCCCCTCCTCCTGTCCCTTCCCCGTGACTCTGCCTGCTTCCTCCTCTGGGTTCCGGACGCTCCCCATCCACACACACGCGTCGCTCACACACCCACAATCCCACATTCCCCGTGCACAGCCTCGTGCACACACGCACACAGAGGAGTGTGCAACTGCGGCTGGTGGCCGGGTGACAGCGCGCTGCAGACGCTCCCGGCCCCATCCTGGGTGCCCGTCTCATTCAGCCCTCAGGACCAGGGACTGGGCAGCCCCACTGAAGCCTCGCAGAGAGAGAGGTCTCACCAGGATGGGGCTCTTGTGTGCTCTTGGCCGGGCCAGGCGGCCGTCCTCACCCCAGGCTCCACCTGACTTAAGCCACCAGCTCCTTCCGTCCTCCACCTTCTCCAGAAACAGGGCACGACCCCTCCAGCCCCACCCCAGGTCGACCCCTTCAGGAAACGCTCCCTGACTGTTTCCTACCTTCCATCACACGCTGGACATTCGGCAACTCGTCCACTCCTGACGGCAGTGAGAAGGACAGAGCAGAGGACTCAGAGGACGAGGGAGGGGCGGGGGAGGGACGTGCTGGCCGCAGGTCTGGAGCCGGACAGCTGCCGCCCCTCGCTCGCCGGGGCTCCTGGGCAGTGTAGCGCACCCGCTTTTCCAGGAAGCTGAGTTTAAACTTGTGCTCCTTAGAGGCAGCGTCCTTTGTCCTAAGACCGCGTGCCCCCCCTTACTGCTGTGGACATGTTTGCTCTGTAAGACGTGGGCTGGGAGATGGTGGCATTTGTCAACGTCCTTTTCATCAGATTAAATACGTGCTGGTCCCCAAAGCCCAGGACAGCGGGGCTGGGGCTGCGCCTTTGAGGGGAGGACAGAACAGCGGGCCAAAAGCTGGGCTCCAGTGTGACTGGACGGACAGATGGACGGTCCAGGGGCGGCCCTGCCTGGGGCCTGGCGGTCGGCAAACCTACTCGCTACCCAGCTGTTCTCACGGGCGTGTCCAGCTTTGGGGCAGCACCGTCCTGAGTGTGGGCGGCCACGAGGAGGGCCGTCCTGGGGAGGCTGCGTCCTAGAGCTCAGGGCGCCTGGTGGCAGCGCGATCTAAGACAGCAGTTCAGACGCTTTGCTTTTCCATAGAGCTGTGCTCTGTTTCTATGCACCAACCTGTGGAACAATAAAAGGCCTTTGGCCGAACCCAAATACTCTGGGCTTTCAGGACGTGAACCCCCTTCACGTAGGGCTGCTTTTTGCTTCCGGCTCTGGCCCTCAGCTGGGATCTGCTTTGGAAAAGACAAAAGGCAGAGGAAGGGGTGGGAGGAGGAGTGCGGACTGCGCGGAAACGAGGCGCCTCAGTGCCTCTGGGTCTGTTCTTTCTTCTCTCCCCCCCCACACCGCCGTTTACCACCCCCCTTCTTCCTGCATGAAATCCCACACCCTGTGGGTCTGTTTCCGGTCTCTGCTGGGGCCACTGGCCTGTCCTCCTGGACTCGGGCGAATGCTCCCACACTGCCTCTCCCTCCAGGCTTGTCTCGGCGGGTTCTGCCACCCACCCCCGCGCACCCCCCTACCCCCGCGCTGGCCTCGGGTCCGTCCTGGTGCCGCAAGCTCCTCCCGGAAGCGTCTCATGCAGCCCCAGCTCAGCACCCCGCCCTCCCCGCAGCACCCACTCCCAGGCCAGGGCATTCCCAAAGCCTCCCACCCTGGCAGACCCCTGCCCAAGGCCCCAGGGCCTAAGCTGGTCTCTGGGGACCCCTGAGGAAAACTCACTTTGCAAACAGGATAGGAACACAGAGGCTCGTTCCAGGTGGACCCCCCGCTGCCCGGCACCTCTGATGGGTCGCGGTCAAAGCCACGACCCCGAACACCACACATCCACTTCTCCTTGGCCATCACGCTCGAACACCCGAGGGGGTTGCCTCGGGGACACCCCCGCGTGTACCTGCCCTCATGAGCCTCCCTGAGCTGACACACTTGTGTCACACACCTGTGTGCATTCCAGGCCTGAGCGCCGTCAACCCAGAATCGGACCAGGACCATGGAACCCCAGACGAGCCCCTCAGAGGTGCTCTCTGTGTCCATCCACGGGACACTGGGGCCCAAGTGCCCTCCTGTGTATACCCACACCTGCCACCGAAGACCCCGGGGTGACCAGACGCGAGAAATAGGTTGATTCCCCAAGGGGTCTGGGGCAGCAGCCAGGGGTGAGAGCCCATCCCTCAGAGGGCAGGACAGGTGACTCAGACCCCTTCCATGGATGTGTGATGATGGGAGTGGGGGCCACGTACTCCCTGGGGTGCAGCCTCTCCCCTCCTGCGGGGGCTCTCTCCTCATGGGGTGCTAGACCCCCCGAGAGGCAGGACCCCCGCCTCTGACCGTGAGGATGGAGGGCAGCCAGAGTGAAGGTGGGCTGGGAGCTGCCCTCTCTCTGGCCCACCCCCCGCCACTCTCAGGAAATGAGGTGCAGTGTCCGGCGCCCACAAAGAGGACCTAGGTGCCCCTGGCTGTGGTCGCAGTGGCTTCTCCCTGACAAGGCAAAGCCCGGGGCCAGGCTCCGCCGGGGGGGCTGGGGGCGCAGCCACCCCACTCGGGGGAGGCTCTGGGAGTCTGTAGGGTGAGACCTGAGGGGGGGAGGCTCCCGGGGGGAGGCACAGCCATGTGGGGAAGGATGGGACAGGACAGAGTCCTGGGGTGACTCGTGTCATCTCGCAGACACAGGGACCCTCCTGGGCCGTTGGCGAGCTGGGAGGAGGGGTGGAGAATCCCCGGATGGACTTTTCCCCTGAAAGACCTGGAGCCCGGATGGAATCCAGCAGCTGAAAGTTGAACCGTGTCTCAAAGCCCCTTCCCAGTCACCTTGTGCAGCCAACGGCAGGAGCAGGGCTGTGGAGCCGGCTGCACTTTTAGATTTTGTGAGCGTTTTGCCCACAAGGTATAACATTGTCCTGAAGTCCACGCTGCCGGCCAGCCTTCCCGCTGACCCCAGTGCAGTTTTATCAGCAGCTCGCGGGTCCCCATGCCTCGCTGCGGCATTTCACGGGGGCGATAACAGTGCTCCCATGGTTCTGGAGCCGGTGGGGCCACACTGGGCCCCCAGCACAGACCAGCAGGCCTGTTCTCTGCAGCCCGGTTGCCCCTGACGATGTTACTTTGGCATCCAGCCCCGCCCTGCCCGGACAGGAGCCCTGCGGCACCAGGCTCCAGGGGCAGCCCCCATGGGCCAGTAAACAACCAGACCGAGTGGGTGGAGGGTCTTCCAGAGGCTCCTGCATCCCTGGGCCCTGGCCCAGCCCTGACCCAAGGCTGGGGGCACCGTGGATGCTGGCAGAAACAGGTGGGGCCGCAGAGGACGTAAGGAGCCGCGCTGGCTCGGGGTGTGAAGGCCCATGCGCCTGGGTCCCCGAGGTGTGGCGCGAGGCAGGGCCCTGCGCTGCCCCTCAGACTGCGCCTGGACCTCAGGGAGGGGGCAGCGTCCACTGCCAGCGAGGACTTGGGGCACCACCCAACCCACCTGCTCCTTCGGGCCGGGCAGGACACGGGCTCATCGCCAACATCAAAGCAGCCCCAGCTTCTCCCTCCAACTGCACCTTCCCCCCTGCCCCCCGAAGGCCTCCATGTCCAGAGCTGAGCGCCGGCACGTCCCCTCCCCCGGCCTGCCTCTTCCTGCGGCCCCCACCCGTGCAGTTCTCCCAAACAGCTCTCACCATGTCCACCCCCCAGCCCCCAGCCCCGCCTCCGTGGGCCAAGCGTCCCGCCCTGTCCGAAGGCGCCCTTCCCACACCCTCTCATCACTCGCTGCACCCACGGGGGTCTCTCCACTGGGCCCTCGGACCCCAGCGCCCCGCTCACCCCCCAGGCCTGGCCTCCCGGGCTGCAGCCCGCAGGGCACCCCACTGCCTGCCGCTCACTGCCCCTCAGGGTCATCTGTGCTACTCCCCACAGCGCGGCCGCGGCCTCAGGAGCACAGGACCCCGGCTGCCCCACGGGGGGACCCCACCCTCCCACGGCTTCTGTTGGGTTTGCCCCTGGTCCCCAGGCCCCGCCTGTGCCCGCCCCTCCCGGCAGCACCTCAGCTCCCACGGCTGACCGACTGTGGCTGCAGGAAACACGATCCGGCAGCCTCTTCCTCATGTGGTCAGGCCCAAGCCATCCCTCGGGGTGAACGCCATGCTCCTCCGAGGGAGCCCCACTGGGCCTGTTCAGGGGCCTCCTGGGGACCCCACTCTCCCACCCCATCGTCTTTAACCCCCCCACCTTAGAGGCCCTGCCAACTCCTGCCCCCTCTCGGCCTCCCTCCCGTCAGTCTCCTCCCTCCGGCTGCTCAGCCCGCACCCTCTCCAAGGTCACAGTGACCTTCCTCCCCCTCCTGGCCTGGCCCCAGCTTCCTCCCCTGGCCCCCGCTTGGTGCTGTCCTCAGATGCTGCCAGGCCCCTCCACCTCCCCCCACCTCCCCGCCGGGGCCATCTCTGCCTCCCCCCACCCCCCGTAACGTTGCTGGCCTGTTCTGGCCAGGGCTGTCCCTTCCCCAGCTCCTACGTCCCAGACCCGGGCCCACCAGCGATGCTCAAATCCGGCGCTACAGTTCCTGAGTGTCTCGGAGCAGGCCAGACCCAGACCTAGTATGGCCAGGCTCCTGTGCTCCATTCCCCTGGCCCCCCGGCCCCCCAGCCCCCATCTCCCTGTCCCCCCCACCCTGCCACCACCCATCCCCTCCAGACCCCTGGCCGTAGTTTTAAGCAGAGTCGCATCCACCAGGGAAGCAGGCTCGGTAGCCTTGGTCCTTGTCATCAGACCTCTCAGCATCTTTCTTAAAATATCAACTAACAGATTCTTTCCCAACTGCTGTCCGCACGTTTGGGGTCCCAGCTTTTGGTGCCCCTCCCCGTGTCCAGCGAGGGGTCTGGGCTCTCACGTCCAGGGGAGTAGACTCCTCACCAATTAGCTCTGACACCCGTGAATCTCATGGGAGCTGGTCCTCCAGCCACCAACACCTTGGGGTCAGCTGGCCGGCCTTGCAGGCCACACCTGGGTTCCAGGCCCATAGACCCGCTTCCTGCCCTGGCCCCAGCTGAACTGCCTCACCATCACCTCGCACTTACTTGCCCAAAGCTGGGACCTTGCTTCCCCCAGCCCTGCCCGCTCCCCCCTCTGTCGCCCCACCGGCCCCATCCACGCGGGGACCCCTCGCTCTCAGGGCACCCTGCAGACCCCACCGCGGCCCTCGCAGGCTCCTCTGCTGCCTGTGGGCGTCAGGGCCCAGACCATGAACAAGCGGCAGGTGGGTGGATGCCACGTCGCCTGCCGTCTGGCCCAAAGGGCAGGCGGCGGTCTCCTGCTGGAGCCTTCGACAGCATGGGGCAGGGGAGAGGGACCAAACTGAACTGTGGGCACGTGGGGTCCATTGATGGGGACGGGACGTGTCCAGACCACGAGTCCAGGAAACGGAGGCACCGTGGTGGTTCCCAGGCTGGAGGGCTACCTGGTGGGTTTTCCTTAGGGTTCTGGAACTAGATGCAGGTGGTGGCTGCACAGCACGGCGAACACACTAAATGCCACAGAACCGTCCACTCTAAAGTTGTTCATTTTATGTGAATTTCACCTCAATTAAAAAAACAAACTCCCTTGCGAAACACGCCCCCACCCAATCCCATCAGACTAGGGCCGCGGGGGCTGCATGGGTACCTCCCCACGACTCACCCCGCGGCGGCTGCCCCCCACCGTCTCTGTTTCAGGGACCCCCTGAATGAGCCCTGGGCTCAGAAGGCCACCTTTGCCCTGGAAACAGGGCAGCCAGTCTTCCCTCCCGTGCATCTCCCAAACAAACCCGCTCGGTGCCAGGGGTGCGGCCCCAGAGCACGATTAGACTCCAGTAAGTGGAAAAATAGGGCTGTAATTTTTCTTGAGCCCCATCCCCCGAGGCGGCCCCAGGCATCTCAGTGACACTTCCCTGCCTTTGGAGACCAATTACCCAGGCGGAGGGGATGAGCGGGCCCAGTGGCCTTGTTAACTCACTGCCCCCGTGGGCATTTGTGGGCAGAGGTGGCGTGGCTCCAGGACCCTCCCCTGGCTCAGGGCAGCTGCTCCCCAAAGGGCGCCCAGAAAGTTGAAGGTGGCCTTACCCCACTGCAGACGTGGCTCTCTGCCCTCCCTCCTCCCTGGAGGTCACTCCACCGACCTCATGCCCCTTCTACGCCAGCTGCCAGCACCCCCGCCCCCAGGGCCACACCTGACTCTGACTCAGGGCACAGGCTGAGGCTCTGTCCATCTAGTCTCTCCCCCTGCACTGTCCATTCTGCCCCTAAGAGGAGACCCCGTAGAATAGGGCCCTGCAGGGAGAACAGGGCAGAGACAGCCAAGGGGCCACCGGGGAACGGAAACGAGGGGTCCCCAGGTGGGACCCCAAAGAAGGGATGGAGGACGGGGGGCTGCACGACCCAGAATGATCCCCTTGCTGACCCTGCCTGACCCCTCCTTGACCTTCTTGCTGACCTCACTGACCTTCAACCCGACCCCCTCCTGATCTTCTTGCTGACCTCACTGACCTTCACCCCGACCCCCCTCCTGACCCTCTTGTTGACCTCACCTGACCTCCCCCTCCTTCCTCTGACCAGGATTTCCGAGCCCTCACTTCCCGCCGGCGCTGGAGACAGTGGGCTCGCAGGGCCTGCAGCCTGCTGGGGGTAGGGAGCTAACAGGGAGAGAGAAGGGGACCCTCCCAGAGGAAGGGCAGCGTGTCCACCGTCCAGGAAATCCCCCAGAAGGCTATGGCTGAGGTGGGACGAGGGTCGGGTAGAGCTAGACGGAGCGGGCAGTGGGGCCTGAGCTGCGAACGGTGGGCACTCGGGGCTCTGACTGCCGCTCGAGAGGGTGGGTCAGGGTGAGAGGGGAGAGTCTGCACTGCAGGCAGCCACGTGGGCTGAGCCAGGCAAGGATCAGAGGCTGGACGCCAAGGAGGCTGCCGACCCCTGCGGGCACAGCTGGGGAGCTCCTGGGCCAGCACCAGTCCAGACGGGGGTCCTGCTGGCCCGGGACCCCATTCAGAGCAGTGAGGGGACGAGGGAGAGGATGTCCCCTAGGAGCCCATCACCCTCCCTGCTGTCTGGGGGCTGGTGGGCAAGCTCCCCCGTCATCAGTCCACCCTGGTTGAGGAGCCCCCACCCTCTCCCCTGAATCTGGGAATCTTCATGCGAATTAGATGCTAATGGTGGCTGCAGCTGATGATTTGGGACGCAAATCAGAACCACCTGCACAAAGGCTGCTGCCCATCCTGCTGGCCTGGGTGTGGCCGCCCGGTCCCCGTGAGGGGTGGAGAGCAGAGCGGAGTGGGGCGGTGGGAGAAGGGGCAGGGTGCGCCCCTCTCAGGCTCCCCAGGAGGCAAAGTCGCCCCTGTGGGTGGTGGGGCCACTGGAATGTGGTCCCAGGAGGGGCAAGCGTCCCTCACGATCCAGGGCCCTTCCCGGGTGCCCACCCCATCCCTGCCCGCCTCAGAGGGGGACTCTCTCCTGCCCCTGCCTGCCCTGTGGGGCCAGAGCCGGGAAGGCCAGCCTGTGGGAGAGGCCGGAAGTCCAAGGCCACTTTTTTTTTTTTTTTTTTTAGCGGTACGCGGGCTTCTCACTGCTGTGGCCTCTCCTGTTGCGGAGCACAGGCTCTGGACGCGCAGACCCAGCGGCCATGGCTCACGGGCCCAGCCGCTCCGCGGCATGTGGGATCTTCTCGGACCGGGGCACGAACCATGTCCCCTGCATCGGCAGGCAGACTCCCAACCACTGAGCCACAAGGGAAGCCCCAAGGCCACTTTTAAGTAAAGCCAGCCCTAGTGGAAATTCGGCCTTGGACGCTTCGCTGTCGCTTCACCTCCTTGTGGGGAAACACCAAGACCGTCCCTGGCACCTGGCGCCAGTGGGGGAGGGGCGCAGAGACCCACCCTCCCATCCCCTCTGCTCCGGCCCGGAGCTGGGCCTGCGCAGCCTTGCGTGTCCCCTCCAAGTGGTGGGAACTCCGGCGTCACTCACTCACTCAGCCATCACCTGCCCACCCATGGGGGCAGCCGCGCCCAGGCGCCTGGTTAGCTGTGAATGAGGCCAGACCCACGTCCCACGGGGCACATAACTGACGAACGCCGTCTGGGTGCGGCTGCCGGGTGGGGTGCGGGCCGGGCTCCAGGCAGCAGGTGCCGAGGCTCACTGAGAGGTCACGTGGGGCAAAGACGCCCAGGGTGGGCGTGAGGGGCCACGGGGGGTGGGCGCTGGCGGGGGGCAGGGGCCGGTGTGTCTCGACTCCGCTGAGCCAGCGGCTTGCAAGGGCAGATGCAGGGGCAGCCGGGGCCGTGGCGCTGGCCCAGGAGAGACGGCAGCAGTCAGAGCGGACGGTGCTGGGGCCGGGGCGCCGTAAAGGCACAGCCAGCCCTCCCAGGGCTGGGGCGGCGAGTCCAGGAAGCTCAGTGTCTATCAGACACGGCAGAGGCAGAGGACGCGGGGTGGGGCGATGGGACCTCCTGGGCTCAGCGGCTGTGTTTTGGGGGGGTCCTTGTTCATCGGACAAAGACACAAGTGTCAGGGGTGAGGGGTGTCCGGCTAGCAACTCTCTCTCGAATGTCCTAGAAGAAAGAAACGGTATTTGCTGTGGGCTGTGCCCCCCGAATCCTGTGTCGAAGCCCTGACCCCCAGCGTGATGTTGTCTGCAGGTGGGGCCTTGGGGAGGTGATCAGCGTGAGGGGGGCGCATGAGGGGATCGGTGCCCTGATAACAAGAGGAAGACAGAGACCCCCCTCCCTGCTCACACACCAAGGCAAGGCCAGGAGGACCGCAAGAAGGCGGCCGTCTGCAGGCCAGGAAGGGCCCTCACCAGAGACCGGATCTGCCGGCACCCGGACCTTGGGCCTCCCAGCCCCGGTTCTGTGAGGAACAGTGTCTGTCTACACTGCCCGGGCTGTGGCCACTGGCTACAGTCACCCAAGCTGACTGATTTGTATTGTACTTGCCACTTTTCTGTAAGTTTGGAGTTATTTCTAAATAAAAAGGGTAAAAATGCCAGAAAGGAAAGACTGAACAAAGCAAGACCCCGAACAGTGCTGGGCCCTCCCCGGGGCTCAGCAGGCCTGGGCCCGGTGGGGTGGGGAGGTGGGGTGGCGGGGAGCTGCAGGGAGCTCTGAGGTCACCGTCGCCCAGGTAAGGCGTCAGGACCCTTGGCAGGAAGCAGGGAGTGAGAGGCCACCACTGACACCATCCAGGAATTAAGACCGCGTGGCCGCGAAGACGCAACGTTCAGTCTGGGCTAAAGGCATCCAGAGACCCGGGGGCGGGCGTGACCCGAGGGCCCCAGAAGCCGAATGGGGTGGGGGAGGGAGGCCCAGGCAGGAGAGGGCCTTGGCGGCGGGGGGGCCGGGCTGCCATGTTGGGGGTCAGGCTGCGGGTGGCCAGGGAGTCTGGGGCTCCGTGTGAAAGGATAAAGACGTTGGTTTGGGGGCTGCAGTGGCCCCTAGGCTGTGAGAAGGGCACCTGGCACTCCCCCACCTGGAACAAGGACGAGGCCTGGGGCCTGGTCTGAGATCCCGAAGGAGGCCAACGATGCCTGACGGCTGGCGATGGAGCTGGGGCTGCAGGGGCAACCCCCCACCCCCGCTGCTCCAGGCCCTGCTGAATGGTGGAGAAACAGGGGCCTCGGTGGATCTGTCGAGTGGGAGGGCTGTGGCCCTTCTCCAGAGGGCTCCTGCAGGGCCGGCAGAGGGACATCGGCGGAGGCCTGGGGCTCCCCAGCCAGGCCACCCCTGGGTCTGAGACCCCTGTTGCACCCGGCAGATGGGGGTCGCTTTCAGTGGCAGCCCCTGGGGAGGGGCTGAGCGGAAAGGGCCACCCCTCCTTTCTTGAGTGCTGGGCTTGGGACTGACACCCATGGAAGTGGGCTCTCTGGGAGACAGTGACGTTCGGAATCTCTGGCTTTGGCCGAGGGTGGGGCAGCTGGGGCTGAGCTTCCGGTCTCCTGAGGCAAGGGCGTGACCTCAGGCTGGCCACACCCGATGGGCAGCGAATGCAGGTGCCCAGGTCATTCCAGCCCCAGCGCCAAGGGCCCCACTGCCCCCAGGCTCTTTGTTTCTTCCTGGGGTCTGCTGAGTCACTGGGCCTGCCGCCGCTCTGAGGGCTGGACCCCAGGCCAGGGTGGGCCAAGCGTGGGCCCCGCAGGCCAGGAGAGGGCAGGCGGCTGCCTGCCAGGGTCCTGGCATCAGCTTGAAGCCACTCAGTGCTGGCAGGGCAGACTCGAGCCGTGCCTGTCCCCCCAGGGCCCTGCGCGGCCGTCACCACCCTGCGCAGTCAGGGCCAGAGGAGCCGGAAGGAGGCGTCACTGAGGGCCCAGCAGCCCCTCAGCCTGGCTCTGCTTGGGGCCCTCAGTGCCCGGGGCCTGCTGGACACAGCCTTGCCAATGAGAGGCCTCTGGTAGAGGCGGATCTCCCACCTGGCCAGCCAAGCCAGCAGGCAGTTAGAAACAGGGGCCAAGCAGAGAGGAGGCTGGGAAGGGCTGGACGTCACGAGGCTGGGGTCAGCTGGTCTTACCAGCCGCGGGGTCGGGCCCCACCCCGCCAGGGCCCCGCCCCAGCCTCTCTGGCCTGGGGGCTCCTAGGGGTCCTGAGCTGTGGGGCTATGGGGGAGGTGGGTAGGACGCCCCTTGCCACCCCGCCAGCGGGTCCAGACAAGGCCCCAGCTCTGTGGTCAGCTCTCCCAGGACAAAAGGGCCACCCGCAGGCCCTCAGACCCTGGGCCAGGCTTTGCTCGGAGCCTCTGGGCGAGGGGTGCGTGGGAGCCCGTAGGCAGCTGTCCGCATCAGGCCTCGTCTCCAGAGTCCCCTCTGGACCTCCCAGAGGTCAGAGGTGAGAGGAGGCATGCAGGGACCAGGCGGCTGCAGGGGCAGCACTGCCCGTGGAGTTTGCCTGAGTCATTTCCCTCTGTGCCGAGGTTGCCCTGCCAGAGCCCACCCTGCAGCTCTGCTTCTGGCCGGAGCCCCTCAAATGGATGCCTGTGAACCCCTGTGGCCCAGGAGCATTGGCATGCGGCTCTTACTAAGTGCCCACGGCCCTGAGGTCCCTGCACATCCTTGGACGGGCCCTTGGTTTGGTGTGCAGGTGCCCTGGTCCAGATCCTCATAGCTCACGGTGTGTTGGAGGATGGGGCCTGTGGCACCTGGGGTGGGTCCCGGCCCGTCTGCTCCACCGGAATCTGTAGGCAACACCTGTGCGCTCAGCCTGACACCTGGGGCCCCCGGCTGAAGGGCCTCCCGGCTCCCCAAATCTGTCCCCTCCAGGGCCTGCTCCCAGGGCTGGCCCTCCTGCCTGGCCAGCTTTATTTCCAATAGTTTCAGATGTGCAGAGCCATTGCAAATTCCCGTAGGCCTACAGCCAGCTTTCCCCACTGTCAGTGTCACAGTGATCCCACGTAGGCACGTTTCCACGAGCTCGAGCCCCACCTCACTCGGGATTCCTCAGTTTCCCCTCGTGTCCTCGTCATCCTGGACCCCACATGACATTCAGTCGTCACGTGTCCTCGGGCTCCTCTGGCAGCGACAGGCCTCGGATGCCTTTGGTTTCTGTGACCTTCGCCGTGTGCAGGAGTGCTGGCCAGGTGTGGGTCGACTGCCCCTCTTGTCTGATGTTTGTCTCATGTTTTTCTCACACTTCGACTGGGGTCAGGGCCTTGGGGAGGAGCCGCGGAGGCGCCGCCCTTCTCATCACATCACGTCGGGGCACCTGCTCTCACATCACCAGGTGACGTGGCCTCGCTCACCCGGCTGAGGTTTCTCCACCAGAGGAACGTTTTTATTGCCTTATATTTTAATTTCAAATATTTCTGAACTCCACAGTTCTGGGTCCTCCCTAGCTGTAGACCCCAACAGGGTATACCTGCTCCCTCCATCCCCACAGCACCAGAACCCCACCCACTGGCTCCCAGGGTGCCTTGGTCTCAGGTGGCCGAGTCGGACAGAGGCTCTACGAGCAGAGTGGCCAGCTGCTGACAAGCTGGTCAGGGAGGTCCAAGGGGCTGACCACTGGATTGGGCCCCTAGCGGCCTCTGGGGGCCTCAATACGTCTAAGAATAATGGACGCAGGGCTTTGGACTTCTGGCCCAGCGTTTTCTGGACACGGTGACCAGGTGTGTCCCTCAGGGAGACAGGCCTTGAGACGACACAGATGCTTCCAGGTCTCAGGAACAGGGGGTCAAGGTCAAGGCCGAATCCGGGTGCGGGAGCATGCCACAGCATTGGCACGGCCTGCAGGTGTTGCCACCAGGCCCTGCCTGAGCGCTGGGGTCTGAGAGCGTGGCCCAGGGCGGGAAGGCGGGGACGAGGCGGCCAGGACACGTCCAGGAGGGCCAGAGAGAAGTCCCAGCACTGGGCTAACCCTAACCCCGCCCGTGGGCACCACCAGGCCCCCAGGGCAGCTCGGTGCAGCTGAGGAGGGACCTGCAGTGAGAGTGGGCCGAGCTTCCTGGCTTGAACCCTCTCGCCCTGAGCTGGGGGCGGCCAACCCTTGGGCCAGGTGGGAGGAGCTGAGGCCAGAAGGGGTGGAGAGATCAAAAGGCCGGCGAAAGAGGGTCCCCTCTCTGTGCAGCAGTTAATTATGGCAGGGCCCAACCTCCTGCACCAGGCCCAGGCTGTGCTCAACTGTCAGCACAGTGGGAGGGAGCGGCCTGGGCAAGGAGACACCTGGCCCCGCAGATCAGGGGCAGGAAGCGACCGGAGAGCAGGTCTAGGGGTGCAGGCGCTGCAGCCCCACCCCCACCCTGGAACACAGCGGCCCCTGCACGGCCTTCCTGCCAAGGTGGGAGGGGGTCTCTGCTGCATCAGACAGCTCAGTGTGGGCAGGGGTGGCAACGGGTGCCCCTGAAGAGAGAGAGCGGGTGCCCCACGGGGAGAGCCCTTTTCCTGGGCAGAACCTCCAAGTCCGAACCCCAAACACCAGGGTCCTGCCCTACTGGACCTGTGACTAGACCATTCTCCCAGTTTCCTGACACGAAGCTGCCTGTCATCTAGGGCAGTGTCAACTGCAGTGGCCAAAGGCAAAATTAGCCACGGCCCCTCCCCAGTCCAGGGCAACACGCTTGACTCGGTGGAGGGCCAAGGACGGGTGAGCGACAGAGCTTGTCCCCCGCCATGGGGGGTGCTGACCCCAGGGACAGCCGCCCAAGCAGGCCCATGTGGGGCTAACAGGCAGCCCCAGCGTCTAGCCACACCTGCCCCGGGTGTTTGCTCTGCTTGCAAGGAGGTGGGCCTGAGGAGCCTGCAGAAAACTCGGCCTGTGCAGAGGAGACATGGCCTGTCCCAACTGGAAGTGCAGGGACCGGTGAGGCGACTCGGAGCTTGTGTCCCCGAGGAGCCCGGAGCTGGCTGAGAGCTAAGTCCAAGGCTGGGGCGGGATGTGGGGGGGCAGGGGGCGCTCCAGGGCCCTCCCCCTGCCCCAGCACTGTCCCAGCAGGAAGGCCATCCCTTGGCACCAAAGCCTGGCTTCCAGGCCGAGGCTGAGCGCTGCGGGGTGTGGAGAGCCTGCGCCCAGAAGGCCACCATGCCGGAAGTAGCCGGGAGCCACAGAACAATGGCCCTTTGTCTCGCCTGCCCCGCCCAGGGAGGCCTCAGCCCCAGGCAGGGCTGAGGGGCTGGGGGTTAGCTCACCACGAGCTCTACCACCAGCCTGACTGTGTCTCCAAGTGTGTGGGGGGGGCTTTTGGCACCCCTCCCTGTTCGGGCCTCCCTGTCCCTGGAGAGCCTGTCTCGCTGGCCCCGCACCCTCCTGCTGCCATGACAACATCTGCACCCAGCAGGTGGGCTGGGCTGGAACATTTGTCTGGTGGCCACCGGTTTCTCTAGTGATCCTGGCACCCGCTGGGCTGGGATGACATGGGTCTGCTGTGCTGTGGGGACAGCCCCACGCTGACCCTTCAGGGCTTGAGGGCCTGCCTCTCCCCAGCCAGTAGGACCAGCACACCTCTCCCCTTGGAGGAGGCCAGAGGCCCCGCCCCGCTGACCCCCTTGACCACATCTATCCTTGCAGGGTCAGGGTGCTGCCTCAGAGGGACCAGGGCCTCTGCACAGGGCAGGAGCCAGGTCCTGCTGCAGCCACAGCTGCTCCGCTAGGAGTGACCCCCCCAGCTCAGGGCCTCGAGGTGGCCATCATCAGAGCTCAGAGGCGCCAGAGCGTCCTTGTACCCAGCCTGGGCTGGCAGGGGCTGCCTGCAACGACTATAGGGGCAAAGGGAAGATCTCAACTGACCATTTGTTGGAAACCAAGGGGTGGGACGCATGCAAACCCTGCCAAGGCCCCCTCGGTCATCCCTCCGGCACAGGGCCCAGCCTTGCTCTGGCTCATTTTTCTTGTACTCGAGACTTAGGCAGAACAGGCAAGGAGAGTGCTGAGTGGTCACTGCAAGGGCAGGGGTGGGCGGTCAGCCAGACCAGAATCGTCCTCTTCAAAGTGATGCACCAGAGGAGACCGTCAAAATGGCTTTCGCGGGCTTCCCTGGTGGCGCAGTGGTTGAGGGTCCGCCTGCCGATGCAGGGGACACGGGTTCGTGCCCCAGTCCGGGAGGATCCCACAGGCCGCGGAGCAGCTGGGCCCGTGAGCCATGGCTGCTGAGCCTGCGCGTCCGGAGCCTGTGCTCCGCAACGGGAGAGGCCACAACAGTGAGAGGCCCGCGTACCGCAAAAAAAAAAAAAAAAAAAATGGCTTTTGCTTCCTGGGGGCACTCGCTCCCAGGCCACGCTGCACATGGGCAAAGCTCAGATGCTTCCTGAACTTTCTGACCCTGGGCTAAGAGCAGGCAGCTTTGGTCAGCTGGGGTGGCCTCCCGCTGGGACCTCAAGTTTCCCGAAATAATTGTCTATGACAGGGGGGTCTTCCTTGCCCCAGGGCGGCTGCCTGGTAGAGCAGCCTTGAGAAAACTCCCACAGAAAACCGTGTGGTCTTTTAACTCTGAGTGAGACAGACACAGACTGTGCCCTGGTGTCTCTGAGTCTGCGTGGAGCATCTGAACTGGTGGGAAAGTGTCCCCACCCGGTGACAACAGGATCAGAGCCACAGGCAGCCCACGCCGGCCAAAAACTCAGAGGAGGTTTACTTCTGCCTCAGGCCAGGCGATCAGTCAGTCGGCCCCTCGGCCGCCCCCCTTCCAGGGGCGGGGCTCCTCCCGCATCCGTCCCCCTTTCTGGCAGAGCTGAGCAGGGCCCCTTTGGTCCCCACCGCGTCCCGGCCCTTGGGGCTCAGTGGCCACTGGCCACGGCTCCCTCTGGTGGCCCCTCGTCCTTCTGGGAGCTTCTGAAGTCTGGCAACACTGCGCCCATCAGCCCCAGCCTGACATCTCTGGGCTAAGCCCCGTGGTTCAGATGCGTGCCCCTGCTCCCGCCGGCCCAGGCAGCGCGAGGGGGGCAGAGTGTGAGCCTGAGGAGGGGGTCAGCGCCAGCAGCCCCTCTTCCACTCCCAGCCAATGGCAATGCCTCAGGCTCCCTGCAATGTGGCCCCCACCGGAGGCCTGTGCCCTGCCCCACCCCCACACAAATGCGGACACCTGAGTGGGCATCGGGGTGGGTGGGCGTCCTAACAACCCCAAGGAGGGGCTGGGGGCTGGAGCGTTGGGTTAGGGTTAGAGGTCACCGATGCTCCCAGGACTGGCTGCCAGATGCCCTGTCCCTCTCCAGGGGCTCGCGGCGGATTTCTGGTTCCCCCACCGTGACCACAGTGATCCAGGCCCACGGAGGCTCCTGGGGGCCGTACCCTCCTCTGGGTCCCCCGTGTGGTGGGCACGGCACCCCCTGCAGTTGTGCGGTTGCACCCCCTGGAGATTTCTGCAGCGGTGACTCAGCCGTCTGGCCTCGTCCATCCTTGGAGGACAGCCTCTGGGTCACAGAGCCCAGCTCCCAGGGTGGAGTAAGGCCAAGTGCCGGGAGCCCAGGGACAGCCCTTGACGCTGTGAGTTTCCAGCACAGCCGCCGGGATCGTTACGGAAAGTAGTTGGGCCTTTGGGATCTCTCTGCTGCTCGGGCTAATTACTGGGATCACAGTTGTTTCATTACAGGCCCTTTTGTCAGGGGCAGGGAACAAGCATGAAATCCTCAGGACTGGGGCCCTGTCCCTCCCACCCTGTGGCCACGGGCCCCCAGGCCCTTCCAAACCCCATCACAAAACCTTGCATCCCTAGTCCAGGAATTCCAAAATGGGGGTCCCAGGGGCTGCCAAGGCCTCGGTCGCCAGGCAGGCCCCCAACCCTGCAGCAGGGCCGCCTTCCCAGCAGCCTGGCTCCCGCAGCGCGTGGGTCAGTGTGGCGCACGGCCTGATTTGGGGGCCACCTGCCCATAGGGGCGGGGCTGGGGGCCTCGAGCTGAGGGGTCAGGTCCAGCCTCTGCCCTTTGTCAACGGGAGGCCGCAGCCCCAAGGGGCAGGGGCGTCGCTGGGGCCACCGGGCGGAAAGCAGGGGTGCAGGGCGTGACCCCCTTCCACTCCCTCCCTGGTCCAGCGAGGCCGTGCCCAGCACCTGGACAGGAGCTGCTGCCGGCTGTGCTGGCCAGTGGCTCACACGCTCCACTGCAGCCCCTGCAGACGCTCCCTGCCCTGGTTTTTGTTCAACCTGGCCCGGCGGGCGGGCGGGCGAGGCGGGGTAGGAATGTGTGCAGGCCCGGCGCCCGCCCTGCCGCCGCGTCACTAGCTGCCTCCCTCCCGGCCTATGGGAGCCCGGGGGACACACCTGTCGGCCGCCAGGAGTGGAGATTGGTCGGGCCCAGAGCAGACACCTGCGTGGGGAGGGGGCGGCCCTACATGTAAGGCGAGCCGGGGCCTCGCTGCCTCTTCCCTGCCCTGCCCCGCACCACCTCCATTGTTCCCAGTCGCTCGCAGAACTTTCCCCAAAGGCCCGGCGAGCCGTCCACTGCACACGCGTGGACCTCGGGTTCCTTTGTGCGGAGCCTCCGAAGAGGGCGGCGGGCCGCGGGTCTCCCCAGGCAGCAGGCGTCCCACCTTGGCTGTGGGCAGGTCGGGCCGAAGCCAGACCTGGGCGCCCAGGCCACGGACCAGGGGCTGACAGGTACTCGGGGCGACCAGCACCCAGGCTTCCCTGGCGTCCGCGCAGAGGCCCGGTGGGTCCCAGGTGCAGGGACGGGGCTGGGCTCGGGCCGAAGGCAGGGGTGGGAGCGGCCTCCCACCCTCGTCCTCCAGGCCCAGATCCTGTCGGGGCAGGTCAGTGCGGGAGGTGGAGGTGGGGGAGCCTGAGGGCGCCACCCTGGGCCGAGGGCCTCCCCCGGCACCAGCACTGTGGGCCCCTGCGCCGCCCACCCAGGGAGGATGAGGGCGAGCGACGGTGGCAGTGGCCCATCGGGCCGCAGCGTCCGGCGGGGCCAGGGCTCGGGGAAGGGGGGCCCTTCCTCTGCGCGAACGTGGGCCCCGGGGCCGGGTGCGCCGGGGATGCAGGGCGTGGAGCCGCCCCGCGGCCCAGGGCGGTCAGGGTGCACAGGCCACGTCTGCAGCGCCAGCACCGGCCGGTGGGGGTCTTCCCGCCCGGCCAGAGGGCAGACTGGGCTTGCCAGCTGCGGGTTCCCGCCTTCCGCCCGCCACAGGACGTTCTGGAAAGCCCTCTCCCGGGTCGGCCACTGAAGTCCCGGTGCTGAGGCGTCTCTTCGCCCGCAGCCGGCTGCTGGGAAGGCCTGAGACGCGGGGGCTCTGGCCGTGGGTCTCCGTGCGTCTGCTCCCGGGCAGGGCTCGGTTTCGCCAGTGGCCACGCTGGTGCCGGCCGGAGCGCGGGCCGGAGCCGGTCTGGCCCGGATTCGCGCTCTTCCTCACCTGCCCCCGTCTGAGGAGGTGCAGGCTGGCCCCCGCCCACGACTCGGCGACCGGGGTCAGGTCCAAAGTCTGTTCTAAAGATCCTCCACCTAAGCTCGAAATAGCAGCCTCTGCAGCAGCCACGCGAGCACCGTCCCGGAAGGGCGGCCGCGCTGCCCCGGCCGAGCACACCCAGCCCTGAGCGAGGTGGCGCGCGAGCTGCTCTCCCAGCCCAGTCGTTGGCTTTCTTCCGCAGTTTTGAAGCTTAGGAGATGATAACCTCGATGTGACAGAAGGCTAGCTCTCTCTGAGGCATAATATAGGGTTCATTGTTCCTGATGAACGAAGCTTCTAGGGCAGAAGGACAGGCTGTTTTAATTAATCCACTGGGAGCATTTTAGGCCTTTTTAGGCTGAGCATCTAGAAAATAGGTCGGTTTGGTTTTTACTTTTGTCTAGTAACTCAGATGAAATGCTTCAAAGTTAGAGCCATTGGCAGCACGCTGAATTAGGCAAAAGGAGTTCTGCATTTCTGAAAATACAAAGCGCCATAAAATATGGACGCAGCCCACTGTGCCTTTGCAGACGCGTTGGTCATCTGCAAATACCTTCTTTGCAAAATCTGTCTGGTGAACTTAGGAGACGGCAAAACAGCCCGTGGAAGCCGCCAGCCTCCTGAGGAGCCTGCTCTGGCCTCCGGCGTGGGGAGGGCGCCCCGAAGGGCCGAGGCGGGGAATGGCGGCCTGGCCTCAGACGCGCCCCAGCGTCGCCTGCTCCGCGCACAGGGGTTGGGTTTCTGTGCTTTGTTCTCTGTGCGGCCTCACCATTGATTAAGGCCCGTCGGGCAGGTTAACCAGCCTGTTGGTTTTTCATGCTGGGATCGTGTTCCCCACCCCACCCTGTCCTGTGCAGGTGGGTCCTGCTGGGCCGGGCAGGCTGGGCACCCTCCAGGTGGGCTGTTTGCTCTCCAGACAGGAGATGCTCTGATTTCTCGATGTCCCCACCCGAGCCTGGTGGGAATGGTGATGGTTAACCAGACCCCGCACCCAGGGGCCACACGCTGGCTTCACTCCTGCCAACAACTGGCTAAGAAAGCACCGTTGGGGGCACTCAGAAACAGGCTACATTTATTTTCACTTTTCATCTCAGCCAGTGAGACTCGCCAGCCTGCCCCAAGCCACACGGCCGCCCAGGCCCTTGACCCACATGTGAGCTGTGCTGGGGCCCGGCTGGGCCTTGGTCTTTCCTTGTGTATGTACAGGTTCTGGGTTCAGGAGGAGAGTGGGATTCTGTCCTGGGGCTTAAGAGGGAACACTCCGCTGCCCACCAGCCCCAGGTCTCTGCCTCCTAGGGGAGAACATAACAGCCGATACGCTGGCGGGCAGCGGACAGCGGGACTGGCCTGTCCACCTGGCTTGCAGCTGGGCTGGCCGGGGCCTGTGGGGTCTCCCGGGCCCTCGGGGCTCCCCAAGTAGGGCTGGCACGGTGGGCTGGCTACAAGGAGGGATGCTGGGCCCCTGTCCCAACCCTGTAGCCTGGCAGCCAGGAGTGGAGCTGAAACTGAACTCAGCTCTGAAAGTGAAGTCTAAATTGTTTCACTTAGCTCAGAAAAAAGCGAATTGACTTTACGGGTCTGAAGGATGGACACTGAAAGGCAAGGTTGAGCCAGGAGGGGCCAGAGGGGCAAAGGCCTGGATCCCGACCATGGGCACCACTCTCGGAGCCTGGACGTGGTCACCTGGAGGGTCCGGGCGCCTATGAAGCCCACTCCCCATGCGTGTCCCCCAAGGCCAGGCCTAAGTCAGGTCAGGCCCTGTGAGAAATGTCGCCTGTTCCCGAGCATGAAGCCAGAGAACCGGCTGGACCTGGCTGAGGCCCGGGGCTGGGTGGACGCAGTCTTTGTGGTGGTCGGTCTGGCAGCCTCGGGTCGGGGGGATCAGCACAGGGCCCAGGCCCCGTCCCTGCAGCCTCTGCGTGTGGAAGGTGCCAGAAACCTTGAGAAGCTGCCCTGGCCAGCTCTCCAGGCCTGCGCGCCGCCTGCACGGGGACAGTCCCCCAGGGCAGGGGGCCGGGGGCCTGGCAGCTCCCTGCAGGGGCCCCCGGTGTGGACCCTGAGAAGGGCAGGGCCCCACCTGTCCTGGGGTGACTGCGCGATTGGCTTGGCCGCCGCAGGCACCTGGGGGTTGTTGCCCTGTATTCTGCCTTTGGGGGCTGCTGTCCCACCTGCTCTGGGGCCGGACCCCAGACCAGTGGGCACACAAGCCACAGTGACCGCCAGGTGCAGTCTGGCCCGGGCTACCCCTCTTGCACCCCTCCTGCAGGCCCAGCACCTCCTCGCCCGCCCCTGGACCTCACAGCCAGCAGCAGTCAGGACCCCAGGGCCACACAACAGTGGGGCGCTGGGGACAGGCTGCTCGGTGAGAGGTGGGGGCCCTGGGCCCTGGGAACACCATCCTGCTTGCTGGTCCCAAAGCTCGTCCACGCTTCTGCCAAGGGCGGGAGGGTGGGCACTGGAGACCGTGCTGGGGCTGCACTCGAGAGACAGAGCCTCATACACACTCGTGCTCACCCAGGACCCCGGGGCTGGGCCTGTCCCTGCATCGGCTCAGCGGGAGGGTCCCGCTCTGCTCCCGCCCCTAGGCCCTGGGCTCCTGTGGGCAAGACACCCTGCCCCCCACAGGCGCCCACCCCATGCCCGGAGCTGGTGGCCCCACTGGGCCGGCCAGGGCTGGCTGGGCAGGGGGTCACCCTGTGGTCCTGGCCTCCGGAGGCTTCTAGGCGCTGCAGCCCCGCCTCCCCCCGGACTGACCCCACACACATGGCGCCTGCCTGGCACTGTGGCCTCAGGGCACACACTTGCTCCAGCCCCGGCCATTCCGGGCCCCTCCCCACCTCAGTGCTCTAAGACGCCGTGGCTCCACCCCAGGCTGCTGGGCGCCCCTCCATCGAGTCCCCTCTTCACCCCAGACGGGCGGCCCCCAGACCCCATTCGGGGCGGCCATCGCCATCTTACTGGGCAGCATTGGACGGTGCCTGGTCTCTAATACTGCCTGGTAATGATGGCGGTGGGGCCCTGCTCGCAGCGACGGGGCCGCCCTCCCCAGCCTGGCCCCGGGCCCCGGCCTCTCCCCACGCAGGCCCCACGCCAGCCACAGCCCCTGACACCCACAGTCAGCTCACCCACCCTGTCCTGTCCCAGTGGCTGCCGGGGGGGGGCTCTAGGGCAGAAAGTTGGCTTCGGGCAGGCCCCGTCCCCAGGCCCGGACGTGTCTGCGCCGCTTCTCAGCCTCCAGAATCAAAGGCTTCCTGCAGCTGCACCGAGTGCCCCGCCCCCAGTGATCCGGGATTAGGATGCTCGGGTTCCGGGCCCTGCCCATGGCGCCCAAGCAGGTGCTGCCACCACCCCTGGCAGGTGTGGGCCGAGTGGAGCGGCGACGAAGGCCTGGGCCCGGGTGGGTGGGCCGCTTCACAGGCCAGCAACACCTCCGGCCTCGGTCCCGGGTCCGCGGCCCCAGGTGCCCTTGGCTCTGGGAAAACAGGGAGCAGCACGCAGGCCTCCCTGCCTGCACCTGGGCCCTACCTGCGGGCTGTGGGGCGCCCACGTCCGTCCCGCGTCCTCGGGCCGAGGCACACCTGGGCCTCTGTGGACATCTTACCGGACAGTGCTGGATTTCTCGGCTCGACTCTAACACTGTCTGGTAACGATGTTCAAAGGTGACCCACCACCTGCCGGGAAGTGGCCCGAGGACACGCGGTCCTGAGCTCCTGGACTCCAGAGCTGGGCCGAGCCCCGGGCCAGCTGGGGGACGGGCAGACGGCCTGTCTCAGCTCTGCAGCCCGGCCCAACCAGGGAGGCCTCTGCCGACCGCTGCGGGGCCGGTTCTGCCACATCGGGGCCCTCGGTGCTCCCCAAGGGACTCGGGAGGCTAGGGCCTGAGAAGGGCCGCCAGCCTGCAGGCAGGCTCCTGTGCATCCGCCGTGGCTGGGCCTGGGTTCTCCCCACGGAGTGGCCGGCGGCCTGTCAGCAGCCACACAGAGAAACGCGCCTCTGGCTGGAACAGGGCTGGCAGCAGGCAGCCCCCACTTTCCCTTCCCGGGCCCTCCCGTCCACCACACAGGGTCAGATGTCCACTACGGCTGTCCAGGGCACCCCAGCTCACCGCTGGAAGGCGGCCTGCCCTTAGAGGTCCCAGTCAGCTGGGGCCGTGGGCGGTCATCCCTCTTACTCCTTCGGTCCACTGGGGACGTGGGGGGGACAAGGGTGTGTCCGGGTGCCTGGAGCAGTGGACGTTCTGTGCTGCTCTCCCCGCCCCCAGCCCCCGCAGTGTCGTAGGCGAGACTGGGAACATTGTCCCAAACCATCAAGGCCGGGATGGTCTTTTGTTTTATCTTTTTGATCTGAAGCCAGGACACCAGCCCCCAGACCTGCTGGCATAGGCACAGGGGTGACCCTTCTGCCCTGGGCCAGTGGCTCTCCCACAGGAGGAGGCTCTGCCCCTGGCCCGGCTGTTACTCATTAACCGGCCGAGGGCCGTTCCGAAAGCTGCGAGGGCGCCGCAGCCACCTTGACCCGGGACCGAGAGCAGGGACGCCAGGCTGCTCCCCAGCTGCGCCCACAAACACGTGTTTGGGCTGCTGCCCAGACGGGGTCTGCAGGAAAGCCCTCCTTGGAGCAGCCCTGGGCCAGGCCACCAGGGCTCTGGGGCCGCTCCACGGACTAGGAAGCTCTGGGGGTCCTGCCGCTGAGCCCTCCCACTTCCTCACGGTGCGGCGGGACAGGTGGTAGGGGAAGCCCCAGGCGGCTCTGGGGGTCCTGCCGCTGAGCCCTCCCACTTCCTCACGGTGCGGCGGGACAGGTGGTAGGGGAAGCCCCAGGCGGCTCTGGGGGTCCTGCCGCTGAACCCTCCTACTTCCTCACGGTGCGGCGGGACAGGTGGTAGGGGAAGCCCCAGGCGGCTCTGGGGGTCCTGCCGCTGAGCCCTCCCACTTCCTCACGGTGCGGCGGGACAGGTGGTAGGGGAAGCCCCAGGCGGCTCTGGGGGTCCTGCCGCTGAGCCCTCCCACTTCCTCACGGTGCGGCGGGACAGGTGGTAGGGGAAGCCCCAGGCCCTCCCAGAAGGGCCGCCGATGAGCCTGCCTGCACCAAAGCCTGCCGATGGGTGTCTTACCAGACACGGTTAGATCTGCTCCTTCTGTCTAATACTGTCTGGTAATGCCGTCCATCCACGGCCTGATCGCCACCGGAGGAGGGGCTGCTCACCGGATGCCTGGTGGAGGGGAGGCCGGGGTCCGTGGGTCCCAGCAGTGGGCCTGAGCCGGCTGTACACTCCTGCCCAGGCGCAAGCCCTCGTGTGCCCCCAGGGCACAGGCCACGCCTGACCACCCACAGCCCCCGTGTCCCTGACTGGGGGAGCCCTGTGACGCCCCACAGGGGATTTCTGTCGCAGACACAACAGACCGTTGGTGTTATAGTGGGGGGGCTCCACGGGCGGTGGGCCCCACGCTGAAGGCTGGCGAGCAGTTGGTGCAGCCCCCGTGCTGCTGGCACTGCCACTGGGCCGCAGGCAGCCGCATCCCTGGAGCCCCCAGGAGCCTCTCCAGGAAGGTACCTTCATCCCTTGCCACCCCACACCCACACCAGGCAGGGGCGGCGGGTAAGGGGGACAGGACAGAAGCAGCCCTGGCCCCAAACCCCCAGCCCAGGCCGTGGAAGGGTGCCCGTGGCTGGCAGTGCCCAAGAGACGCCCCAGGATGCCCTCTCCCCAACCCCAGGTGGCACCAGAACCCTGGAGGGTGCTAGGTGTGGAGACCCCACAGGTGAGACCCCTCTTCTTCCTTCCCCTGGGTCCCCACAGGACCGACTCGGGACCTGGGCGGTCGGGGGACTCTCCAGGTGCCGGGCCAGGCTGTCACCCATGCACGCTGGGCAGAAGGCCTGGCAGCCCCTGCCCGCTCCCTTCTACCCACAGAGGCTCAGCAAGACGTCCTCTGTCTACAGCTGCCTCCCAAACCAAACTTCCGGATGCCGGTCCCACCCCTGGCCTCGTGGGACCAGCCCCTTCTTCCCCTGAGAATTCCAAGGAGGTCCTAGGGTCCCAACCCACGGCTTCGCAAAGTCCTGTCTGATGCCTCCGACCCAGGGCTCCGCAGCCGCAGCCACAGCCAGGGCGGAGGGGACCGTCCCTCCTCCCTCCTCCCCGCCTTCCCTCCGTCCTCAGCACCCACTCTTTCCTGAGCGCCCTCTGGGAGCCGGTGCAGTTCCAGACACTGGGGGTTGGGGGGGGATGTCCCTGAGAGGGGGGTCACAGGCAGCAAGGAGGCTCCGCGCAGGACGAGTCAGCTGCAGGGGCTGCCGGTGCTGCAGAAGCCAGGGCAGTAGAGGTGGCAGCAGGGTGGGGGTGGGGTAAGGGCGGCCCAGAAAGGTCTCTCTGAGCAGGTGGCCAAGCGGGAACCATGCAGGAGCCCAGCAGAGGGGCCCAGAGGCCGCACGGGGGCCGGCGAGGAGAGCTTCCTGTTCCAGCCCTGGCAAAGGCACCAACTCCCCGTGGGGAGCCAGGGCCTGAGCTGCCTGGGAGACCCGCACCACAGCTGCAGGAGGGGTGCTGGGCCTTTACCCAGCAGGGCTGGACCGCCCCGTCTGCCTCCAGGCACTGGGGCCAAGCCCAGCCAAGCCCGGTGGCACCCGGGGAGAGGCATCCGCCCTGCGGGGCGGCCGGTTAATGATTGGCTGCCTTGTTCGGGGTTGTAGATGCCACCGATGGCCCAGTCCCAGGCCGTCGCGGGAAGGGCTGCCCCGGGCTGGCGCCCACACCAGTGTTTCGGGTTATACGGCAGCTTTTGAGTTTGAGCTCTCGCTGTCACCACGTGGGCAGGGGGCCGCCTCCCCAGAACCCACGGGGAGTCACAGGGCAGCAGGGTGGTGGGCTGGCCCAGCTCCTAGGGGTCTGGGCCTCTAGAAGGGATGGGGAGTGGGGCATGGGCTCCGGGGGAGGACGACCTGGGGGTTCTGAAACTGTGCTCAGGCCAAGGGGAAGACAAGTGGCCTGCAGGTGACCAGGGGATCCACTGCCCGCCCCGGGTGCTGCACCCAGCAGGCCCAGGCAGGGGGCCACCAGCTCCCGAGGTCAGGCTGCCTGCCCCTCAGTCCAGGACTTGGCTGGAGGAGCTCTCCGCCCCTCCAGAGTAACCGACAGCTACCCTCGGGCAAAGGGGTGTCAGACCACAGTGCAGCAGAACGGAGCCCTGCAGGCCCCCAACACCTGGTGCAGGCAGGCACACAGGTGGGAGTGCGTCAGCCTCTGAGCGGGGTCAGGGAGGCCTCCCCACAGTGGGGAATGCCACCCGGGACCCTTAAAGTGAGGGGGCGCTTAAGGGGTGCATTAATTTTCTGGGGCAGCCACAGCAAATTACACAAACTCGGTGGCTTGAAACAACGGAAATGTATTCTCTCACGGTTCTGGAGGCCACCTGCTCCCTCCGGAGGCTCTGGGGCGGGTCCTTCCTGCCTCTCTCAGCCTCTGGGGCTCCAGGCGTCCGGGAGCTTGTGGCCGCATCCTTCCGGCCGCTGCCGCATCTTCAGTTGGCTTCTCCCCTCTGTGTCTCCTCCGCTCTCCCTCCCTCTCCCGAGGCCACTGGTCGCTGGATTTAGGGCCCATCAGATAATCACATCTGCAAAGACGATTTTTCCAAGTAAGGTCACACGGCACTTTCTGGGCCTTAGGACGTGGACACACATGGCACGGGGACCACCATCCACCCTACAAGAAGCAAGTGAAGGCTCCCTAAGGAGAGACACCCTGGTGACCCATGCAAGGCTCTGGAGGACAGAGGCAGGGGGCCATGCAGGGCAGCCAGCGGCCCTCCCACACGCCCTGGCCTCCCAGACCTGGGCGTGAGCTCCTCTCAGCCCCTTGCGGAGGCACGGGTTTGCTGAGCGCCCACTTTCTGTTCTGTAAAGAGGCCGTGGTAAGGGGAGATGAAATAACACAGGTAAAGCACACTGAGCACACAAACATAATGGGTCAGGCCTGGGGGCCTGGCACAGATCTGGGGATCCTGAGAAGGCTCGGGAATGTCCCGGGAGGACGGAGGACCCAGGTGGGGGCGGTGCCCATGCCACCCCTCCTCCAGCCTTGGCCGCTGCCCCTGGTGCCCGGCCTCCTGCCCTTCCCCATCCACCTGCTCCCCTCTGGGCCACTGGGTCATGGTTGCTAGGAGACAGTTGCTTGGTCACCACTGTTGTTTCCCTGGCACAGGGCTCACACCACCTTGTCGGGCAGGCAAGAGGGGCAAGCGGGCCACCAGCGGGGGTCCTGGCTGGCCCTGAGGGCTGGGGCCTACCGTCCCTTGCCCCGCCCAGCCCCCTGGCCCCAGGAGCCCTGTGGGTCCTCTCGGGACTCTGCCCAGGAGCGTGAGGGAGGCGAGCGAGGGGAGCGGACGGGTGCCTGGCTGGGCAGAGACCCCCAGGCCAGGCTGAGCAGGGCAGGCCTCCGGGCGTGGCGGCCCCTCAGGACCAGCTCCTTTGCTCAGGACCAGGTCTGTCTCCCAGGACCGACCCCCAGAAGGGACGGCCTCCTAAAGTCTGCGGGGACCCACGTCCCCCCAGACAGCTCAGCCCTGGCCAGAAGGCACCAGCCTGACGAGCAACGAGAGCACCTCCTGAGCCCCGCGTCCCCAGACGTGTATTTGGACGGACCTGGCAGGACACGGGTGTCACCTCGTTTTCCTGGATGTTTCCTTCAGGTTCACGAGGGTCTTCCATTCATCACACCGGAGCGCCATTTCCCGCCAGACTTTTTACCTGACCAGGTAAAAAGTTTCTTTAAAAATTCGTTATAAAGTTGTTTCCACCGACCCCTCCCTGCAGTCCTCGCGGAGGGCCTGGTGCCGTCACCCCCCCACCCCCGGGCAGGGCCACTGCAACCCGAGCTTCACCACCATTGATAACGGTTCGGGAACACCTTTCAGCACAAAGCTTGCTATTTAGAATTAGTCCGTCAGAGAGACTCTGAGAAAGGCAATTGCTCGGCAAAGGCTCTGACCCCTGACCCCGCCCGCAGCCCCGCAGGCCACCATGTCCTGCAGCCCGGGGCACCCGCACCGCGTCCACCACACGCGTGCACGCCCAGAGTAAGGATTCTTTTTCTTAATTTCTGTTAACTTGAATGACAAGAAATAGTCATTCATGGCCTGTTTAATTCTTCGTGGAAGAAATAAGATATCAGAGTTAAGACAGGCAACCAGAGGCACAGGCTTACAAAGCTTGCTCTGAAATCCGGCAACTCCGTGCCCACCTCCCGGCTCCCGTTTCCGGGAGCGCTCGCTGCTGGGTCCGGGTTACCCCGCAGAAGTTACCCTTTGCTGGGCTGTGGGGGCCGGGGCTCCCTCCCACCCCCCACATTCACGCTGTAACCCCCAGTAACGCTCCTTGCAGGCGGGTCACTGCCCTGCTCGGCACCGGCCTGGCCCTCTCCGGCCTCACCGTCGTCACACAGGCCCTCCTCCAACATGGGTGACCAGGCAGCTGTGTGCATGTGTCACACAGGCCACTGGTACTCCCAGCCCACTCTGCAGGTGGGGAAACCAAGGCACAGAGCTGATCCACACCACAGCCCCAGCTTCCTTTCCCAGGTCCGGCTCAACTGGGGAATTCCCTGAGGGGGGTCTGAAGACCTCCCACCACGCTGGGCGGCTCACAGGAGCCTTGCCTCCGGCTCTGAGGTGTCTCCGGCTCCGCTGGGTGCCTTTCCTTCTTTACATTCTCCTTTCCAGCACACTTCCTCGCCTTGAGCTTCTCACGAGGCTGTGCTGCGTATTTCCATGAGCTCGTCCACCTTGTCTGTCCCTTTGTTCTAACCGTCCAGTCCTGCCCCCGCGTATTCCCAGGGCTGCGTCCCCTGCCTCGGGCTCCGCCACCACCCCCACCGCCCGGCCTCTCCTCGCAGGGCCCTGTTTCTCTGTCTCTGGGCGTCAACCTGTCGCTCACACCTGGGGGCCTCCATCAGATGTCTGTTGACTCAGTGGCCGCTCACGTGGGAGTGCTGGGGCAGAGTACTGACCGTCATCCTCCTTGGGGGCCCCCATCCCCAGCAAGGTGCGGGTCTCCCAGGCAACGCGGAGACCCACGCGCACACGCACGTGCGCACCCTCCCCGTGCTCAGCAGGCTCCTATCCCCCCCCGCCCCCCCCCCCCCCCCCCCGCAGTCATGCTGGGCGGGGTCCAGCCGCCACAGAGGAGCCCTCCCGTTCTGGGTGGGGCAGGGCTGGGGAGGAGACGCTTGGCAGGGGGGTGAGAGCCTCCCCGCGCCCCGCCCCGCACCCAGGCCCTGTAACCACGTTGACAGCTGTTCCCAGTTTACCCTCTTCTGTCCTAAGTGGGGACAAAGGTCTTGGCCAGCATCTCTTGGGTGACCGGCTGGTTTGTTTGCAAAGCGACTGTCCTCTTTGGAGGGCAAGCTGCCAGCCCCTGGTATGCAAATGCAGGAGCCCCTCTCTGCCTGCCAGCTCCCAGGGTACTGGCCTTGCCACTGCTTGTGTTTCTTCAATCTTTCGGAAAATCCTAGCCTCCCAAGCAGCCCCCAAACTGGGAAGGACCTGTCAAGGAATGGCTAAAACTCCCTAAAATGTTCCCGAGTTAGCCACACAGGAAAGGAGCCCTAGGGAGGCATCATCCTCAGGGCGGGGCCTCCTCATGGCCCTGTCCTGACTCTGGGAGGGGACTGCTCAGGGCTGCCGCCCCCCAACCCCGCAGGCCTGACAGCAGCCCTCCTAACAGCCGGCAGGGAGGCCAAGCGCAGAGATGCCGACACCAGATGGACAGTCCCTGCAGGCCCCACAGTCACCACAGAGACGGGAGCCACCCACAAGAGGAAGCCCAAATCCAGGACGCTGGGCAGCACCCCTCCCCGGGCAGGGCGGGCCTGACTGCGTGCCCAGTTCAAGGGCTAGGACCACGGGCCGCCCAAAGGGCCCGCAGAGGGGTGGGGGCCACGTCTTCCCAGAGGTGCCCCCTCACCAGTGCCCCAGCGCCTGCGGCCCGCAGCCGCACCCACTTCCTCCACTGCCAGGGACCACCTCCTCGGACCCAGGTTGGCACAAAGAGAGGCAAGCGGTCAAGGATGGCAGGGGTCCGGCGGAGCCGCCCCTGGGCACCAGGTGTATGCAGCCAGGGCCTCCCCAGGGACAGGCACCCCATCCCCAGGAAGGCCTTCTCACGGGGGGACCACACAGCCATGCCCGGGGAGAGGGGCCAGCAGGAGGCCATGTGCTGGGTGTGGGATCTGGGCCAGCCGAGTAGGGCAGAGGACAGCAGAGTCGGGGTCTGAACAGGCGGAGAGGGGTCTCCCTTGACTGCTGTGGGCCACCCATGACGTCATGATGGACATTGTGACCCCCGCCCTCTGGGCACGTCCCTGCGTCACATCTGCCCCTAGCTCCAGCCTCACACCTCAGTCTCTGCCCCACACAAAGCCCCTGCCGTTGGTAAGGAGGGACCCTGCCCCCTTTCTCCTAGGAGGCCCTCTGATTGGGCCTGAGGCTGGGCTGAGATGGGCCGAGACGGCTGGGGGGACTGCACAGGGGTTCCAGTCAGATTCTGAGTGGACGCCCCCTGTCTGACCCCACCTTGTTCACAGGCTGGGCCCATGAGAGATCAATGGGGAGCCACCGAGAGGAGGGGCTCCTACGTCAGCTAAGCCAGCTGGACCAAGACGCAGATGGGCTCGGGCAGGGCCCAGGGAGGGGCAGAAAAGCCACCAGCTGGGCCAGAGCCTCTGACCACCCACTCTGCCCGCAGAGCTGGACGATGCTGACACTGCCAGGCCCCGGGCCGCCCTCCTGGAGAAGCACCCGCTGGAGGGGGAGAAGCAGCGGCCCGGCACCGGGCAGGGCCCCTTCTTCTACATCGGAGGCACCAACGGGGCCGCAATGTGAGTGGGGCCTCAGGCTGGGTCCAGCCCCACCGCCTGCAGGCCCCGGCCCAGCCTCGCTCCGCGGCCCACAACCCCGCGGCCCCCAGGTCACCGCCGCCCCTCGCCCCTGCAGAATCAGCTCCTATTGCAAAAGCAAGGGCTGGCAGCGCATCCAGGACAGCCGGCGGGAAGACTACAAGCTCAAGTGGTGCGAGGTCAAGTGCAGGGACACCTACTGCAGCTTCCGGGAAGGTAGGGGCGGGGCCAGGCTCAGCGGGCGGCCCTCCACGCGCGCATGCGCGGTCGCACGCTGCCCGGGCTCTGTCGCGCCAGGTGAGCAGCTGCTGTACCAGCTCCCCAACAGCCAGCTCCTTACCACCAAGATCGGGCTTCTCAGCGCCCTGAGGGAGCACGCGCGTGTCCTCAGCAAGACCAGCAAGCTGGCCCCCTGCGCACAGGCCAAGTGAGGATGCCCTGGCCCCCCACCCCGGCGGCGCACCCCGCACCCGACGCGTCAATCGCTGCTCCTGACCGCCCTCCACCAAGTCGGTCCGCCTACCCGCCTTCCCACTGACCCAGCCGCGTACCACCCATCTGTCTCCACCCCCAATACCGGCCACCATTCCAGCCACCCAGCCCACGGCCCCCCAGCGGTCCTCACACGCTCACCACAGAGCCGCCCACTGGTGTCCTGCATTCAGTCACCACTGCCTACCACACCCACTGCCGTCCACTGCACACCCATTCCTGCCCCTTGGCCCGCCCCTCCCCCCGGAGCCGTGCCCGACCCACTCGATGTGCCCACTCCTCTTCCACTCCCTTGCCCGGCCATTCACACGTCTGCCCGCCCATCCAAACAGCCACCTACCATCTGCCTCCCTCGTCCACCCCCCACCAGGCAGGCAGCCACCCACCCACTACCTGGTCATCCACGACACCACCCAATTCTGTCAGCAGTTCTGGTCCAACCCCCTCCAGGCATCCGTCTACCCACCAGACCACTTGCCCATCCACCTACTTCCATCCAAAATCCACTTATCCACACACCACCAGTCTACCGCCAAGCCCCCACCCACTCCCCACCTCTCGACGCCCCCATCCATTCTCCACACACTGAGCAGCCACTCAGGCCAGGTCCTGTGTCCTCCTGGGGTACAGATCTGGAAAGGACACGACACCCGCCCCAGAAGAGCTCATGTGGAGCAGCTCAGGACACCTTGGGCCACAGAGGTAGATTCCCCAGCCATTCTGCCCTCAACTGAAGGATGGCCTGGTGCTCGGTGAAAGGGGTTACAGGGCATCCCAGGACAGGGGATCCATGCTGACTGCTCATTGCATGCTGGGCACTGTCCTGGCCTGGAGACCCAGCTCTGAACTGACCACTCCCGAAGGCGCGAGAGCAGCAGGGGGAAGAGCAGGGAGGTGGGAGGGGTTGGGAGGTGGGTGAGGCAGCCTGCAGAGAAGCCAGGTGTGCAGAGCCGGAAAAGCGTGCTCCTGGCCAGGGAACAGAAGGTGCAAAGGTTCTGCAGAGGAAAGAGCTGGGGGCCGGGGGTGGGGGTGTGTTTCAGAGGAAACCAAAGAGGGCAGGAGTGCCTGGAGCCCAGCGCAGCTTCCTAGCAGACACTCTCCCTCCAGCCTACCCCAGGTCAGACCCCCAGAATGGCTGACCAAGCTGGGGGAGGGGGACAACCCTCCCAGTGTCTTCCCCACCCCCCTGCTTCCCCAGCGTCCTGAAAATGGAAGACTTTTTCCCAGAGACCTACCGTCTGGACATCAGGGACGAGAGAGAGGCTTTCTTTACCCTCTTTGATGGTGAGAGGCCCCTGGACGCCAGGCCCGCTCTGGGGAGACCGGTGCAGGGCTGGACCAAGGTGGGAGCGAGATTAGGGCGGGGCCAAGGCCCTGGCGAGGCCGAGGTGGGGCGTGGTCAGGGAGTGGAAGGGTGGAGCCAGGGTGGGTGAGGTCAGGGCTGGTGCTGAGTAGATGCTGGGTGGGGGGGGGTCATGCCGGACCTTAGTGGAGGCCAAAGCCTGCAGGGGCGGGGCCGTGGCTGGGAGCGGTCAGGGCGGGGCGGGGCGGGGCGGGGCGGGGCTGGGGCCAAGGCGGGGCGAGGCAGGGATGGGCGGGGCGAGGCAGGCTCCCTGGCTCGGGTAGCTCTCTCCGCAGAAACCCAGATGTGGATCTGCAAGCCCACCGCCTCCAACCAGGGCAAAGGCATCTTTCTGCTCCGGAACCAGGAGGAAGTCGCCGCCCTCCAAGCCAAGACCCAGAGCATCGAGGACGACCCCATCTACCGCAAGATGCCCTTCCGGGCGCCTCAGGCGCGGGTCGTGCAGAGGTTTTGCGCGTGGGCACCCCGAGGGGCGTTGGCCAGGTGGGGCTGACCCAGGCCCGCTGGTGCCTGTGAGGCTCGTGGGCGTCGCGGGGCCCACAGAGGAGTCCTTGGCGGTGGAAGGCTGCGGTGCTCCCAGCTGGGCCCCTGTGTAGCCAGAAGAGGTGGGGTTTTCACATCCAGTCAGGATCTCAGAGGATATACCCTCCCCCCCCCCCAAACACAGGAGGCTCCTGGATGGTGTGGGGCAGGGAGGGCTTGGTCAGCTTGTGCCCCAGCCTGGGTCCTGCACCCTCTGACCTGCAGGGAGCCCGGCTTCTCCCCCATCCCCCACGCATCCAGCTGCAGCCTTCAGGCCCACAGGCAGAGCCGACCACCCCGCCTTGCTCCCTCTGCCTCCGGGAGGGGTCCAGACCCTCAGCCTCACACCAGGGGGCACAGTCGAGCCTGAGAAAGGTCCCTTCGGACTTGCCTATCTGCCAGTGTGGACCTCACTCCTGCCGCAACTGCTGTCTGCCACCCCAAGCAGCTGCTCCCAGCCGCTGGGTCTCTAGACCTACAGCTCTCTCCACTGGGATGTCCCCTCCCTGCCTCTCCAAAGCCACCTGCCCTTCAAGGCCCAAGGTCACCCCTCCCTCCTTCTCCAGGCAGTCTTCCCAGCCCATAGGGCCCAGTCTGCTTCTGCCTCCCAGGCTTCTAGCGAGGGCTGCGCCCTGGGGTGCCCCAGACACACACCAGTGGGCTGAGCTCTAGGGGCCAGGCCCTCCTTCCCAATTCCCTGATGTGTTCAGGCTCGGAAATGTCCCCTGACCAGTGGACACTGCGCCCAGCCAGGGTAGGGGACCCACAGCTCACACCTGAGACAGGTAGCAGGGGTGCTGAGGAACTGGCAGGCCCAGGTGGGGGCACGGGCCAGACTAACCACGCCTCCCCAGGTACATCCAGAACCCGCTGCTGCTGGATGGGAAGAAGTTCGACGTGCGCTCCTACCTGCTCATCGCCTGCACCATGCCCTACATGGTCTTCTTCGGCCACGGCTACGCTCGCCTCACCCTCGGCCTTTATGATCCCCATTCCAGCGACCTCTGTGGCCATTTAACCAACCAGGTAAATGCCCCACACAGGTGAGGGCCCTCCCTGCAGCCTTGGACAAAAATCACTGCTCAAGAATGGGAAAAGAATCCAACTGTAGACATGGCCCAAACCCCGAGGTGGCCTGGGCTGCCCCTGCCTGCAGCCAGCACTGCCTCTCACCTTCAGCCTCCGCTGGGCATCCTGGTGAACAGACTGAGAGCCGTGGCCCCGACCCCCAGCTCAGCTCCCTCTGGGTGTGGGTCAGGCCCAGCAGGGGTGGGGGCCAAGGGCAAGGGCCTCCGTGAGGACCTCAGTTCAGGGATGCTGTGGGCAGAGGTCTCTGTGGAAGGGTCTCAAAGGGAGGTGTCTGGGCAGTGGCCCTCCAGGAGGATCTGGGGGTACTTCTCAGGGGCAGGAGGTGCTGGGGCAGGGGCTCGGTGTCCCGAAGGAGCGGGACCCCTGTGGGGTCTCTGGTGGCCGCGTCGGGGTGAGGCTCTTGTCAGGGCCCCCCGTGGGGGCCGGGCCTCCAGGCGCTGCCCTGCCTCCCAGTTCATGCAGAAGAAGAGCCCCCTGTACCTGCTGCTCAAGGACGACACGGTGTGGAGCATGGAGCACCTTAACCGCCACATCAACGACAAGTTCCGCAAGGCCAAGCGCCTCCCCCGAGACTGGGTCTTCACCACCTTCGCGGTGCGTGCGCGCCCCGCCCACACGGCGTTGGGAGGGGCCAGGGGTCGGGACCGTCAGTCCCTGGGTGGGGCTGCCGTTGGGCGTGCGCGCAGCGGTGGGTTCCAGGGACCCTCTCCTCTCCCTCTTTCTGAAACAGATCATTCACACGACACAAAAGTCACTCTGTGAAAGTACAGCTCAGTGGTTTTTGGTGGATTCTCAGAGTTGCAGGATGGTCACCACTCTAATTCCAGAACACAGTCACCTCCGCAGAAAGAAACTCGGTACCCACTGCCCTTCCCAGCCCCTGGCAACTGCTAATCCACTTCCCGTCCCCATGCATTTCCCTGTTCTGGACATTTCATGTCAATGGAATCACATGATATGTGGGTTTTCCTGGCTTCTTTCACTGAGCATAACATTTTCAAGATTCCCTTCGTTTCTTTTTATGACTGAAAACTATTTCATTGTATAAATGGACCACGATTTATTTGGATAAACATTCGTCAGTTGATAGACGTTTGGGTTGTTTTTACTTTTTGTCTATTATGAGTAATGCTGCTATGAATATTCATGAACAGATGTTTTCAGTTCTCTTGGGTATAGGTCTAGGAAGGGAACTGCATGGTCGTAGGGTAACTCATGTTGAACTTTTTGAGGAACTGCCAAACCATTTTCCACAGTGGCTACAAGGTTTCCCATTCCCACCAGCAATGTATGATGGTTCCAATTTCTCTATATCCTTGCCAACACTTGGTATTTTTCTTTTTTTGTTTAATAGTCATCCAGTGGGTGTAAAGTGGTATCTCATTGTGGAGTTGATTTGCATTTTCCTAATGATAATGATATTGAGCATCTTTTTACGTATTTGTCGGCCATTTTTGTATCTTCTTTAGAAAAACTTCTGTTTAGATCCTTTGTTCACTCTTCCTTCTTAGGCTGTAGAGCTCTTTATATATTCTGAATGCTAGACCCTTATCAGATGTGTGATTTGCAAATATTTTCTCCCATTCTGTGATTTCTCTTTTCACTTTCTTGATAATGTCCTTTGTTTGTTTTGTTTTGTTTTGGCCGGGCCCCTCGGCTTGAGGGGTCTTAGTTCCCCGACCAGGGATTGAACCCCCTGCAATGGAAGTGCAGAGTCCTAACCACTGGACTGCCAGGGAATTCCCCATAATGTCCTTTTTTGCATAGATTTTTATGAAGTCCAATTTATTGATTTTTTTCTTTGGTTATTCATGCTTTGATGTCATATCTAAGAATCCATTGCCATTTCCAAGGTTGTAAAGATTTACATCTATGTTTTCTTCTAAAAGTTTTATAGTTTTAGCTCGTTTTGAGTTAGTTATTGTGTAATGGTGGGAGGTAAGGGTCCAACTTCAGCTTTTTGCATGTGGCTCTCCTGTTGTCCCAGGACCATTTGTCAGAGAGACTGTTCTTGGCGCACTTTTGAAAATCAATTGACCAGATATGTATGTGTTTCTCCCTGGACTCTCAATTCTATTTCATTGGTGTGTATGTCTATCCTTAAGCCAGCGCCACGCCGTTTCGGTTGCTGTAGCTTCATTCTCTTAATGTGCTGTATTACAGAAATTGATTATCAGGTGTTGAATCACCCTTGCATTTCCGGGATAAATCTCACGCAGGTGTAGCATATTGTCCTTTAAATATGCTGCTGGACTGGGTTTTAGTACTTCACTGAGGATTTATGTGCCTACCCTCATAAGTAATATGGTCCACAGCATTATTTGCTTGTATGTCTGTCTGATTTTGGACATGTTCCCTTCTCTTCTATTTTTGGAGAGTGTGTGAAGAGTTAGTGTTAATTCTTTAAATATATTTGGAAGGATTCACCAGTGAGGCTACCTTATTGTGGACTTTTCCTTTGTGGGAAGAATTGTTATTTTTTTAATTATTACTAACTCAACCTTTATTTGTTAGAGGTTATTCAGATTATCTATTCCTTCCTGGGTCAGACTTATTAGTTTGTCTTTCTAAGAATTTCTCCACTTCTCCTAAGTTGTCTAATTTGTTTCGAATACAGGTACTCATGGTATTTTATGAACAATTGTAATCGTTTTCATAATCATTTTCATCTCTATGTAAGTCTTTCTTTCTTGATTTTAGTAATTTGAGTCTTTTCTCCCCTTTATCTTGTTCAATTTAGCTAAAGGTTTGTCAGTTTTGTTGATCTTTTCAAAGAGCCAGCTTTTGGTTTCATTGATTTTCTCTGTTGCTTTCTATTCTCTATTCCATTAATATCCACTCTAATCTTTATTATTTCCCTCCTTCTTGCTTTGGGTTTAGTTTTGTTTTGGTGTGGTTTGGGTTTTTTGTTCGTTTTTTGTTTTTGTTTGTTTGTTTGTTTTTCTTCTAGTTTCTTAAGGTTGAAGTTCGGGTTATTGATTTGATTTGAGATCTTTCTTCCTGTTTAATGTAGGTGTTTACAGCCATAAATTTCCCTGTGAGCACTGCTTTCACTGCATCCCATAAGATTTTGTGTGTTCTGTTTTCATTTGTTGCTTGTGTGTTAATTTCCACATATTTGTGAATGTTCTAATTTTCTTTCTCTTATTGATTTCTAATTTCATTCCATTGTGGTCAGAAAACATACTTTGTATAATTTCAACCCTTTAAAAAGTATTGGGGGCTTCCGTGGTGGCGCAGTGATTGAGAGTCCGCCTGCCAATGCAGGGGACACAAGTTCGTGCCCCGGTCCAGGAAGATCCCACGTGCCGCGGAGCAGCTGGGCCCGTGAGCCATGGCTGCTGAGCCTGAGCGTCTGGAGCCTGTGGTCCACAATGGGAGAGGCCACAACAGTGAGAGGACCACATACCGCAAAAAAAAAAAAAAAGTATTGAAACTTGTTTTATGTTCTAACACATTGTCTATCCTGAAAAATGTTCCACACACACTTGAAAAGAATGTATATTCTACTGTTGGGTGGAGTGTTCTATAGATGTCTTTTAGGTCTAGTTGGTTTATAGTGTTGTTCAAGTCTTCTGTTTACTTGTTGATCTTCTGTCTAGTTGTTCTATCATTGAAAATGGGATACTGAAGTCTCCAACTATTATTACTGAATTGTCTATTTCTCCTTTCAATTCTGTCAGTTTTTGCTTCATACATTTTTAGGCTCTGTTGTTAAGTATATGTATGTTTATGATTATTACATATTCTTGACTTATTAGAAAATGTCCTCTTTTTTCTTAATGTCCTCAATTTTTGTCTTAAACTCTATTTTATCTGCTATCAGTATAGATATTCTAGCTCTCTTTTGGTTACTGTTTGCCTGATATATATATATTTTTAATTTTATTTATTTATTTATTTTTGGCTGTGTTTGGTCTTGGTTGCTGTGCACGGGCTTTCTCTAGTTGCGGCGAGCGGGGGCTACTCTTCGTTGCCGTGCACAGACTTCTCATTGCAGTGGCTTCTCTTGTTGCAGAGCATGGGCTCTAGGCACGTGGGCTTCGGTAGTCATGGCATGCAGGCTCAGTAGTTGTGGCTCAGGGGCTCTAGAGCTCAGGCTCAGTAGTTGTGGTGCATAAGTTTAGTTGCTCCGCGGCTTGTGAGATCTTGCCAGACCAGGGCTTGAGCCTGTGTCCCCTGCATTAGCAGGCAGATTCTTAACCACTGTGCCACCAGGGAAGCCCTGATATATCTTTTTTTTATCCTTTTACTTTCAACCTATCTGTGTCTTTGAATCTCAAGTGAGTCTCATAGATAGTGTATGGGGGGGAGGGGAATGCATCCTGACAATCTCTTTTAATTGGAAAGCTTACTCCATTTATATTTAATATAATTACTGATAAGTTAGGATTTACATCTTCTATTTTGCTATTTCTTTTTTTTGAATTTTATGTATTTTTTTATACAGCAGGTTCTTATTAGTCATCCATTTTATACACATTAGTGTATACATGTCAATCCCAGTCTCCCAATTCATCCCACCACCACCCCCGCCACTTTCCCCCCTTGGTGTCCATACGTTTGTTCTCTACATCTGTGTCTTTATTTCTGCCCTGCAAACCAGTTCATCTGTATCATTTTTCTAGGTGCCACATATATGCGTTAATATACAATATTTATTTTTCTCTTTCTGACTTACTTCACTCTGTATGACACACTGTAGGTCCATCCACCTCACTACAAATACTCAATTTCATGTCTTTTTACGGCTGAGTAATATTCCATTGTATATATGTGCCACATCTTCTTTATCCGTTCATCTGTTGATGGACATTTCCATGGTTTTTAATGAGAACTGGTTGTTGGTCTTATCGAGGAGCCTTTATGATGAGTCGCTTCTCTGTGCTGATTTCAACATCGTCTGTTTGTCTTTGGAAAGTTTGCTTATGCTGTGGTGGATCTTTTTGAGTTTATCCTCCTTGCAGCTCACTGGCCTTCCTGAACGTGTAGATTACTCTTCATCAAATTTGAGAAGTCCCACTGCCATTATTTCTTTAGATATTCTTCCTGACTCTTCCTCTGCCCTCTTTCTGGATCTCCTTATGCATTTTGGTCTGCTTGACGGTGTCCCACGGGTCTCTGTAGCTTTATTTTTCTTCACTCCTTTGACTTTCTGTTCCTTAGACTAGATAATATCAATTGATCTATCTTTGAACAACTCCAATGGACTGTTGAACCCCTGTAGTGATTTTTTATTTCAGTTCCTATAATTTTCAACTCCAGAATTTCTATTCAGCTCCCTTTTATAATTTCTATCTCTTCACTGGCATTCTCTATTTGGTAAGACATTGTTCTTGTATTTTCCTTTAGTTCAAGTGAGGTCTGCCATGGAACCATCAGACACATCACAACAAATGACTCCAGTTCTTTGCCAGACAGGTCTGTTCTGCTATCTCCAGTACCAAGAACGCAGGCTTTTTTCAAGGCACTGAGCTGGAATGCCAGGGATAAAGTCAGGGCAAGTTAAAATGCTACAAAGCTTGCTGTTCTTACCAAGATTTAAGATTTTACTTGAGTAAACACTCTTCATGTTGCTGGACGCCTTTGGTTAATTTCCAGCATTTTGAGAAGGTTAATTCTGACAAATTTGGCCAGTTTGGGCTGTTTTTATGTTGCCTCTCTTGAACCTGCTCAGCAAAGCTTCTCCCTGTTGTTTCGCTGAAATGCTCACTGGAGTGACCTCTATGCTGTCAAACCCAGGGGTCAGTCCAGCCCTCTTCTCCCTGACCTGTCAGCCAACTTTGGACACAGCTCCTCACTCCCCATGGCTTCCAGGACCTCGTCCACCCCCCCTCCGCCCCCTGTGCTGGCCCCTTGGCTCCGCACTGCTGCTCAGGAGGCCCAGGGCTCAGCCTGGCTCTACTCTTTATCTGCTGTACCCACTGATATCTACTCTTTGTCTTTATCAGACATCGCCTGAGTTTAAATTCCATCTATGTGCTCAAGACCCCACATTGAAACATCCGGCCCTGACCCCTCCCCTGAACTTGAACCCTGGTTCCCAGCACCCCATCTGTAGGCTCACAGATGTCTCAGACTCCATGGGCCTCCTCTCCTTCTCCGCTGATGCGGGCTCCATCCTCCAGAGCCTCAGACCAGATACCTAGGGATAACCCTGCATTCCTCTTTTCACAGCTCACCATCCTTTCATCAATCAACCAGGCTGGCTCTACCCCAGCACAGACCCAGCAGCCATTCCACCACCTCGGCTTACACAAGCCACCCGTATTTCTCACTGGATCTTTGCAACGGGGCCCTTCAGTCTCTCTCAGCATAGCAGCCAGAGGACCCTATTAGAGCACGGGTCAGATATGCCCTCCTATGCTCCACCCTCCAACAGCTCTGACCTCAGGGTGAAAGGCAAGGTCTTCCCATGTCCCCGAGATGTGACTGGTGCCACTCTGGTCTCGTCTCCCACTGCCCTCCTAGCTCACTCGAGCCACAGCAGCCTCACTCTGTTCCTCCAACACCTTGGGCGTGCTCCCACTTACAGCCTTTGCTCTACCCAGGTGTCCCATCCCCACCCCACAGCTCTCCCTTTCAGTCTTCACCCATTGCTCACTCTCTGGCCCACCCAGATCAGACGCCTTTCCACACCACCCAGAACGCCCCACCTCTCACCCTGCTTCATCTTCTCCATCAGCATGTATGGCTTCATGTGCTGTGCAGAGTGCATAACGATTTACACATCACAACTGTTCTCTCTCTCCTACGAGTGAGCTGCTCAAGGGCAGAGACTCCTCGTAAGCTCTCTCTACTCTCGACCCCAGTACCTGCCACGCAATAGGAGGTCCACACGTTTGTGAAATGAGTAAAATGAGAGTGAAGGAGTTTCTGGCTGTGAGCCTGTGACCCTGAGAATGTGAAAGTGCAGGCACTGGTGGGAGCGCAGGTGAGGGGTGGGAATGTGGCTGTTCAGGCCTGGAGGGTGTAATCAGGGCCCACAGGTGACATCCTGTCTCCACCCCCCCCCCACCCTACCCACAGAAGCGGATGCAGCAGATCATGGCCCACTGCTTCCTGTCTGTCAAATCCAAGCTCAAGTGCAAGCTGGGCTACTTTGACCTCATTGGTTGTGACTTCTTGATTGATGAAAACTTCAAGGTGCTGCTGAGGCGTCCCGGGGTGGGGTGGGGTGGGGTGGGCGGGGCCCAGCATGCAGGTGCAGGAGGCAGGGGCCCTCTGTGCACACCCTGACCACTCAGGCGGGCCCCTGGAGCAGGCAGTTATGCACCCTCCCTAGCCCTGGGGGTGGTGTGTCCACAAGGCTTCGCTCTTCCTGCAGCTGGGGCAGCCCCCAAGGCCAGACTCTCAGACCCTCAGAGTCTTAGCCCCTTGGGCAAATGGGGGAGTGAGGTCATGGGAAAGAAGTGACCTGCCCGGTCACCGGGCTTAATGGGGACCAGGGCCTCAGCCTCCTGCTGGCCGAGTGGTAGGGAGGGAGGTATGCTGAGCAGTGTTGGGCCCAGGTGTGGCTGCTGGAGATGAACTCCAACCCTGCCCTGCACACCAACTGTGAAGTCCTGAAAGAGGTGATTCCAGGCGTGGTCACGGAGACTCTCGGTGAGGCCCCTACCCAGCCCCCAGGACCCTCAAACCGACCCCTCTGCCTGCCCAACCTCTCCCCAAGTTCAGACATCCACAAACCTAGCTCTCCAGCCCCCGAAAGGCTGCATGGCAACCCCACCCTCTGCTCAGGCCCCCACCTCCCAGCCAAGGTGATGCCCGCCCACGCCTCACCCCAACCCCTGGCCCATCCCTCAGCCCCGTAAACTCCAGCCCCTGGAACGCCATGCCGGGGAGGCTGGGTGCCCGCCCCTCCCTTCCCCCCACGCCTCCCCCGCCCCAGCCGGGCTCACCCCCAGCTCCTCCCCAGACCTGGCACTCGAGACCTTCCAGAAGAGGCTGCGCGGCCAGAAGATGCTGCCGCTGCTGTCCCAGCGCCACTTCGTGCTCCTGCACAACGGCGAGGCAGACCTGTGGCCGCGCCCCGGGAGCTCCCGCAGCGTCCCCCGCCCGCCGTCGTCGCCGCCCGCCGCGTCCCCCGCTCTCCGCGCCGCCGGCAGGCCGGGCGCGCGCAGGCCCGCACCACGCCGGGGCCCCAGCGGCGCGCCCGGGCGGCCCTCCTCCGCACAGCGGCGCCCCCGGCCTCCGACCCCCGGCCCCGACGGCGCCCAGGGCGGGGACCCCGAGGCCCCGGGCGGCGGGGAGCCGGCGCGGGAGCCTTCCCCGGGGTCGTCGGAGGAGGAGCGCAAGAACGCGGGCCACCGGCGCCCTCGCGGGGGCCTATAAAAGCTGCTTTTTTTGTTACAAACGCGACCTCTGCAGCTGGTCCACGGGTTCCCCGCACACCGGGCCCCGAGACCCCCTCCGGCAGCCTCCCTGCGCCCCGTGAGCCTCTACTCCACTGCTGGGGCCCGTCCCTGGGGGGACACGAGGGTCGAGGGATGGGGGTGTCTGCCCGGCAGGAAAGGGAGATGAGGCCCCCCGTGCCCCTGACTCTGCCCACCGTGGGCTGCTTCCAGTTCCTGGGCCCCCTCACCTACGGCCCTCGTCCACCCGCCCTGCAATCTCACAACTCACCTGACCTCTACTGCCTGGGTCGGTGGTCCCCAGGAAAGGCGCCCAGTGTCCCCCAGTCAAGGGTCTAGAGCCCCACGGACCCCTCTCGATTCCCATAGGAAGGCTTCCTCACACCCAACATGTTCCTCCGAGCTGCGGTCCCCGCCCTGCCCAGGCTCAGCTCCTTTCTGGGCCTTCGGAGCACCAGCGCCCTGAGCTCTCCTCCACCTGCGGCGCCCGGACTCTACCAGCAGGCAGAGACCTGCAGAGGCCGGGAGGACCCAGGCTGTGGGTGACCGGCATATGGTCGTGGCAGGACAGCGCCCTGAGGGAAGTGCCGAGCCAGCAGGTCCCTGTGTGCCCTGTGTGCCCAGCCTCAAGGCTACTAGGAGATTCAGGGCCTCTCATGTGTCCACACCCCTGCCACCAAGCGTCCTGGGGCAGCCATAATCCCCTCTCCACCATGGCCTTCCCCACCCCCCCCCAGTCCAGACCCCAGGGTCTGGGCAGCCCCATCCCTAGGCCCACCCTAGCTGTCACACCGTCCCCCTGCCCTCACCTCTCCAAACGGTCACCGCCAAGCCACATGCCCTCCTCCTGCCCTGCACACCCTCGCTCAGTACCTCAGCGGGCTCCACCAAGGGGGGAGGGGCCGCCGGGACCCCTGCTCTGCCCTGCATTGGCGTGCTGGTGGGACCCGAGGGGCACCCACCTGTCCTCCCCCGCTGCCCCCCCACTCCTTTCCCAGGGATGCAACAGCCACAGCACCGCTAGAGGGCGGCGGGCACTGACCGCCGAGCCTCCGGCCAGCCCACTGGAGGTATGCAGCCAGGGAGCCAGGGAGCCAGGGAGAGAAGAGCCAGATGGAAAGCGGGGCTCAGAGAGGTAGAGTCAGTCCTCCCAGGTCACAGAGCCAGTGAGGGGCCCAGGCCAGGGCTCACCTGCCTTGTCACTCACAGCCCACCCACCCTCCCACCACCACTGCACCCTGTCGTCGTCCTGCTGCTGTGGCCCAGAGTGTGGGGTCCCCAGGGCAGGAGCACACTTGTCACTGGGTAACTGGGGTCTGGGAACCCTGAGTCCCCTCCCAGTACGTCTGGTGGTCTCTCCATGAGGGGTCAAGCCCAGCACTGCGTCCTCTGCAGCCTGCTGGCCAGCTCTGTGTCTGAAGACCCGTCTCCATCAGGGAGAGGTGGCTGGGCGGGCAGAGCACACCCAGGTCTTTGTAAAACCCACGCCTGTGTCTTCGGGGTCAGGACCACTTTCCTTGCTGGTATCCAGGACACTACACAGCCATGTCACCTCGGGGTCACCCCCTTAACTCGCCCAAGGGGCCTCTAGACCCCATGTCTCATCTCTGAGGCCTCTCCCACCCCCTCCTCACATCCTGCCCACGGGGCCTCTGCCCACGCTGTCCTGTGGCTCACGATGTGGCCCGTGGTGGCAGCAGTGCTGCTCCAGGACCTTCCAGCTCTCCTCCAGCCTCGGCGGGACTGTTCCCCTGCTGGTCAGGGCGGTGTCTACGGAGGCGACCCGATCCTCAGGGAGCAGCTGTCCCTGCCGCCTCCATCATCCCTAGGCCCTGAGTGCGTGCAATGGCCCACAGGGACCGTGGTGGGCTAAGAAGTGCATGTCCTGACTGGACCTCCGCCCCCGGGCTCCCCCAAAGCCCTGGACTGTCTGCTGCTCTTGGGCGCCTGGTTACCCCAAGAGCCTGGAGTTCAATAAATGAGGTTTCCTTGCTACTCATTCACCCCAGGGGCGACGGCCACACCCTCACACCCCCATCTGGATCCTCTCCTGCCCCACCCAGCCCCCCATCGGGCTCCAAAGTGTCCTTGCCAGAACTGTGCGGGCTGCCAGGGAGAGGCGGGCAGGGAGCTGAGTCTGGAGCGCTGTCGGCTGTGGGGCACCTGGGCATCTGGAGGTAGAAGGTGCCCCGACATGTAAATGATGTGCTGGGCCCCCTGCAGCAGCTCGAGGAGCAGCCTCAGCAGAGGGGAGGCGGGGGGGAAGCGGGGGGGGGAGGGGGCACTCCTAGTGCCTGGGACGGGGCTGCCCAGCACTGCAGCTGGAGCTCGTAATCCTAGGCGAGAGCTGAGGGCCTCTGCCTCTCCTCCCCCTTGTCTGCCTGCTTGGACCCAGCACCACCCAGGGACCCCCACCATCCCTGCAGCCCCCACTGGAGGCCCTCACCCTGGCAGCCACTGAGGCCTCCCTCAGCGCCTGGCAGTCAGGGTTCTGCCCTGGCCAAAGAGCCCACGGAGCCCTGAGGACTCAGAGGACCCCCCTCACACCCCTCTTCCCTGGAATGCGTCTCCAAAAAGAGGGGTCTGGAGCAGCCATGGCCCGAATCACTGTCTCTGGAAAGCACCTCAGCCCCAAAGCGTCCTGCGAAGATGTCTGCCTCTCCACCTAGGTGTGGCTACTTCTTGGTGGGAAGGGGGCGTCCAAGGCCCTGCAAACCACAGCGGGGTGGGAGCTCAGCCCAGCTGCTGGAGGAGTGGCCCTGCTGCTGAAACCGTGGCGGGGGAGCCGGGGAGGAGTGATGGCCCAGGTCCTGGTCAGGGCCCTTGAGTGGCCAGACTTAGCACCATGGACCTATCTGATCGATGGGTTCGCATCCCAGCACCAGGGGGCAGCCAGGGACCACCTGCCCTTGGAAGGCCCCCTGAAGCTGCCCTAGGACTGGGGCTGGGAGCGGCTGGCAACCAGTTCTGCTAGGGTGGGTTCCCTCCCTATGCCCCTCAGGGGTCTCTCGGTCCGCTTGCGGAGGGGCCGTGCCTCACAGTGGCTGAGTCCAGGTCTCAGTAGAGGGAGGGTCAGGGGCCTTTTCCAGCCAGGTGAGGCGGTGTGGCTGCGGCGGAAGCACTTCTGGGAACAGAGGACGGCCTCTAGGCCCTTATCTGAGGCTGAACTGACACTGGATTCCGACCCCAGGGGGAGGAGTTGTGGTTTTCCGGAGCAGCTGGAGGGCCCCTCTGGTTGGTGTAAGGCCAACTGGCCCGAGGCAGGGGAACGCAATCAGATTCCCAGGTGGTATCAGACCGAAATTCTCCGGACCACCCAGTTCCAGGAACTGACCTGGGGACTTTGAACCCAGCCCAGCCTTCCCGCCTTTCGAGGGGCGGGACTAACTGTCCCCCAGGATACCCGAAAAGACCACCAAATAAGGAATACCCTGCGTCCTCCCGGATTCACCACACCCCTCTCCCTTCTTCCCCTATAAAATCTTGCCCGACCCTCGCCTGGGCGCGACTTCTCTGGCCCCTTTTTCTCGGACCAGCGAACCTCGCCCAGGAGCGCTCCCTAATCTCTGGACCAGTGCACCTCGCCCGGGAGCGCTCCCTAATCTCTGGACCAGTGCACCTCGCCCGGGAGCGCTCCCTAATCTCTGGACCAGTGCACCTCGCCCGGGAGCGCTCCCTAATCTCTGGACCAGCGAACCTCGCCCGGGAGCGCTCCCTAATCTCTGGACCAGTGCACCTCGCCCGGGAGCGCTCCCTAATCTCTGGACCAGTGCACCTCGCCCGGGAGCGCTCCCTAATCTCTGGACCAGTGCACCTCGCCCGGGAGCGCTCCCTAATCTCTGGACCAGTGCACCTCGCCCGGGAGCGCTCCCTAATCTCTGGACCAGTGCACCTCGCCCGGGAGCGCTCCCTAATCTCTGGACCAGCGCACCTCGCCCGGGAGCGCTCCCTAATCTCTGGACCAGTGCACCTCGCCCGGGAGCGCTCCCTAATCTCTGGACCAGCGAACCTCGCCCGGGAGCGCTCCCTAATCTCTGGACCAGTGCACCTCGCCCGGGAGCGCTCCCTAATCTCTGGACCAGTGCACCTCGCCCGGGAGCGCTCCCTAATCTCTGGACCAGTGCACCTCGCCCGGGAGCGCTCCCTAATCTCTGGACCAGTGCACCTCGCCCGGGAGCGCTCCCTAATCTCTGGACCAGTGCACCTCGCCCAGGAGCGCTCCCTAATCTCTGGACCAGTGCACCTCGCCCGGGAGCGCTCCCTAATACAGCTCACTTGAAGCTTTCCTCTGTTTCGCGGTGCCGTTTGTTAAGATCCGACCTCACAGCTGGGGGGGGGGGGGTGGTTTCCCGGGGGGAAACAGCGAGGCGTGTGGAGCTGGCGTGGGCAGAGTCTCATCTTGGGGTCCCTCTTGGGCTTGGTGACCCAGGTGGGCACATATCTGCCCCCATTCCAGGAAGCTGGCCTGAGTGGGGGTGGGGAGCCCCTCACAGCACCAGCACCCTCCGTCCCCCACGCGCCGGCACCCTTGAGTCCCCTGCGCCTCCTGCCGCCCTGGGGGGTCTCCCTCTTCCCAGCCTGGACTTGCTCAGGCCACCCGACCAAAGTGCCTGGTGGCAGCCTGTGCACGCTGGGCCTGGGTGCCCCAGCAGAGCCTCCAGCCTTGGCCCTGAAGCCAGCCCCTCCCTGCTCTGTGGGACCCCAGCTGGGGAGGGAGGTGAGTCCAGCAGGAAGGGAGAGGGGAGGGAGCAGATGCAGCGGCGGTGACCAGGGTCCGGGCAGGCCTGGTGGGGCAGAGGCCTCTCTGCTGACAGCAGGCCAGCGTGGAGGGAGGTGGCGGCTCCGGTGGCAGTGGCTCCGCGGAGCCCTTCCGAAGCGCTGAGCTCCCTGGGCAGAACCCCCTCCCGGCCCCCCATGAGCCTGGCCTCACTCTCCCAATCCCTCCACTGGGCTGGGCGAGTCCCAGCATCCCCGCCCCTCCGCGGGGCAGGAATCCCCCGCCCGCTCGCCTCACCCCACTGCCCCCGCTGACCCGCACTGACGTTCAGGGAGCTTGTCCCACGCAGGCCGCCCGCGAGGACTTTCCGCGCTGCGTCAGCAGAACGCACTCGACACCTGACTCACAGCCTCAGCAAGGGGCTGGGCCAGGGCTGGGGACCCCTTTCCTATACGTGGGAGTGGGGCAGTCAAGGGACCCAGAGGTGTGTGGGGGAGGGGTTGACAGGACAGGAGATCTGGCCTGAGGACAGAGGGGCCAAGGGGTGTGGCAGGCAGGTCCCAGAACACCTGGCTGTCTCCCCTGAGGTCGCTCACTTGGCCCCAGGGGCTGCCCAGAGCCAGGAGCCGAGGGGCTGAGGGAGGGGTCCTTCCCCTGTGGGTGGTCCCAGAGAACCCCCCACCCCCCACCTCCTTCCAGGGGTGGAAGTGGGCAGTGCCCCATGCGGTGGGGGGTGGAGGGCGACGCAGAACCCTCTCTCCTCCACCTGCCTTTTGTGAGCTGGGCCCACCTGCCCACTGGGACTGGGTCGGGGTCAAGGGGCTCTCCTGGGCAGCGTGCAGGTGGGAGGGGAGGGCATGGTAGGTGGGGGAGGTGCTGTGCTAGAGCACTGAGCCACAGACAGACAGGTGGCCAGGTGTGCTGGCACCTGGAGAGTGCAGCTGCTGAGACTGCCTGCCACGCCCTGGATGCCACAGAGCCCTGTCAGGAGGCTGAAAAACTACTGCTCGCCTCTGCTGGGCAGGACCCCAGGACCGCCCCGAGGGACCCGTGAGGTGACGGAGGCCAGTAGGAGGGCTTGGAGAGAGGGCGGGACCAGGCCATTCTGAGGCTGTCCACATCCTCCAGGAAGTGTTGGGTATAGAAACTGACCTTGCCCCGGATTGGGGACCCCAGTGACGCAAGGGCCGGCGCCCCATGGGCCAGCAGGATGTGCGGCCAGCCCGGAACCAGAAGCCGGAGCAGCGGTGGCCCAGAGACCAGACACACACCAAGGAACCCAGTGTCCCAACAAGTGCCAGGCAGGCCACTGGAGGACAAGTGTTGGACGGGGCAGCCCAGCGGCACAGAGGGCAGGTGTGCAGCACAGCAGGTCGCCCCGTGGTCTCGGCTGTGGGCTTGTGTCTAGGACTGGAATGGCCCTAGCTTCTACCCCACCCCCCCCACCTAGGCTGGGAGGGGGCTGTGAGAACTGGCGGGGGAGACCCCGGAGCCTGTCCCCTCCCCACTCCCAGCACACGGCCACTCAGGCCACCGGACAAGCGTTTATTGAGTGCCGCCTGCAGCCAGGTCCTGTGCCCATGGCCTCCTGTCCTGGGAACCAAGGAGCCACGGGCCCCACCCCAGCGGGGCCAGCAAGAGAGGCAGGCAGCCACGGTGCGCCTCTGTACCCCTGGGGTTCAGCCACAGCTGCCTCCTCTCCTGCGTGATCCGGAGCACTGGTCACTGTCACCATCCCCCACCTGTTTCCGCCATTGAGGGGAGCAGGGCCGGGCCCAGAGCCGGGGCCCCACGGCAGGGCGCAGAGCCCTTGCTCCTGCGGGCCAGCCTGCGCCGGCTCCGGGAGGGTCTGGCACGGGCGCTCCGGGCCTCAAACCCACAGGTCCTCCAGGCGGCCCTTGTTCTCCGACAGTGGCTCGCCCCACTCCTCCTCGGGGAGCTGGCAGCTGCAGGCGTCCTCGGGCGGGGGTGGCGGGGCCTCTAGGAGCAGCTGCGTCTCTGCAGAGGGGCTGCGGTTAGCAGGCAGGCAGGGGCCCCCCTCCCCGTCCCCAGGGCACAACTGACCTGGGGGCCGTGCTCTCTGCCTCCTCAGTTGCCAGACGTGCAGGCTGAGTTGGGCCACGGTCAGGGCCAGGATGCAGGCGGCCAGGCCGAGGACGGCGGTCAGCAGGCCACGCGGCTCCGTGGGCGGCAGCCCTGGGCTGCACACGGCATCGTGCGTCTTGTTCCCGGGGAACACAGTGGGAAACCCAAGCTTGGAGCAGCTGGGACGCACAGACACAGAGCCCTCGGTCAGCCCTCGGCCACCTGAGCAGCCCCTCAGCAAGGCTGCTGCCCTCCGAGCCGTTGTGGGGGGGGCGGTCACTGCACCAGAAGGGACAGCAGAGGCACCACCCTCGAGCCCACCTGGACCACCCGGCCACTGGAAGTCCCCACCAGGACTCACTCTGCCCAAGGTTTGCAGCGGCCCTCACGGCCCCCAGAGAAGGTCCCCGCGGCACAGTCGAAGCACTCGAAGCCGAAGTTGAACTTCCCTGGAGACAGAGGGACAGACGGACACAGGCTGCAAGGGCAGCTGGTGTGGCCGAGGTGAGACCCCCACCTCATCTGTTTGACAGGGGCCCCAGGTGGCCACAGGACCAGGACCTGGGATAAATCAGGTCCCCCAGGTGCCCCTTTCCAGGGCAGGCCATGACTCTGGGCTCAGTGGAGGGTCCCTGATGGGGATATGGGGGAGGGGAGGGACCTGCCTGCAGAGGCTAGAGTGTATGTGGTGGGAGGAAGGGGTGGAAGCCGAGGCCACGCAAGAGCTAGGCTGGGCCTTCGCTCGGTCCGGAGGCCGGAAGGCGGGAGACCGGGGAGGGTCCCGGAGAGAGGGGTGAGGCTCTGCCCCAGCTGCCTCTAGGCCCGGCGCCATCCAACCTCACACAGCCCCCCCTCCGCCCTCACTCTCCCGGCCCACATGTGCTCAGCCAGGCGCCCCCGCATCGGGTCTGGGTGAGTGCAGGACCTGGGCGTAGTCAGAGCCAGGGCCTAAGGGCCAGACAGCCTCTGGATACCCGCACTGTTCCTCACAACCAGCGCTTAGGGGCATCGTCTCTGGATGGAGAAGCTCAGGCCAAGAGAGAGAAGGAAAGGCTCCCAGAGCCACACCAACAGGAGGCACTGTGACCCCAATGTGGGCTGAGATGCTAAAGCCAGAGAGCGCCCCCTACCCCGCCAGGGTGCTGCAAGACCCCCAGTGCTGGCGCCCACCTGCCCGGAGGACGTGTCCGTGCCCACCACTTGCGAGCTTCCTTGCACACCTGGCCTGCCCGGGCCACCCCCACCTGCCACTTACCTACAGGCCACGCCCCCTGGCCAGGCGGACAGGAGTAGTACTTGCAGCTCTTACACTGGGGGTCTCCACAGTGGAACTCAGGCTGGACACACTGGCAGTCCGGCTCGGGACAGACGCCCTCAGCTGGCAGGGGGCAAGCAGCCCTCTCAGCAGCTGGGCCGAGCCGCCCTCCCCCGGACGCGCCCCTCCTGGCCCTCCAGGGGAATGGGGGTGGCAGGGCAGCCCCAGCGGGCAGCACACCTGGCTGGGAGCCAGGACCCTGGCTCGGCCCAGCTGTGTCCCTCCCTCCTGGGCGCCCAGCTCCTCCACTCACCAGGCCTGGCTGCATCCCCCAACCGTCCCAAGCGGCTCCCACCCAGGGTGGCCATGACTCGGCATGTGACCCTGAGCCGTTCCTTCCTGGGAGACCTACTCCCCCTCCCCTGTCTGGGTCCTGCACTGCCCTCAGCTGCCAGGACCCTTGAGGCAGCCTGCCCGTCCCTCCCTGACCGCCGTCCATGGCTCCGCCGCACTGAGACCTGGACTCTCAGAGCCCCCTTCCCACTCCCCAGGTCCTGGCAGGGGGACACTCTGGGTGTTTTCCCTGCAATATCTGTCCCCAAACTGACCCATTTCACCTGCCCCTCACCCATAGATGCAGGTCTGAGGCAGGGAGCTGGGAGAAAGAGGGGTGCAACCCCAAACTGGGCAAGAAGTGTCCTGAGTGATGGCCAAGGGCTCACTCCCCGCTCGGAAGGAACGGGGACAGCCCTCCTCCACCTTGGGACGTCAGACCTGCCTTGGGGAAGGCTCCTACACTCCTTGCCCCCGCCCACCCCCCACCCCCCAGGCCACTGGCCCGGTCTGGGCGGCTTCCGCCTCCCCGGATTGCGCTGGGATCAGGGCTCTGGACTCGGAAAACTACGGGGGGACGGGGCGCAGCGCTCTGCCCTCCGCGCAGGGGCTCCCGGCCCGCCTTACCTGGGGTGCACGAGCGGCAGCAGCGCGCGCTGGTCCCCGTCCCATGCAGATGGCGGCCGGGGCCGCAGCTCAGACCCCCGGGGGGGTGCTGGGCCAGGCCCAGCGCGCAGAGCAGCGCGACGCCGCACAGGGCCACGCGCGCGACCCTCACCCCCATGGCACCCGCGGCACCCATGGCCGCGCGCGGCTCCGCGGTTTTAGGAGGCCGGCCCCTTCCGAACACGCCCAGACCCCGCCCCGCAGGCCGCCCCGCCTCTGCCACTCCCCAAGGGGTCCCGAGGAATTGTTCCCATGGGGGACCCCCCCAAGACTCCGCGACTCGGAATCCAGGGCATGGGCAGAGGTTTGGGGCAGTGAGACTGCTCTGGGGATTTCAGCAGTGGGCACGTGTTGTCACGTCTGTCCAAAGCACAGGACGCACCGCACGGAGGGACCCTGGTGTCAACTAGGGACTCTGGGTGACATGACCTGTCAGTGCAGGTTCGTCGTGTGTAACAACTGCACACTCTTCGGGGATATTTATGGGGGGTAGGCTTCCCCTCACTGTTGCCGTGAACCTAAAACTGCTATAAAAGATAAGTTCTTTTTTTAAAAACTTCAAGGGATGGGACTTCCCTGGTGGTCCAGTGGTTGGGACTCTGCGCTTTCACTGCCAGGGGCCCGGGTTCAATCCCTGGTCAGGGGACTGAGATCTGGCATGCCCACAGGGACCCCAAGGGAGAAGAGAAGGTCCCATCACAGGCTGCAGAGCACCTGACCACGGACGAGGGGGCATGCGGGAGACCCACATGGGGGGTGACCTTGGGGGATTCCTAAGTGATCATGCCCTTTGGCCCAGGCATTCTTATCCGGAAACTAAATATGACCCAAATGTGTGTGCCTTGTCGGGGGAAACACCGCGTATACCCAGCCACATCCTTGGGGGGGGGGGCGGGGGGAGGGGGTCAGAAATGTTTTCTATGTAAAACTTGTGGCCTCCGGGCCTGAAGGAACTGGAGTGTGCGTGGGCACCGGATGCGGGGTGGCAGACAGTGCCCTGAGTCATTGGGGTGGGGTGCGCCCCCAACAAGGGTGGACTCAGCAGGGACCATTCCTGGCTGAGCCCCCTCCCCACCTCCAGCTTCTTCAGGGGGACTCCACGGGCTTTTAAAGATCTTCTCTGACGCCCAAAGCAGGTGGGATGAGACACTTCGTCCTCTGTGAAGCCTCCAGACCCCACACCCCACACCTACCAGAAGTCCTCGAATCCCAGCACTGAGCAGCCTCAGAACCCATCCAGGGGTCAGGACAAGCCCCCTGCACCCCGCCTTTCTGGAGATTAGAACAAGCTCCCCCCCACCCCGCCCCAAATTGGCCAACGGGGCCTGGCTGGGCTCTTGACATGCAAGCCCCCCATAGCCACACACACACTTGTGGGCTGCAGCCTCGCTGATGCCTGCTGGGAAGAGCTGGCTAGGAGAGGCCAGGGCATTGATTGAACCCTGACGCTGGGGGAAGAGGGGGCTGCCCAGGCTGCAACTCTGCTGGGCAGATGTCAACCCAGATCTCCCCACACAAATCCAGTCATCCTGGAGGATGTGGAAGGCCGGCCCCGACGGAGCTCTTGAGCCACAGAGAGCCTCCAACTCACCGTGAGACTGTCTCTTGTCTGTCTGAGCCTCAGTTTCCCCACCTGGCACCAAAGGGCTTGGGGGCCCGGCCTCCCCCAGGAAGCCTCCCCAGATTTCTCAGCCCTCCAGTTGAGGCTTGGTACAGGGGCAGCGGGTGGAGACCTCTGGGAACGCTGCAGGGGTGGGCAGTGGGGTGCCAGGAATGTGATTCTGGTGGCGCCCACCGGCTGGAGGTGTGTTGCCGGCTGTGACCTGGTGACCTGGGCAGACCCAGAAGACTTGGTTTGAGACCCTCTGAGACCTGCAGCTGCCGCCTCGCCTGATGGGGCATCTGTCCTTTTCAGAGAAAAATGACAGGGATTAGCAGTTTTGTGACTCAACTATCGTTTTCAACTCCCAGGATGCGCAGGGCCCTCCTCAGAGAAGCAGCTGGGCCCTGCAGGAGAGGGAGGGGTCTCCAGGACAGCTCTGGCTGCTAGGGGGTAAGGTGAGGCCACCCTGTCTGAGGACCCCCCAGGCCTCGGCTCAGCTCCTAGATGGGGAGGAGGGTCTGAGCCATCCCGGGACCCCAGGGAAAGGTCAGGAGTGGAGAACTCAGCAGTCCTGGCCCTTCTGCCCACGTTCAAGGCCTGAGCAGTCCGGTCCGTACCAGGACGGCATCACCCCAATTCTGGTAAGCGCCTGAGAAAATATGATAAATCCCCTACAAATGACGTTTGTCTGACAAGATCATATCTGTTGGCCCTTCTGGAAGCTGGGCCAGCCCATCAGGCACCAGGGGGCAGCTGTCTGCCCGAGGGGGCTGCCGCCCGCAGCAGCAGGAAACCAGAGGCAGGGCTGTGTGTAACAAGAGGCAAAAGCGCCGTCGGGGTTGGGGGCCTGCGCCTGCTCTCCTGTCCCTGAGGCTCCGGAAGGCCCCTCCCACACAGGCACTGGGTTACCGCGAGCTTCTGTAACCGGGCGCTGCGGGGGAGATGGTTTCTATCTGCTCGCGGTATTTTCCTATCCTCTTTGAGCAGCTCGTCACATTTTTCATCATTTGTCTCAGCTCACGCAAGTGACGCGCGTCCAGGGGGCAGAGGGTCCCAAGCAGAGTCCAGGGGTTAACCTGGAGGGCTGTGGGGCAGGATGGGGAGCCAGGTGGGGCCCTGGAGCAGGGAGGAGCCAGGGTGGGTGCCTGTGGGCCCCCGGGGGGTGGGGGGAGCTCTGGCGGGGTTTCACACGGGAGGGGCGGTTGTCAGCAGAGACAGGAGTGGAGAGCGTGCTTAGCGGCAGCAACCGAGGAAAGTGAAGGTGACCAACCTCCTTCCACCCACCCGTCAGCTGTTCAGAGGTGGAGCCACCAGGCTGGGGGCAAGGTGGGGGGCTCGCAGCTGGGAAGTCTGGGGAGGAAGCCCACGACCTTCGACCTTCCATTCCCCAAGGATCTGGCCCCTCCCCCAGGCCCCTTCCTCAGGTCCCTTAGCTTCTCTGCACAGCCTGCACACTGCCCAGGGACCACAGGCCCCAGGCCAGTGGTGCCTGTTTGCTGCCCGTTTCCAGGGCAGAGAGGACGTATTGTGTTCACTGCTGCAACCCGAGATCTTTCCAAGAACACGTGGATGGTTCGGTCTCCCCTTTGCCCCCGGGAGGTCCAAGGGACCAGCCAGGGTTCAGAGGTTTGAGGAGAGGTGGGAGGGCCTCCAGGGCAGCTCTGCGGAGAAAGCCAGCCTGAGAAACTGGGGGGCGGGGGGGGGCAGCACACGTGTCAGGGGCGGACCTTTGGCCGCCGTGAGGGCACTGGCCTGTGGGATGATGCCCAGTCCTGGCCCACAGGTGGGTGAAGGGAGGTAGCAGGCTGGGAGCTCAGAGGTGTGCATCTTTGCCAGGTCCACCGGTGGGGGGCCTCGGGCTGTCGCATTTCTCTGCTCCCACCTCCCACCCCCACCCCACGCCTGACCCCCCGCCCAGCACCTCGGTGGTCTTTTATTTCAGTTAGTAGTAGCTCTTAAATCTATCAGAAACCCCGAGGGCGCAAACTATGGGCTGCCTATGGGCTGTGGAGCGTTTCCTCGCTGGCCCACGGCTCCGGCGCTTAGATGAGCCTTTTAACCTGCCCACCTCGCCTGCGCGGAGGGGCGCTGTGGGGGGGGAGGGGTGGCGGGCCACAGCCCACGGCTCAGCCCGGTGTCCCCAGGGCGGGCTCGGCCCCAAGTCTGCGCAGCTGCCAGAGCAGGGGCTGCCCCCAGTGCCAGCCAGCGGGCCTGTCCGACCACTCGGCCTCGTACAGCCCACTCTGGTGCCCACGGACGCTTGGGTTCCCACCTGGGAACCTTTTCACATAAAGCTGCACATTCTGTTCGCGCCCAGGGTGGACGAAAGGTCAGCCCAGTCAGAAGCCTCCAGTTTCCCTGAGGGACTCGGGGGCCCTGCAGGCATCAGTGGGGGTCCCAGGGTCACCACACACTCAGGTCTAACAGGGCGTGGGGCTTGAGAAGAAACAGACGCTCGTGCCCTCTCCTGGGAGGGGCCCCAGAGACCCTGAGGGGTTGTCCTAAAACCCCCTTTGGGACCAGGGCCTCCTCAGGGCTCCCTCCCACCCAGCAGCCCCTGCCAGGCCCTCCCAAGTAGCCCCAGAGTGGGTGCGTGGGGTCCACCGGGCCGGGCTAGCATCGCGCTTGCCAGGCAGGGTCGCGGCTCCCCAGAGTGGGTGCGTGGGGTCCACCGGGCCGGGCTAGCATCGCGCTTGCCAGGCAGGGCCCGCGGCTCCCCAGAGTGGGTGCGTGGGGTCCACCGGGCCGGGCTAGCATCGCGCTTGCCAGGCAGGGCTCGCGGCTCCCCATGCACTTATTTTGGCTGCCACGCTCCCCAGAGGCGCTGGGAGGTGCCCAGCGAGCAGGACAGCAGCCCCAGGTCTCTGAGGGAGCCAGGGGAGCCCCTACCCCACAGCCAGCCCCCGTGTGTGCAGCCCTCAGACCACTGGTGCCCAGTCAGAGGCCCACATTTGCCAACGTCGTTTATTGGGGCCACCCTGGGTGGGGAGTACGCACAGCATACATAGCAGGGCCCAGGGTGCCAGCCCAGGAGCGCCTAAAACGGCACAGGGCGGGGGGACAGGGCGCCAGGGTCCGGGGGTGACGGGTGGGACGGCCTGCGTCTGGGGGCCCCGGCCTGCGGAGGGGTGCCGGCTTCTACGCCAGTGGACGTTGCTCAGATCTTGGCCAGGCTGGAGTTGGCATCGGCATGCTCCTCTTGGATGGGGGTCCGGAAGCTGTTTGCCCCTGCGGAGGAGGAAGGGGTGAGGGGTGGGGGGCGGGAGGCGGGCGGGGTCCCAGCCTCCCGCAGGCAGCGCGCTCTGGGGCCCACCGAGAACACTCACCGGGGGGCTTGGGGGCGTTGGGCGTCGGCCTCCAGGCCCTGTGGTGCAGGAGCAAGGCCAGCGCGGCAGCCACGGGGCCAAGCAGGCCCAGGCCCAGGCCCAGGCCCAGGACAGCGGCCAGCTCAGGGCCTGCGGGGAGGCAGGGCCCGCTGGGGTGGGGTCCACCAGGGAAGGAGTCCACCGCAGGAGGGCCGCACCCGGCCAGCGGGCAGCTCCACCCACCCTCCCCGCCACCCCACCCCCCTTGGGTTGGGGGAGGGCCAGGCCGGCCCCCTTACCCTTGGGGGGCTCTGCGTGGGGCGTGGAGGGCCCCTGTGAGGCCCTCGGCCAGGTAGTGGTGGGCTGAGCAGGGGTGGACCGGGCTGCGGGGCCCTGGGTCTCCCAGGCGGGTGTGAGTCGGGGGCTCCTGTCCTCACAGACAGCGTCCGAGCTGTTGCTGGCCGCCTGCAGTGTTCGCTTTCCTAATGAGGTGCAGCTGAGCGGGGCAGGGGTGTTGATCAGACCAGAATGTCCCCCACCCCACTCGTCCCCCACCAGTGGGACGGGCCGAGAACTGGGGCAGGACCAGGGAGATGTGAGGGGTGACAGGGGTCCACAGCAGGTCACTCAGGCAGCATCAGAGTCCAGCCCAAAGGCGGCGAGGAGAGAGGCCAAGGTCCCTGCCACCCCCCAGGAGCCTGGGCCTCCCCCGGCCTCCCCCCCCTTCTCAGCCTGCTTCCCACACCCGCTCCCCTGACCTGTTCCCGCCTGCACCCTGCCTGCTCTTTTCCTGCCCCCACCAGTTCAGCTCAACAAGGACGGGGGCCTCTCAGCTGTGAATGAGTGAGGGTCTCACACCCTCCCGGGCTGGGCTGGGGTCTCACGGCCTCCCCGCTCCAGCCCAGCAGGAAGGTCAGTGGGAGGAGGCTGGGTCAGGGCCGAGCAGGGGTCGTGGGGGCGGGGCAGGGACCAACGTCGGGGGGGTGGGGGTGCTAACATGGGGGGGAAGGGGTCACGGGGTGCCGGGCCCCGGAGCTCCCAGCCAGCAGCTTCCTACTCCCAGACCTGACCCCTGGCTCCCAGACCCCAGGCCACCCAAACCGTCCAGCCCCAGGGACACTCACTTGGTCCAGGGCTGGCAGGCCTGGTCGTTGCCCGGGGAGAAGTGTCCTGGTGGGCACGGGGCACAGTCTGCAACAGAGTCAGCAGGCTCTGCCCATCTGCCACCCCTGGGGGGCCCAGACGCTCACCCCCCCAGGGCCTCCAGCAGCCCCTCTCTGCCTACATGCCATCCACTGGCCACGACCTGGGAGCCCCCCAGCCCCTGTCTTGGCCTGACCTGCCTGGGGGAGAGGGCACTCAGCCAAGCCTGGGGTCGGGGTGCTGAGGGGAGGTGACAGCGTGTGAGGGACATGCTCCTTCCACATGGTTCCAGAGGCACCCCTCACCAACTCCACGCTTGTAGCCATAGCCGTCCTGGGGCTGGGTGCCCGGCCTGCAGCCGCAGACCGTGTCTCTCGTGGGTGTGCATCTCTGCTTGGGCTCGCTCCCACTTCCTGGGGGTCGGGTAGGGTGGGCGCAGTCAGTGGGGAGGCCAGAGACACAGAGCAGGCTGGGGGACCGAGGCTGAGGGTCTGCAGCTATCTCCCCAGGGCCAGCTGCCCCCTTGCAGCTGGGTGGCCTCTGGTCCTCTCCCATCCCCAGATGCCATGTCCCTCTTGGCCACACAGCCCCAGGGGTCATCCCGTGGCAGCTCTGCCCGCTCTTCCCACCCCTCCTCCAGCCTGCTCAGGACCCTCTGTGGTCCTTGACTCTGGGTCTCACCCACTCAGCCTCTGGGAGGGGGAGGAGCCCCGTGGGTGGCCTCAGCTGACTGTGGTACTCTGGGGCAGGGGAGGGCAGGCCCCGGCGTGGTCTGGAGTTTGCTCCGAGGCCCCGTGTGAAGTGGGTACCAGCGGGGCCGGGGCGCCTGGCGGTGCTCACTCTGGTTGCACTGTGTGCAGGGCTTGCAGGCCTCGTAGTTGACTGCCTCGTTGTAGAAGCCGGGCTCACACGGACGGCACACCGTGTCCCGGGCGTGGTTGCAGCGGCTCTCCATCCCATAACCTGCCACGGGAGGCCGGGCTCAGAGCTCCCCACAGCCTGGCCTTCCCCACAGCAGCCCCCGACCGCCTCTGGCTGGCCCACCATCCCATCCCAGGCGTGGCTCCAGGTCACCCGCTTGCCCTAAGTCCACTCGCCCCATGGTGCCTCACCACGTGACCCCATCTGTAGGTCCCTGTGTCCCCTGACCCCGTCTCCTCATCCTGGGTCCCTGTAGGCACCCCTCCCCCACTCCACGTCCAGGCCACTCACCTGGCTGGCACTCCTTACAGCACCTGCTGCCACTGGGGTAGGTGTCCCCAACACAGTTGAGCTGGGCCGCAGCGCCCAGCGCGAGCCCCAGGAGCAGGAAGGCCGAGCCCGGCGCCCTGGGTGGCTGGGCTCCCACGCGCATTCTCGGCTGCTCTCAGCCCCACAGCTCGGGAGTCTGGGGTTTTTCCTTGCAGGATGTGGCTATAAGGGCTGCGGGGGAGGGGTGGGGAGGGCAGGAGGAGGGGACCAGGAGGAAGGAGGCCCCAGGAAGCACTGGAAGGCAGCCTGTGTCCCGGTCCTGGGCTTCTCTTCTGCCCTGGGCGCCAAGGCCCCCAACCCTGCGATAACGGCCGTGGGCCTCAGGCTCGGCCCAGCCAGCAGCTGCAGTGTGCAGATCCGGGGCCTGAGTGAGGACCCGCAGCCCCCTGACCCCTGCCAGGGCCACCAGGCCAGGTCCTCCAGCCCAGCCGGTCTGCACTGACCCCTCCCCCTGGACCCCTCCTACTCCTGTCTCACAGGAAACTGGAGCCCCTTCCGCCAGGCATCCTGGCTGTCCCCCTGCCCTGCCCAGCCTGGCCAAGCTGCCCAGACCGGGGTGGTCTTGGGATCCCTCCACCTGGCTCACTCCTCCTGGGCGCCCCCCTCTCTGCAGGGCAGAGCCCTGAAGAGGAGCGGGGGGCTCACCCTGAGGCCAGTCCTCACCCCTGCCCCACAAAAGGGTGCCCGGAGCACATGGGCGAGCCAGGGCAGCACACTGGGTCAGGCATCAGGTGCAGGGGGAGGGCTGGTGGTGTCCAGGGCTCCAGAGCATGGTCACTGGCCCAAGTGTCCAAAACTAGCTCGGACCAATGCCAGCAGCACTGGTGGGTCAGATGCCTCATGACCAGTGCCCACAGTGGGTGCGCAAGCACGTGAGGGTGTGTGCTGGTGTGAGAGGGAGAGAGCAGCTGAGCGTCCTTGAACACAGCAGGCATCTGAATCCACGTTAGTGCCCTAAACCCACACGTGGAAGCTTGATCCCCGTGCAGCTGTACTGGGAGACCGGGGCCTCTCAGGAGGCCATAAAGGCTGGGTGGGGTCACAGGGTGGGCCTGATCCAGTGTGACTGGTGTCCCTACAAGAGGAAGAGGGCAGGGCACAGACACGAACAGGGCACGACCACGTGAGGACACAGGGAGGAAAAAGGCCTCAGGAAACACCAACGCTGCCCACTCCTCGGTCTCTGGACATCCAGCCTCCAGGACTAGCAGAGGGTAAACGTCTGTGCTGCAAGCCACCTGAGCAGACCGGACACGTGCTGCTGGGCAAGCCCTGCCCGGTGACCTGGGGGTGGCGTGTGCCTGGGAGCGTGCACCAGCCGTGTGTGCAGCACGCGTGTGTGGCGCTGGCTCCACATGCCGGGACGTGTGCTCCCATGAGCACCTGCGCATGTGCCTGGGGCGGGGCGTCCCGTGAAGACAGACTCTCCGCTCTGCCCCCTGGCCGGGCAGGGGCTATCTCCCTAAAAACTCTGGAGGCCATGCCAGGCTCTCCCTGCGCCACACCCACCCCAGGTTTAGGGTGTTCCTGCAGCACCACTGGGACAGGAAAGAGAGCTCCCGTGTCCTCAGGACAGGTGGGGAGGGCCTTTGTACCGGCCCCCCGTGGGGCACGAGGGAGGAGCACAGGTGCCCATGCACACACATGCACACGTGCACGCACACACGTGTGTACATGCTCCCTCTCATGCAAAGCTCTGATCCTGGTGGCCCAAGGCAGGGAGGCCGTATGGCTTTGGTGCTTTTAAATCTGAACCACGAGACAGGATTATCTGCTTAATGGTTAACCTGAAGCTTTGGCGGTGGGGGGGGGGGGGGTGCAGGCCTCCCGCAGTGGCTGGAAACCCCCCACCTCCTGGGGGCACAGGTAGGATGTGGGGCTCCCTGCCCACCTGCGGGAAATTCCGCCAGCCAGCTCCGCCTGCGGGCAGGGGCCACCGCAGGGTCGTCGCCCTCAGCCTCCAAAGAGAGGGAGGGTCCATGGGGGAGGGGCAGGGCTCCAGGCAGCCTGCTGTGCACACTTGTGTGTGCGTGTGTTGTGCCCCGTCTCCCACTGACAGTGAGAAAAACTATTTTAAGACAAACCATAGCTGCCGAGGTGGAGGCAACTCGGGGTCTGGCGGGCAGCACCCCATGCCTTATGGGGGCCATGGCAGGGGAGGCCGCCCGCCCCCTGCCCAAGGCCCCGACTCTGGGCAGCGCACCGGGGCCCGGCCCGCACCTCTGTCCCAGCGTCCCACCTGCTGGTGGCCACCCACCCACACGGCCAGAGCCACGGGCCCCGCCCTCCCACCCCGCCTTCTGGTCGCAGTTCTGAAAAGCCTTTCCTCTTGTTTGTCTGGAAACCGGCCCAGATTCTGCGGCGGCCCCTCCCCGGCCCCTCCCCACGCTGCTCGGAAGCAGGTCACGTGGGCAGCTCAGGGCAGCCTCTCTGCCCACCTGGCCTGAGCCTCCAACCCCAGCAGGGCCTTCAAAGGCCCGTGCGGACCCCCTGGCCGGGTGAGCCGTCCACCGAGGCACCATGGGCCACGGCTCAGGGCTCTGAGGGGGGCCCGGCGGGGGGCCAGGTTCGTGGGTATGTAGAGTGGAGACCCTCCCTTGTCACTTAACTCTCACTGCCCACACCCCCCCAGCCCGCACCCCAGCCAAGCCAGCGGGCGTGCCAACCCTGGGGGAAGGGCCCGGTGTGGTGGTGGGACCGCAGCCGGGGGGACCAGGTCTCACCCCTCCCGCCAGAGGCTCCTGACTCCCCAGGTCGCCCCTCCCCGCCCCCCCCCGCCCCAGGCCAGGACTCTGGGTGGCTCTTGGGGACTCCCCCAGTTCTCTGCCCCCAGCCCCGCGCCCTGGGGGCCCAGGGCTCGTCCTCAGAGCCCCCTCCACCCCAAACTCCCATTTCCTCCCAGCCCGTCCCAGGTGGCCTCACCCAAGCCTGGACTCCAGCTCCTGACTTTAAATCTGCAGCCCAGATCCCCAACTCCCGCCCTGCAGACGGCCCCTCCCTGTCCCCCACCAGGACACCGTCCCGCCTGGCGGCCCCGTGTCATCCTCCCCCGTGTCGCAGGTGACCACCGGCGCTAGCAAGCCCCTGCTCTAACCAAACCGCCCACCGCAAAGCTTCAAGTGGAAGCCGCCTGGCCACAGACATCCGAAGTCGTCTACGTGTTTTTTTTCCCACCAAAAAAATGAAGCTGGGAGAAAAAGGAAACTATATTTCAAAGTAAATTAATGTGATTCCTGTCACCAGTATTAGCGTTTCCTCGGAGACTGAACGCCACAGGGCCGGCGGCTCTCACGGCCCCTTCCCGACCCCCCAGCCGCCGGCTGCTGGTTTCCAGCAAAGCCTTCATCTTTCAGTTTTCAAGGAAACGGCGGGAGCTGCGTATTTCCCACGGTGTGGCCAGCCCGCAGGCCCTGATGTGGCCGGTGCCTCTGGCAGAAGGGCTCCAGTTCTCGGAAGCGAGCAGCAGTGGGCGCGCGGGAATCGCGGGAATCGCGGGAATCGAGGCGCCGCCGGGGGGACGGGGCGGGGCGGGGCGGCGCGGCGGCTCAGAACTCCTCGTGCACGCTGCGGGCGTAGTCCACCAGCTTGCTGCCCGTGAAGAACTCGCTGTACTTGAGCACCTCCTCGGGCTCCAGGCAGTGGTTCTGGTTCTCGTCGGCAACGGCGATCATCTGCTTGGCCTCGTTGAGGGCGCTGAACTCGTTCATGGGGTCCATGTAGTCCTGCAAGGGCCCCGGCTCAGCCCCGCCACAGCCCACGCCGCCCCAGGCCAGAGGCATCTCCTCACGTTCAGCCCGCATCCGGCCACGCAGCCGAGACCCCCCGCCCGGAGGACGCCCCATGCAGGCTGGCACCCCTGCCTCAGCGGGGCTGTGACACCACAACCAGCTCCAGGAGGTGAGGTCTTGCTGGAAATACTCCGTGAGCTAGTGGGACAGAAGCTGCGGGGCAGGGAGGTGGGAATGTTCTAGAACGTTCTGGAAGGTGGGTGCCAGGCCGGAAGTGGCTCAGGGACAGGCAGCCTGCACCGGCATGGGTAGCTCCACGCCCACGGAAGGGCAGGACAGGGGGAAGGCTGGCCCTGGAGCGGGGCACACGCACACGGACCGGCTTGGCCGCCGGGGCGGCAGTGCTGAGGGGAAGGAGCTCCTGAACCGGGGGTCCCGCCGCTATCAGCAGGGATCAGAGAGCTCCGGCTAAAATGAAATGACTCATGCAGCAATGGGGAAAAACAAGCCCCACGCAGCACCTACACGCGACACCAGTGAAGACACTCCCGAGGCAGGAAGCGGGTCCAGCGGCGCGCAGCCTTCCCGCCCCAGCGTCCGGCCAGGCCGACCCCGCTGCCCGGAGCAGCGGGCCCCACACCCACCTCCAGCTCCGCCGCGGTCACGATCCCGTCGCGGTTGGCATCGATCAGCTCCTCGAACTCTCTCTTCCTGTCTCGCACCCAGCCGTCGTCCACGTCCTGGCCCTGCTGGTTCTCCACGGTGCCCACGGGCAGAGAGATGAACTCGGACAGCGAGAGCTTCTTGTCACCATCCTGGTCTGCGGGACACGGGGGCAGACGTCAAGACTCCAGCGGGCGCGGGACCACTGAGGCCACTCCGGAGAAAACTCAACTGACGGGGCTTTGCTGCCAGGTTTTCAGTTTGTGTGGTTTCGGCCTGACCCCAAACAGCGGCCGTACAGCCCCCGCGGGCCACCCAGCCCAGGACCGGCCCGTGCTGACCTCCGCGGCTGGGCCTCACCCAGGTCCCGGATGATCTCCTTGACCATGAACTGCAGCATGCCGCGGCTGTGCTCAGGGTGCAGGAACGACAGGAACTCGCTCTCCGTCAGCAGCAGGTCCGGGGGCGGGTTGTCCGCCTGATACCAGCGGTCTTTGAGGTTCTCCAGGACTTCCTGTGCTGAGAGAGAGAGGCGCATCCGTGAGGACCCACGCACACGGGACCCCTGCACGCATCCAGAAAGTTCCGAGACACGCAGCCCGAGTGCAGGGGGGGCCAGCTCAGGATGTGGTGGCACGCGGGGCCAAGGGCCTGGCCCTCGGAGGGGTCCTCAGCCCCCTGGGGCGCAGATACACAGACGCCCCAAGATGCAGGTGCAGACCCTCAACCGAAACAGACCCCCCCCCACCCCGGACACAGACCCCCTTAGACACAGCCCCGCCCCCGCTCGTTCCCGGGAAGCGGGCCGCCGGCTCTGTGGGAACAAAGGCACGACTCGCTTCCCTTCCGTCTCCGCCCGTGCACTGTCCCGGGCAGGGCTCTGAGGGAAAACAGTTTCCAGGTATGACTCACGCGTCCCCTGTGAGATCCCCGCTACCCCTGCCACTGTGGGAAGGCCCGGCGAGGGGCCCTGGGGCCGGTGGTCGGTGACGGGCTGGGTGTCCAGCCAGGGAGCGGGGAGAAGCCGGCGCAGCATCCGCACCCTCACCCGGGGCCCAACTCCAGCTTCCGGCTGGGAACAGGGACGCCGGGCCCGGCCCGGTCGCGACGGGGAGAACCCCACACAACGCCTGTGGCCTCACACCTCGTGCCTTCTGACAGAAGGACAGAAGAGCCGTGGCAACTACAGGATCGCCCACTGCCTACCTGCCCGGCCACGGGGACAGGAGTGGTGGGACGGGCATGGGCTTGCCTTGCCGTGTCTACCCAGAGCCTGCGAACGCGACCTGATCTGGGAAAAAGGTCTTGGCAGGTGAAATTAGTAAAGGTTCTTGAGACGAGACCACCTGGGATTCAGGTGGGCCCTAAGCCCCGGTGTCCTTGTGTAAGAGGAGATGAGATTGGAGAGCAGTGGCCACAAGCAGGGACGCTGGCAGCACCAGAAGCTGGAGGCGGCCTGGAGGGACCCCGTCTGCAGCACAGGGGACGGCGGCCCCGGGGGGCCACGTGAGCTCAGCCCCCCCCCCACGCTCTCCCTCCTCTGGGACCCTCGACAGCCGCTTTTCATTTCTGATCCCCCAGAGCTGCTCATCCCCCTCCCCCCCCCCGACTCATGAACACACGGGAGTGAGGTGAGGGCTGGGCGGATGGAGATACCATGAGCTCTAGATCCAGGAAGAACACGTCCTGACCCCACACACACCCAAGGGAAAGGGCGCTGAGGACAGACAAGCAGGCACAGACGGCCAGCAGCTACCCAGGAGCCAGTGCTAAATGTCCAGTGCTGGCAGGAGGAGGACAGGGGCCCCCCGGACACCTCTAAAGGACACCTTCGGGGGACGGTCTGAACCCAGGACAAACAGTGGAAACACAAAATGGAGACAAACATAAATGGCCAACAACCATTTCAGGAAGAAAATAACATCCTATTTACAGGCTTTAAAAAACAGCAGAGGGGCTTCCCTGGTGGCACAGTGGTGAAGAATCCGCCTGCCAATGCAGAGGACACGGGTTCGAGCCCAGGTCCGGGGAGATCCCAAGTGTCGCGGAGCAGCTAAGCCCGTGCACCACAACTACTGAGCCTGCGCTCTAAAGCCCGCGAGCCACAACTACTGAGCGCACGTGCCACAACTACTGAAGCCGCACGCCTAGAGCCCATGCTCCGCAACAAGAGAAGCCACTGCAATGGGAAGCCCGCGCACCACAACGAAGAGTAGCCCCCGCTCGCGGCAACTAGAGAAAGCCCGTGCGTAGCAATGAAGACCCAACGCAGCCAAAAATAATAAATTAAATAAATAAAAACCAGCAGAACCAAAATCCTGGGTGACACCACACAAACTAGGAAGGAGGCCTCTATACTGCCCAGAACAGAGTAAAATGGTCTTGACTTAGACGGTCAATGACGGACTGAGAAGAAAAAAGTTAAGCTGTAAGATACAAAACCCCTGCCCACAATGGGCAGCCCCCATGGGCACACCTGGAAAGCTGGGTGCCCCATTCACACCTGTCAGGCCACCAGATAGGGTCATGTGACTGCTGAGAAAAGGAAAGTGGGGTCTCTAAATCCCACACTAGCAGAGAGAAAGATGAAAGGAAAAAAAAGAAATATCAATAGAAACAGAAATGAGCTTAACCCATCTATTACCAAGAAATTCAGGCTGGCTCACGATATAAAGCTAACGTCTACGCAGCCCACAAAAAACAGAACGCTTTGGAAAAACCAAGCCTCAAGGGCGGTTCACAGGTGAATTCTACCAAACATGTGCGAAGGGGGCCATACCAAGCTCCACAATCTCTTCCAGAGGAGAGAGACAGAGTGAACACTTCCTAACTCGTCCTCTGAGTCCTAACACTAAAAGCAGAAAGGACACAAGAAAACTACAGACTGATGTCTCGCATGAACGTAGACACAAAAACATTCAACAAAATATTAGCAGGGGCTTCCCTGGCTGCGCAGTGGTTGAGAGTCCGCCTGCCGATGCAGGGGACACGGGTTCGTGTCCTGGCCGCTGAGCCTGCGCGTCTGGAGCCTGTGCTCCACAACGGGAGAGGCCACAGCAGTGAGAGGCCCGCGTACCACCACCACCACCACCACCACCACCACCACCACCACAACAAAAAAAACAAAAAAAAACATATATATACATTAGCAGATCAAATCCAACAACATACAAAAACAATTACACGTTACAACCAAGTGGGATTTATCCCACGTAGGCAAGGTTGGTTCAACGTCTGAAATTCAACTGATATTCACATCAACAGGCTAATGAAAAGAAATCACGTGGTCGTATCAATAGATGCAAAAAAGCATCTGACAAAATCCAACACCCATTCATGACGAAAACTCTCAGCACGCTAGGAACAGAGGGGACTCGTCCCCTTGATATAGAATACCCACTAAAAACCCACTGCTAAGATCATAGTGGCGAGAAAGCCGAAGCTTTTCCACCAAACTCAGATGAAAGCAAGGATGGCCCTTCTCACCACTGCTCTTCAACATCGCACGGGAAGTCCAGCTGCTGCACTAAGACAAGAAAAGGAATGAAAGAGACACTGATTGGGAAGAGGAAATAAACCGTTTTTGTTCAACGATGTCACGACCGCCTACGTAGAAAACCCGAAAGAATCGACAAGAAACTCCTGGAGCCACTCAGCAAGCACAGCAAGGCTACAGGAGGGAAGGCTGCCATACAGAAGCCAATGGCTTCCCTGCACCACAGCAGGGAACAAGCGAAATTCGGAACTAAAAACTAAAGAGCACACACAGAAACAAGGCGCAGAGCGCAACCTGATGGCAGACGAGAGTCCAGTGCCAAAAACACCAACCCTGACAGAGAACCGTGGCGCCCACAGCACGTCTACACACATAACAGTAACGAACATCCCTGGACCAAAGAACACAGCGCCAGCCGTCACAAAGCAGACGCGGGAAGGGCCACAGACACCAGCAGGAGGCCATGACGCAACCCTGACGGCCAGGTGCACGTGAGACAAGCAGGGTAGCATCACAGGCACAGAGACGTCCCAGTAAAAATCCGGCACTCACGTGTCCATCAAGAGAAAACGACACACTGGATGACAATGGCAGGGACGACCTGCCCAGTAGAGACCGAACAGGAGAACACAGGAAGCACACGGCGCTCTGACAAAGCCCCCAACAAGCTGAACTCGACACCCGGCTGCGAACGAACCCCCGGGAGGGACGGGATGGCACAGAGCTGGAGACAGTAACCAGTGAAGGTCACGAGAACTCTTCAGTGGTGCTTCAGAACTCAGCTAAAAGGCGTCAAATTTTGTACCAGGGAGACGGGTTTTTAAAGGAACGTCTCTGAAAAGCTAAGGGGAGAGCCGGCTGGGACTGCGGCCTCCAGGCACCGCAGGCAGGAGCCCCCCCGGCCTTGCCGACTCCTGGGGTCGGACCTCATCTGGCACTGAGGACCTGTCCCAGCCGAGACCCGCTTCCGGTGCTTCCGCCACCTCCTCCCCGGAGCTCAAGCCCACCTGAGGCCGCCGGCTGCACCTACCCACCCAAGGCACCTGGGGGATCCTGGGGGCTCTGCCTAGTGGCCCCGTGGGAGCACTCGGCTGTGGCCACACCCGCCTCGCCCCCTTCCCTCCCGGCATCTGTGCTGTCACGCGCGCCACGCTGGCCACGGGAGGCCGAGCCCTTACTCTCTTCGTCGATGTTCAGGTCCCACTTATTCTTTATCTTATCAGCAACTTCTCTCTCATCATGGCCTTTGCTTGCCAAAAACTTCACCTTGTACTCATCCCATGACACATGGCCTGAAAGAGCAAGACAGCTTGTTAGAAGGTTTAACAACGAACGCTTTTTTTTTTTTTTTTGCCCGCGCCGTGGGGCACGTGGGATCTTAGTTCCCCGACCAGGGATCGAACCCGAGCCCCTCGCATTGGAAGTGAGGAGTCTTAACCACTGGACCGCCAGGGGCGTCCCAACACTGAACGTTTTAAAAAGATGTATCTAGTTACTTTAAGCCATCAATCCAAGATCCTGGTGCTAAGGGCATCTGTAGAGGCAGGGACAGCAAAACACGGTTCCAAGCTTCTCGACAGAGCCTAGCCCCGTGGTCCCCGCCTGCACGGCAAGCTGGCGTCTGTCTCCCTGGCAGCACCTGCAGACCCCTCCTGCCTCTCACCTCCTCGTTCCTGGGCCCTCGGCCTGGAGCCCCGCCCCCGCACACACCTCCAGGCACCGCCCTCCGCCAGCAGCCTCAGGCCACCAGGGTCAGGGCGAGGTTGGCTGTACCGTCACCGTCGGGGTCCACGGCTCGGAAGTGCGCCTTGCTCTCCGTGATGGCCTCCTGGAAGTGCTCGGCCGTCTTCTCCATGATCCAGCGCTGCATCTCCTTGGCACTGATCCTTCTGTCGGTGTTCAAATCCACCCTGCAGGCCCACGAGACGTGTCAGGCGAGGCCTCCAGCACCCCGACAGACGGGTGTACGGACAGAAGGATGGCCACAGGCGTTCTGCAGCAGCCACAAAACCACCACGAACAGCAACACATCCCACCCAACGGTGACGCAGGAGAAGTCGGGGGGATGTGGGGGACACAGTGGGGGAATCAGGGAGGACGCTGGGCAGTGTCACTACCCCATCCGTTTCGGGACCACAGCGAGGGGAACAAGTCTCCCCCCTGCCGCAGGACGGGGTCCACAGACCCACACACCTGGGACTCACGAGGAGTCCCTGGTAACAGGGCTGGAGCTCAGACACTGGAGCACAGTCGTGTCTACTCGCACAAACACAGCCAGCGAGACAAAGAAACAGCTGTAGGTGCAAGTGTGCCGGCAGCTGTACACTCTGCACACACTCACGTGCATATGTGGGTGTGTGCATGGCTAGTGCACACCAGTGGACGTGGGTCAGAACACATGTGTATGCACGGGCTGGCGCACACACACATAGGAAAGGACTACAGGCAAGGACACCCCAGCAGCAACGCCCACACCCGCTGCCAGGTCCTCGTTTCTAAATCCCACTCTCCCATGAAACAAACCAGCGCTCCCCGGAGAACTGGGTGATTCTAGGGCTGAGGCGGGAACACAACAAGATGAAGGGAAGCTGGCGTGGCTGGCAGTGCAAGAAAGGAAGGAAGTGCTCACAAGGGGCGGGGGGTGGGAGGGGTGGGCAACGACAAGGTCCTGGCGGCCAAGGCTGGAACGAGGTGGGCAGCCAAACCGACAGCGCGGAGCTGCATCCCCACCAAAGTGCAGACGACACCCACACGTCCATCCTCCTTACGGGAGTCCAGACCACACGGTGGGTCTTCCCCAGAGCTTCGCTCCCACCCCCGGGAGGGTGGGCTGCCCCTCTGAGTGGCTGCCAGAGAGACGGGAGGACAGGACAAGGAGCGACACTCCTTGGCAGATCCCCCCTGAGCCAGGTGACCAGGCCGACAGCCCCCGTGATGTCGTGCGGACGTCAGGTGCCCTGATGTGATGTCACGAGAGTGCCACCTCACCTCTGGGGTCTTCTTTCCATAAACCACAACCCCTGTCTAACCAGAAGAAAACACAGCAGACAGAGCCCAAATCAGGGACACGCTACAAAACACCTGAGTGGTCCTCCCCAAAACCGTCAAGGTCACGAAAAAGTAGCCTCCCAGATGGGACCCCGGGCAGAACGAGGACCCTGGGGCAGCGCGTGACCTGCAGCCTGGAGCGCGGGGGACAGTAACGGAGCACCGTCGTGTCCTAGTTTCCACAGTGTGCCTCGGTCTGCATCTTTCTGTAAACCTAAAACCACTCCAGAATAAAAACCTCACTTGAGAGGTGCTACGCAACCTAGGTCTTGAGGCTACGTGTTTGATCTGCCCCGGGCAGGGTGCAGGGGAGGCAACAGCAGCTGCAGGGGGCCCCACAGGGCCCACGGTGGCACCTCCAAGTGGGACGGCTCTGGGGGGGGTCCGACTGAGAAGGTGAACACGGGCTAGACGCTCCCCGATGACAAACCTGTTAGACACGGGACGTATAAGGAAGACACGTGACATGGGCGGATGCAGCCGCGCAGCTGCAACGGCCCCAGGAGCCCGGTTTTCTGCGTTTCCCGGTGATCTGCTCTCTGCACCTGAACCCCACTCCCACTCCCAGAGCAGCTGCGAGGGAGGCTCTGTCGCCACTCCTCCCCACTCCGGGGGTCCCCTCGGCCTGGTGCACGCGGCTGCCCTGCTGATCCCTGGAAGAAGCCACGTGCCCTGTGGCCCCGCTCACAGCTTCCTTCCCGGCTTCACGAGACAGTGAGGTCTGGGCGCCGGACAAGGTTTCGGTCACTTCAGCCGCTGACAACGATCAGTTCCTCAAACTGAAGAGGGCACATCCAGGGGGCCAGGCGGCAGGCTAGGCGCCTCGGGGGGCCGCCGCCCCGCCCCTGGTCCCCCACTTCACCAACGGGGATGCTGCCAGAGCTGGTCCCCCGGCCGCGTGACCCCTGTGTGCATGCACAGCCCCCCACGAGAGAGTCAGTCTCCTTTCTGGAACCAAGAGCCACCCATCGTGCATCCTGGCACACGACCCTGGCGGCCACCGTATCGCCAGTACCGAGCCTGAGACCTGCCAGGCCGGCGCTGAGGCAGAGCCCCGGGCCAGCCCACGGCCCGCGGGCACCTAACCCACAATGCGTGCAGAGAGCAGACCCATCGGGCCGCCGGGCGTCCCCGGGCCAAACCCCTCCCCCCCCACCACCTGCCCCGTGGGCCCTGTCCGCCCATCACCTCAACCTGTCGTGGCTCCAGGCCAGCAGAACAGTACAGCCCCGTCCGCACACGCTCACTGGAGCGCTGATGGCGGCGCGGAGCCGACGGCCGACCGTGCCCGGCAGCAGCTCCGCGCCCACGGGCCCTGCCTCTAACTGGCACTGCGACCAGTCCCACGGGCAGCAGGGTGCTGGCGCCTCTGCCCCACGCAGCCCTCCCCACGCCCTCTGAGCCCCCGCCGGACACAGGGCGCAGCTCAGGGCTGCCGCCTCGCAGCTCCCACGCTGCCAACTTCCCAGGAGCTCGTGTTACAGCACCACCTCCACAGCACGTCACCGAGGGGGGCCTCGTCACCTCGGCGCCGCGCAGAGCCAGGACTGGACCAACAGGGAGGCCGAGGCCAGCCCCCCACGCCCCCCCACAGGCCCCAGCAGCACCTACTTGGAGAAGATGGCCATCAGCTTCCTCCGGCTCCTCCGGGGCTCCGCGTCCTGTTCAAAGCCGTCCGTGTCCTTGCCCAGGAAGACCTCCTGGTGGAAATCCCTGTTGAGGTGCCCATCCATCTCTAGCTTCACCCCGTTCAGGTGGTCCGGAGGCAGGATCTCGTTTTCCTCCCTGCTACCCACTCTCTCCCGAGCGGACGTGTGGTTGGCGGGCCGGGCGGACGCGTCCATCAGAAGGACAGCCCCCAGGAGCCAGAGGCAGCGAGGGGCCAGGCCACAGAGGGGAGCCTGCCTGGAGGTCATGGCTGCCGGGGTCTGCGCTGCAGGATGGCCTGCGAGTGTGGCCGGGAGCTGGGGAAGGGGGGTGGCAGGTGAGGAGGTGGTGATCACAGCCCGCCTACCACCCAGGGCAACGCGGGAGGCCCCACAGCCAGCACAGCTGCCTGCGGCCAGCAGCCTGAGGCTGCCCGGTCCCAGCCAGCACTTAATGGTCCACGAAGAGGGTGCAGAGCCATGAGATGATGGAGCCCCAGCAAACACTTCTCTAAAGAGACGTTTACTTTGTAACACGAAATAGAAGTCCTTGGTTTCCAGGACCTACGCTGGGCATCCTGTTTTCTCCTTCTTCCACTCCCCCCTCCAACTACGATGAGGTGGCCCTGCCTCAAGGTACGCCCTGCACCGCTAACCCTGCCCCTTCTCCAGGCCCACCGAGCTGCCCCCAGCACGGCTGTCCTTGGAGGCTGGCCCCAGAGTCACCGTAACTCACTCTCCAGATGCCGGCTCAGCGCTCACGAGCTCCGGGACCTTGACGAAGGCACCTGCCCGCCTCAGCTTCGGCCTCCCCCCCCCAAGGCTTTGTGAGGGCCTGGTGCCAGCGAAGCCCAAACCCACCGGGCAGGGCACCACCCCTCCCCCTCCCTACCTCCACGACCCTTGTGCACACACATGTACACACGTAAACGCAGCGTGTACACACACACACAGGCACACACACACAAGTGCACTCATGCACATACACGAATGCACACACATACACAGGCACGCATCCACATGTACGCCCACGTGTGCTCACACACACACAGACACAGGCATCCTTGCTCACGTTCACACACGAACACCGAGAAGGCCAGAGTACCCAGGAAGTCTGTGACCCTGGGCGTGCCCGGGCTTGGCGGTGAAGGAACAAGGCCACCCTCTGTCCACGTCAGGGACCCCAGGGCCACAGGCGCTCACACCCAGCACTCGGCCACCCGGCCTCTCCCACATCTGCTGCCCACCCCGGGCCGCCTGCCTTCCCGCCCCCACGGCTCCTCCTCCAGGCCCCCCCCCCCACTTCCCCACTGCGCTCCTCAGGACCTTCTTGCACTTAACGTGTTCCTCTTGGAGCTTGTCCACCCAGCAAACGCCTGCCGGCCCGCCCAGGTGCCGCGGAGGCCCCCCTCCAGCAGGCCTGACAGGGAGCAGCGGAGGGAAGCCCCCCAGGCCAGGGTGGTGTCCAAGGTGAGGCACAAGGGGTTCGAACCACGGTGCCCTCCATCAGGCCAAGCAGGCACCTGTGCTGGCTGGCAGCGCAGCCCAAGGCCAGGGCCACAGGCCCTCCCCGGCTGGCAGACGCCACCGCTTGCTTCTCTGATGCCTCTTCTGTACCCTGCGCGCTCCTGACCAACGCCTCCCCTGGCACGGGGACACCTCAGTCGGTCTGACAAGGACAGGGTAAAGGGACAAAGCAGGTGACTAAACAGTTAATCCCACTAAGGGCTCATCCATGAAGGAGAACGTGTGGGAGACCCCTGTAAGTTAATGATCACTCTAGAAAGCAGGTTTGCTTAACCACAAAACCGAGCCGGCTTGCTTAGCAACAAACCACGCAACATAAGCACAAGACATGCCCCGGGACGATAAAATGGGGGAATGAGACCCACATCCTGCCCGCTAAGGTCAGTAAGTTAATGGTTCCTAAGACACGCTCCTCTGCGCAAGCTAAAAACAAAAATATAAGGACAAGGTGGCGCTACACTGAAGCCTGAGATGATTTCCCATATTTTAGTATGTGTTACTGCCTTTCTGCTCATTTCCACTGCGCCATGACAGTCCCAGTTTGACCGCGTAGGGACAAGAAAACTCCCCCGCCCGACAAGGAGGAGGAACTGGTGATGGAAGGGTGACGTCTACTCAAGAATGAGGAAGAAGGTGGTCTTCTCCCCTGCCCACTTTCCTTCCGCTATAAAAACGTAGCTTAGTTCTCAGGGCAGAGCTCCCCGCCTGCCCGCTTGTATCTCTCACAGGCGTCCTACAGTAATAAACTCTTTCCTTACCTGTCACTCTGCTGCTCAGTGAATTTCTTCTGCGCCGAGACAGAAGACCCTTCGCTCTACTATCACCCGAGACGCGTTCCGTCGGTTTCAGGTCCTCTGGGCCCAGGCGCTATCTGGACCCCTGGACGAGATCCTGCTCTCCCAGCTCAGCTGGCTCATTCCTTGGAGGCGCAACTCTCACGGAAGGGCCGCCTTACGTCCCTCCTTCCGTGTCTGTGAGGGCCTGCACCCTCCCCACACCCACGAGAACCCACCAGCTGTGCTCTCTGCGTGGTCACCGTCCCCTGAACCACATTTACTGGAACTTCCACTTGTCCCTCTCTGAGGGCACCGCCCCAGCACCCATCACACTGTCCACACAGCAGGCCTTTCTGCTCTGCCACGATGCATATATTCCCCAAGCCCACGAGCAAACCAAGACAACTTCCTCCTGGCCTTAACGCCACTCTGCTGACTGGTGGCCATAAACACCGAAAAGACTGGACTTTTCTGGGAAGAGCAGTCAATCCCACATTCTGCTTGATAGGCAGTACAGGGAATGTTATTTACATGATATTTTGCACAAAGAGTAACCCCCAAATAACCGTGTAGGCATCAGAAGGTCGGGCACTTCCTCCCCTCCATGCACAACGTTTCTGTACCGTGGTGAGCACAGGAGTCAGCCGCTCACTTCCCGCCCCAGGGGAAGAGATTTCAGAGCAGGGTCAGCCCCACTGACTGGGGGACCCATCCCGGACTCCTGGACAGCCCTGGTGCCCGCTCTGGTGAAACTAGTAAGAACAGCGTCGTTAAAACGCAAACACTTTTTCTAAACGCTCCGTCCTCGGCTTCAGGAGTCGCACACGGCGTTGGCAACGACTTCCCCGGGCCGAGCCGGGTGGCCCGGGCCTCACCCGGACTTCGGACCCTCCCCACCCCCCGAACGGCGGGGCCGCGGCCGCCGACCCGGCTCCACCGACCCCCGACTCCGGCATCCGAGGGGCCGGGCCGGCAGTAGATGCCGGCCGCCCGAGGCCCCGTCGGCCTGCGGCGCGCCGCCTTCCCGCCGCCCCGAGGCCGGGAAGGGGCTGTCACGTCCTGGGACCCTCACTCACCGGCCTCCCTCGCCGCACCCAGGATCCACCGAGCGCGACCCGAGCGCCTGCGACGCCTCCAAAGGGCCACCTCTTAGGCCGCGGCCATCACTCTTCCGGGAAGAGGCGGGTCGCAGGGCGGTGCGACCTCCCCGCGCCGATGCCGGCGCCGCCATCTTTCCCCCGGGCGGAAGCGGCCTCACCGCCCTCCCGGGCGGCCAATGAGGAGCGTACGCGGGTTCACGTAGCCCGACGGCGCGATCCGCGGCGCTCCCCGCGCCATGAAGCTGCTGCGGCGCGCGTGGCGGCACCGAACGGCGCTGGGCCTGAGCGCCCTGGCGCTGGGCGGCGCTGCGCTGCTCTACCTGGCGCGCTGCAGGGCGCCCGTCGACCCCGCTGCGCCCGCGCCCTTCGGCCCCGCGCGCGCCGCCGCTTTTCTGGCCGTACTGGTGGCTAGCGCGCCGCGGGCGGCCGAGCGGCGCAGCGTGGTCCGCAGCACGTGGCTGGCGGCGCGGCGCGGCGGCCCCGGGGACGTGTGGGCGCGCTTCGCCGTGGGCACCGGCGGGTTGGGCGCCGACGAGCGGCGCGCCCTGGAGCGCGAACAGGCACGGCACGGCGACCTGCTGCTGCTGCCCGCGCTGCGTGATGCGTACGAGAACCTCACGGCCAAGGTGTTGGCCATGCTGGCCTGGCTGGACGAGCATGTGGCCTTCGAGTTCGTGCTCAAGGCAGACGACGACTCGTTCGCGCGTCTGGACGCGCTGCTGGCCGAGCTGCGCGCCCGCGACCCCGCGCGCCGCCGCCGCCTCTACTGGGGCTTCTTCTCGGGCCGCGGCCGCGTCCGGCCCGGGGGCCGCTGGCGCGAGGCCGCCTGGCAGCTCTGCGACTACTACCTGCCCTACGCGCTGGGCGGCGGGTACGTGCTCTCGGCCGACCTCGTGCGCTACCTGCGCCTCAGCCGCGAGTACCTGCGCGCCTGGCACAGCGAGGACGTGTCGTTGGGCGCTTGGCTGGCGCCGGTGGACGTGCAGCGCGAGCACGACCCGCGCTTCGACACCGAGTACAAGTCCCGCGGCTGCAACAACCAGTACCTGGTGACGCACAAGCAGAGCCTGGAGGACATGCTAGAGAAGCACCGGACGCTGGCACGCGAGGGCCGCCTGTGCAAGCGGGAGGTGCAGCTGCGCCTGTCTTACGTCTACGACTGGTCGGCGCCACCCTCGCAGTGCTGCCAGAGGAAGGAGGGCATCCCCTGACCGCCCCGAGCAGGGCTGGGACGCCCGGCTCCAGACCCTGCGCAGCCATTCTGCCGCTCGTGGTGGTGTGTGGAGGCTGGACCGAGTCACTGGGGGCCGCCCGCCTGCCTTCCACTGGTGAAGCTGACAGCTTCTGGCTGGTCGTTAGCATGAGGCCGGCCCTCGAGAGGACCCAGTTTACCTGGTGACCATGGGCCAGATGCCAGGCAGCAGTGGACACCTCCTAAGCCCCGGCTCTGCTAAGCACCCATACAGCCTGCCCGAGGGCATCTTGTTCTGCGTCTGCGGCCAGCATCCTGTCAGACAGAAAGGTCCCGTCCCTGGATTTTAGCGTTTTGCCTGGACGTGGGCGAGTCCGCAGGCAGCCCCGCGGGGCCTGAGCACACACTGTCCTCTCCCAGGCCGGCACCAAGGAGCCAGAGGATGGAGCTGACAGGCCTTGCAGGACATGACCCCAAAGAAAAATGCCCCACCCCCCAGGGCTGGGGACAATGTCGTGTCCTGCCTCCACTGTACTGACCATCCACCTGCACCTGCTGAGGGCTGTGGCCGCTGTCAGCTGGGCCCTGGCACTTGGAGACTCGCCATGTGATGCAACCCAACAGCTTTTATAGAAGTTACTGTTGCTTTATGCGGTTAGGTCACCTCTTGCGTCTCGTGCTGGTAACCCTTGTCACATGTACGTCTAGGGTTTAACTTCGTTTTATGTGAGTCAGCTTTCGTGGTATTTTGGTCTGTGTGTTTGTCTGGAGTGAATTCGTGGTACGTGTAATTCAGAGCTTGCCTGCTATTTATTTATAAATTTTGTGAATTTGCGAAGATAAGCGTTTGAGTTGAGAGTTGGGGGGGTCTCATATGTTTTGGTATTCAAGAGAGGATTTTTCTACGAGAACTTGGAATTTGTGGGTTAATCAGTTTTTCCAACTTGAGTTGTTAGACGCATTGCTGCTTAAGAGTTGAGACATGGAAGAGCTCATCCACCTCTCTTCTGTTTACACGGAAGGCGACCCCACTGTCTCTCTCTAAAAACACTTTTCTTTAAGGCTTCCTCTCGGCCGCCCAGGGCAAGTGTTTCTGGAAGCATTGACGAGGTTTCCCAAAATCTGTCTTGAGACAGCCTTGCTATGGCATGTCCCCTTGGGGACAGCAGGAGTTCGTGGCACCCTTGCACGTCCCCAGAAGGTTGGGGCTTCCTCTTTTCCCCGTTAAATGTGAAAAGTGAGCACTGTGGTCATTGCAGAAGTCAAATAAAGTGGCTCCCGGGAAACGGGGAGCCCTTCTCAGGCTGGGGGTGTGAGAACTCTGCACTTTCTGTCTGGGTCCGGGCTGTGCTGCCACCTGCCTGCAGCCCAGGCTCTGGGGCACTAGGAACAGGAGGGCACAAGTCTCTGACTCACCTGTTTACTGCCATTCCCGAGCCCTCAGGCTGTGCATTTCAGGAGCGGTATCTTGGCCCAGGTGGCTTACACATCAGACGGCTCTCTCTTGTGGCTTCTGGAGGCTGGGGGCCTGTGATCGGGGTGCCGGCGTGGTCGGGTTCTGTCAAGGCCCTCGTTCTGGTGTGCAGAGGGCCACCTTCCTGCTGTGCTGTGGTGGGGGAGCCAGGGCGAGCTCTCTGCTGTCCCTTCTTAGCAGGGCATTAATCCCCTCATGGGCCCCCTGACCCTGATCCAGACGCCACTGCACCAGGGCATTGGGGCCTCCGTCTGATTTGGGGGGCACAGTCAGTCCATAGTGACAGGTTTGGTTATTTTTGTCTAAAGGTAGAAGAATATCAAGAACTCTCAGGGGCTTCCCTGGTGGCGCAGTGGTTTAGAATCCGCCTGCCAATGCAGAGGACATGGGTTCGAGCCCTGGTCCGGGAAGATCTCACATGCCGCGGAGCAGCTAAGTAAGCCCGTGCGCCACAACTCCTGAGCCTGCGCTCTAGGGCCTGCGAGCCACAGCTACTGAGACGGCGTGCCACAGCTACTGAAGCCCGCGTGCCTAGAGCCCGTGCTGTGCAGCAAGAGAAGCCACCGCAATGAGAAGCACGCGCACCACAACGAAGAGTAGCCCCCGCTCGCTGCAACGAGGAAAAAGCCTGTGCGCAGCAACGAAGACCCAAGGCGGCCATAAATAAATAAATAAATAAAAAGTCTGGGTCTCAGTCCATAAAGGAGGGGGTAGTCTTATGGTTGGTGACCTGACCACAATTCTCCTGCCTTGAGAAGGCAGAGGCTGGACAGCAGAGGCCCCAACCTCTGACCTGGCTCTGATTATGAGGTGTGGTGAGCCTTGCGCCAGGACTGACTGCGTGGCTGAAGGTCTGGGGACACCAGGGTGAGCTGGATGGGGCCCTGCCCTCCACTGGGTGAGTGCTGAGGGATGCTGACTGTCTGGGATGATGGTCCTGGGATGTCTCGTCTGAACCCCGGGATTATCGGAGGAATTGGTGGGCACACATGTCCATTTCTCAGAACAGGATAAGGTGCCTAGAGTGATGGGAAGACCTGCGGAGGCTCACATGGCCAGGGCAGAGCCGCTGGACCCTCAGATCCCTCCCGGGCACCGACGTCCAAGCCCCCCTGGTAAAAACTCTAAAATTCCAGGCGCCTGTCTTGGGGGTGGGGCACCGTGAGCTTTAGCATTTAGTTGAACCACGTGAAAATGCCAGTATGCAACCAGTTTTGACCCACAGACGTGGGAATCTCATACTGTTCAACCCAAAACACTAAATTCCAACACATCACACACAGCCTGGGCTGACGGTGCCCGTCCACACTGTGGTTGAGGAGATGTCAGACAGCATGTTGGAGCTGAAGGCCGGGATCCCTTCCTAGAGGGACCCACAGCCACCCCATCTGTGGTCCTGGAGCCCGTGCACGGGCCACACGTGGGCGTCACGGAGCCCAGCCTGCCACCGGCCTGGAGGAGTCTGCCCTCCAGCCTCTGCCTCTCTGCTCCTGCCCTGTCCGCTTCGGCAGGTTCTCCTGGCCGGGCGGGTGCCAAGCCTTCACCCTCCCTGCCGGCTGGCACCATCCCCTGCATGCGGACCGGCCACGGCGCCCCCTCCCAGGCAGCCCTCCTGGTCTGCACCTCCCATGAAGTCCACGCCATCTGGGCATGGGTGCCCTGTGGACCAGGGGCCGAGCCCAGGCTGTCCCGGGTTCAGGAGGCAACAGGTCCTTAGGAGATGGGAAGTCGGACCACCAAACTGGCTTTTCTGGGGGAATTTAGGGTACAGGACACCTCAAGTGGTGAACAGCCCATGGGGACCCAAAACTCAAAGTTTAAGTTAAAAATACGATACGATATCACTAATTAATAAAATAGAGAAACGTGGGACCCAAGAACCTAGAGGACACAGTGCCTGCCAGGAAGGCCCAGGCACGGGGGGTGGTCTGTGGCACTGCACTGCTGGGGTCGCCACACGGCCACAGGTGGGCCCTCTCCAGACCTCCAAATCCTGGGTCCACCTGGTGTGGCTGAGTTAGCAGGACCAGTGACGCAGTGGAGGCCAGGGGTTCACCCAGGACACATGGCTGCCAGAAGAGACCCTAGGACAGAAAGGGGCTGAGGCTCCCCTCAAGTGAGCCCAGAGGTGCGCCTGCCCTTGGTGCTGGGGCCTCCCGGCCTCCGGACCCTACAGTGCAGGCTGGTGTGCAGTTTGGAGCTGGGAAGAGATAGTGGCCCAGCTGTCCCCTTGTCCCTATGTGCTCAGCCAGCCCCTGACTCATCCCAGGGGGTGGTGGCGTCCTCCCTTCCCTGCCCACCCCCCAGTGTCGCTGTATATACCAGGTTTAGCCAGTAAGTTCTGGCCTTGGGAATGTCCTCCAGCCTCATATGCACATGATAAAAATAGAAACATTCAGGGCTTCCCTAGTGGCGCAGTGGTTGAGGGTCCGCCTGCCGATGCAGGGGACATGGGTTCGTGCCCCGGTCCGGGAGGATCCCACATGGCCCGCGTACCAAAAAAAAGAATAGAAACATTCAGATTCAAAGACCCCTGGTGTTTGAAGCGCCGTAACCCTGGGGGTTCTATGCCGAAAGCCCCTTGCTGGGTCTGGGAGGGAGACATGGGGAGGGGGAGATGCAGGAGCCCCCAAGATGCTGGCCCTACTTCACCACCTCCAAACCAGCCACTGAGCAGTGGGGCTGCTGGGGGCCCGCGGGGAACCCCAGAGATGCCCAGCCTGGCAGTTGGGGCAGGAAGAGCCAGCAACGGGGCTTCCCGGGCAGCCCAGCGTGTAGGACTCCGTGCTGCCACTGCAGGGGCACGGGCTCCACCCCCGGACAGGGAAGTAAGACCCCACAAAACGTGCGGCACAGCCAAAAAGTAAACTAAATAGATGAGAGAGAGAGAGAGAAGCCAGCAGGGCACCGGGGGCCCTGCAGCCGCTGCCCCCGTCACCTCCCCTCACTCAGGCTGCTCTCCGGGGCCCCTGGCTGCAGTCTCCTCTGCCCTCCACGCCAGGCTCACTCCTTCCCTGAGCCTCCACCAGCCCTTGCTCACGGCAACATCCCTTCCTTGTCCTCGGGGAGGCCCGTCCAGATCACCTGCCGACAGCTCCGCCGGCCTCGCGCTTCCCCCGGCCTTCACCTGTGTACCTGGCTGTCCCGGGGGTCTGTGCTGCCCCAGGAGTGAGACCGACCCGGGAAACAGGAGCCCCTTGCCTGCCGCCTGCTGGGCCCAACTGCTCGGAAGACGCCTCCCGGGAGGCAGAGCTGGCGCTGCTGGGTGCCCGGAAGCCATGGCTCAGGCTCAGCCAGCCCCGCGTCCTCCGGATGGGCCTGGGCGGCTGCCTCAGGATACGAAGTGCTGCTGCGTGTGGGTCCTCCTAGGACGTGGCCCCATCCCCTCGGACCTTCTCCGTCCACCCACCTGCCTGGGTGGGGCCCATATTTAGCTGTGGTCAAGGTTCTCAGGGGCCGGCTACGGGCTGTGCTGTGTCCCCCAGAAGACGTGTCAGGTCCCAGCCGCCAGGACCTGCAAGTGTGCCCTGATTGGGAAGTAGGGTCTTTGCAGGTGTAACTAAGGTGAGCACAGCAGGTGCAGCCCTACTGTAGTATCACTGTGTTCTCGTAGGAAGAGGAAGCAGAGACCCAGGAAGGAGGAGGCCCTGTGCCAACGGGCAGAGTCCGGAGCGATGCAGCTGCCAGCCCAGAAGTGCCCCGGTGGCCGGCCCGAGGCCCAGAGGAGACCGGCAGGGGTTCCACCCAGAGTCGCAGAGTCTGCTGAGCCCTGGATTTCAGCCGCAGGCCCCAGACTGTGGGAGACCCCGTTTCCCTGTGGACAAGCACAGCTCCGACGCCACCTGCCCGGTCCTCCCAACTCTGGGTGCTGGGCGGGCGCCTGCCGGGGCATTCCAGAGCCCTCAGCCACTGGCTGAGCCCAGCCTCCGCCACGTCCCAGGGCTCAGCACAGACCCTGCCACCTGGGGGCGGGCCCGCAGTGGCCGTGCCAGGATCCCCGCAGCCTGTGCCTCACCTGCCTGGCCCCACGTTCCCTCCATCCATCGGGCCCCCCGCGCCCCTGTGGACTGGGTCTCAGCCCCGTATCCGCAGGGTCTCACGGGGGCGGCCAGCCCTCTTCTCGGTCCCCCTGCCCCAGGCACCCTGTCCACATCGTGAGACCACTGACCCTTGCCATTCAGGGCCCCACGGAGCCCACAGCAGCTGCCGCAGACAGGCCTAAAGCAGGCCCGCTGCCCGGCCCCCAGCGGGGCCCCCCTCCGGAGCAACTTGAGAACCCCAAGGTCAAGGTCACATCCAGCCGTTCCTTGGTGCTTGCGCTCTGGTTCCAGGGGCTTGACGAAGGGCACGGGCTGTTCTTCCTTCTTATAAACACGCTCTGGGCTGAGCCGACATCTTTCTCCCACCATGAGTCCAGGGAGGCGGTGAAAGGCCGCCCCGCCCACCTGTCCAGGCCCCCAGGCCTGGGTCTCCCCTGTGGTCACCGTCCCCACAGCCTTGGGAGCTGGAAGAAGACCTCTCACCTGTCACCTGGCCTCTGCGGGCGCCCCCCAGGCCCCACCCCTCGTTTCCGCCCCCCCCCAACCCCACCCCATCTGTGGATGGTGCTACTGGCTCCCCACCCCTCCCCAGCACGCCCCCCTTCAGACCTCACGGCCTCACACAGAGGCAGCACTGCCCACCACGGCCACACTGCGGCCAGGCGACCCCTCCGACGGCGCCGACCGCTTCAGGGATCCCCCAGAGCAAACGGCAACCGGCCACCCCACACGTCCCCAGGGTCCCTCCTCGGCTGGGGGTCCCGGGGACCCACCCCACCCTTCCTCCCCAAGGACCCTGAGCCTCCCTTGCCACGGGGCCCTGGATGGGTGATGAGAGGAGAGCAGGAGGGGAGTGGAAGGCGGCCAGCCTCAGTCCTCTGCTCGGGCCACAGTGACCAGCAAGACCCTCAGTGTGACCTTGTGGACATCCCGCAGACCGTGGCTGCAGCACTGGCTCTGCCCAGGGCCCGGGTCTGGTGGGAGTCACAGGGGAGGCCAGTGGCCAACGGCCGAGTCTCCACTGATACCCCTCCCGGCTCCTGGAGCCCCAGAACAGGACGCGAGGAATGAGTGACATCAGGAAAGGTGAGCAGTTCCTGTGACGCTGGGGCAAGGCCTGACCCCACTCTGGATGTCAGCCTCAGTCGGCCGGGTCAGCAGACAGGGCAGAGGTACGGCCCCCGGCCCAAGCACCAGCAGGCACCCCGGGTCCAGCCAACGCCACCCGACTGATGAGGTCTGCCCAGGAGATGGAAGTGGGGGCCTGGGGGGAACCTAGGAGGTGGTAGGGTCACGGGTCTCTACAGAGGGGTTTCCACTGGAGCCTAGAGATGGCAGCTACCCGAGAGCACACCCCCCGCCCTGGGAAGGGGGCTCTGGTGGCCAGGTGGGCAGCTGGACCCTGGACCTTAGGAGGTCTGGGCAGTGGGGACAAGGGTGTTAGCAGGGGGCCGACTCTGACCTGGCCACTCAGCAGGACATCAAGGACCCTCCCACCATACAATGCCCTGGGCTCACAGCTGGTACCCCATGGCCGCTGGCCCCAGGTCATGCCTGCTAGCCGGCCAGCAGGGTCCACCGGGCAGGGCCCAGCTGGCCACGGTGCTGGGTGACGCTCAGGGCTGGGGAGGAGCCAGGAGCCAGGGTGGCCATGGGGACCGGACAGAGGTTGACTCCGTCCTCTAAACACCGAACCTCCACGGGCCTGCCAGCGGGACAGGCGCCCAGGGAGGGCCCTCGTCCAGCTCCCACTTCCCACTAACCCAGGGCCTGACCCGGCCCAGTGACCCGAGAAGGAAAAACCCCAGCCCCGGCCCCTCCCTCCTTTGGCATCTGAGGGTCTCGGCGGCCCAGCCCCCGAGGGGGCCCGGCACCCCCGGCTACAGCCGCCCACCCCGTCCCGCGCAGAGTGCCGGGCGGATGGCCAGAGCCAGGCTCGAGCCCGGCCAGCAGTGCTGGGTCACCGTGTCCAGCCCTCTGACTGTGTTCCCAGACGGACCCCAGCCTGCGCCTCCGGCCCCAGAGGCGAGAGCGGGCAGCCTCCACGGTGAAGGCCAGGCCGATCCCCGGCGGGGCCTGGTGCGGGCGGCGGGGCGGCGGGGCGGCGGGGCCTGGTGCGGGCGGCGGGCGGCGGGGCCTGGTGCGGGCGGCGGGGCGGCGGGGCGGCGGGGCCTGGTGCGGGCGGCGGGGCGGCGGGGCGGCGGGGCCTGGTGCGGGCGGCGGGGCCTGGTGCGGGCGGCGGGGCGGCGGGCGGCGGGCACAGGTGGCCACCTCCCCGGGCCTGGCCACCGCCTGCTGCCCCAGGTGTGCGTGTGGCGCCAGCTGTTGCAACACCAATGTCATCGCCCCAGAGGAGCCCACGAGTCACTGCCCCACAGCAGGGCTGCACCCAAATCCTCCCGAACAAAGGCCCTTGGTCCCCAGGGCCCTGGCCCCCGCCAGGCCTGCCCGCGTGCACCACAAGACACTCCGGCAGACGCGCCGAGGGGCAGGCGCGCTGATGGCGGCACACACAGGCACCGGTGTGGGAGTTGCCAATACCCAGGCGGGCTCCCCGGCCTGTGTCCACCCAGCTCCAGGGCTGGGCCGGGGGAGGCCCCAGGCTGCTGGAGGCGGCAGCTCCTGGGTGAGCTCAGGCACCCCGGGCCGGAGACCCAGCACCTCGATGACCTGGGTCAGGGCCCCGAGGTCATGCAGGGCTTGGAGTGGCCTGAACACGGAGCCCAGAGGGCACGCTGGCCGAGCCCAGCGAGCGAGCGAGGGCCCCCCCGGGTGCAGCCAGGTCCCAGGTCAGAGCGCTGAGTGCAGGCTGGAGGCCTCGGATGAGATAAGGCTCCCTGCTGCCCGCAAGGAGCTTCTGCGCCAGGACAGGGGCCGGGAGCCCCTCTCCCCTCCCCCATCACCCAGAGTCCCCGGCCGTCCGGTGAGTCCAGCTCCAGGCCCTGGGCAGTGGCCCTTCCCCGCCCGGCACCCATGGCCGTGCGGCCACCAGCCCAACTGCCCAGCACGAAAGCCCCCCTGGCTGGACCAGTGCCGAGGACCCTGAGCATGGCTGTTCCTGAGCTCAGGGACCGGCCAGCCAGGGTCTCCAGCCGCCGAGGCCTGGACACCTGCTCTGTATCCACTCCCGAGGGTCCTGGTGATTCGGCTCTGCCGAGAAAGCCCAGGCAGGCCGCAGGGCGGAGAGAGAGGGCACTCAGAGACCCCCACGCGGCATCCAGACACCAGGGACCATGGGAGGCTCCACCTGGACCACAGGGCAGGGCGGAGCTCCCAGAGTCACCACCGCAGCCACCACTGGGGCACGCGGGGTCAGCACGGCGGGCCCAGGTTCGTGCAGACCCAGGGAGAGGTGCACAGCCACACAGAGGACACGTCCACCCAGGTCCCAACGGGCCCCCTGCACTCCCCACACCCACACCCCCTCGGGCCGTTTTGGGTCCTTGGCCCAGGTCACAGGAGTCAGAGGGTCTGGGCTGGCTAAGGACAGGGGCCCCGGTGGGGAGAGGCAGCCCAAGGGGCCCTTGGAGCAGATCCCTGCGCCCAGCCCAGGCCTAGCCTGAGGGGACGAAGTCACACCGAGCTGGGCACCGGCCACAGGCGGCTGCAAAAGGCTGCAGCGGGCCGGCGTGTCCTGGCCACACCCTGAGGGCCTCCCCCTCCCCGGAGCCCCAGCCCAGGCCAGGTGGGCAGCCTGTCCTGCTGGCCTCACCCCTACCCTGTCCCATCCGCAGCCCACAGAGGGGACCAGGGGCCACCCCTGCCCCTGCCAGCTCCTGCGGGGCCGAGTGGGGGGAAGGGAGGGGGCTGGCAGCTGCACCCGGACCTGAGAGAACTTCAGACTGCCCTGAGCCAGAGACCCACATTCTTGTCTGCACTGAAACTGGACAGCAGGCCGAGGGTGCTGACCTGGCTCTGGCCCAACTTGGACACACCTGCCCCCAGCACCCCAGGGCTGCCTCAGCCTCGGGGCCGGGAGGGGCAGTCAGCAGCAGCCCGGCTGTGGCCGGGGACCAGGGCTTGGGAAGCCAGGGCTGGAGTGCTCCCAGGAGGAAGCGTCCTCCCTCGCGGGAGCCCCCAGCACAGCAAGTCCCCAGGCCCGGCTGCAGGCAGAAGGGTCAGCCAGAGGTTCTGGGAACTGAGCCTAGAAGGGCCAACGGGGTCAGCCCAGCACCTGCCGCTGCTTCAGAGCAGGGCTCGGAGTGAGGACTCAAGCTGAGGCTGCCAGCGCTGTGCTGGCCACCTCAAAGCCCAGCTCCAAACCCAGAGTCCAGGACAGGGAAAAGCCCGTCCCCAGGCCCCCAACCCGGAACCCCCGGTGAGCCCGAGGGGCAAGAGCTGCTACAACCCACCCCAGGAGCCCCTGCTCAGACCGGGTGGGTGTGACTGTAAGGGCCCAGGGCCCAGGGAGCTTAGCAAACACCCCAGTTTGGGTCCAGCTTCAGGAGATGACGGGGCCGAGAGAAAATGCTGCTGCTGGGTCCAGGGCGGGGCCTTTGGGGCCTCACCCTGCACTGGCCGCTCGTCCGCACTGGGAGCACAGCCTGCGTCTTTGAGGGCCACCCCAGCTCGTGCCCCTGGACCCGCCAATAGCAGCCACTGCCGCCCACCCCAGCCCCCCATGTCTTTGCTCCAGCTCTCCCAGCGCCAGGGCCCAGCTGGACATGGCACATTCCAAGGGAATTAGAGCTAAGTGGTTAATGACCTCCCATTAGGGGCAGAAACCGGGAGGAAGAAGAGACAGACGGGAAGCGTGGAGTCGGGTGCCGGGCGCGGGCCCTCCGGCCCTGGCCACCTGCCCGCAGAAGCCCTGGGCGGCCGGCTTGTCCGTCCTCTCCATCTCTCTTCTCCTCATCTCCTGTCTCCCGTCTGTCGCCCCAGCAGGGCCTGGCCCCAACCTCTGTCATCACAGCCCCTGGCAGGTCTGGGTGAGGTGAGACCTGCCCCCTCCCGGGCCGGGGGTAGGGTGGGGGGACCGGCCAGTGTTGAAGGACAGTCAGGAGAGCCCCGGGGGCGGGGGGGGCGGTCTGGTCCCACCAGTCACCGCCTCAGTGAGCCCTGTACATGGGTGGGAACACAGACTGGTGCCTGCGGCCAAGCTGGGCTCCATACAGCAGTGTCAGGAGGCCTGGGCTCCTCGGCCCACACAGGACCTCGGTGCCGGGGGTGTGGGGGGCGGCCCGCAGCCTCCCCCGACCTCCCAACAGAGACCCCAGTGCGCCACTCACGCCTCCCCCTTGCAGGCGGCGGGAACATCCCTCTCAGACCAGGCCGGCGGCGCCATGAAGCCGAGAACCGCCCCCAGACCCGGGGCCCCTGATGCCACCCGGGGGAGCGGGGAGAGAGGTGGGGACGGGTCAGTGGCCACGCCCGCCGCTGCACGCACTGGTGCCCTCCCGGCACCAGTGCTTTCCTGCCTCATTACCCAGCGGGCTGCAGGGAGGGTCTGGCGGAGCGGCGGGTAACCCACCCCACTCCCCACGCCAACCCGAGCTGGCAGACGGACGCCCGAGCCCCTGCCCTTCCCTGCTCAGCCTTGGAGACGGGTCTCCGGGCCCCCCTGCGGCGGAGCTGATCCCCCACCCCCAAGCCCCAGTCATGGGCGGAGGGGCCAGGTGCGGCCGCCCACCCAGGGCCCAGGTGCCAACCAGCGATGGTATCTCGGCAGCTCTGTAAAGACCCGGACGTCCACAACCAATTTACATTCTTCCGTCTGAGCTTGAGTGGTGCGGGCAGGGGCCGAATCCACAGGACCCACAGGCAGGGCCTCAGCCGCCTGTCCAGGCCACTCTGACCCTGTCGCCGGCGGGGGGGGGGGGGGCGGGCAGCCGCCAAGGAGAAGGTGGTGAGAAGTAAGGTCCCTGGGGGAATGAGGGACGCTGAGGACACCCGGGCCGCGGGGACATCGTCCGCGTCTGGAGGGTGTGAGGCCAGCACACCTGTCTGCTCCCCACCAGCCCCACGGGGGGCCCCGCCTCGCCCTCTGCTCCCCGACACGCACTGTGCCACTCACCAGCCTCGAGGTCTCCCAGGCCCTGTGAGTGCCCACGGGCTGCTACCCTCTGAGGCTGGACCGGCCCTGGGCAGGCGGAGGGGTGGTCCCAGGCCATGGGCAGGGCCAAGCGGCGCCTGAACAGACACCTGTCCTTGTCATCGAGGTAAACGTGGCCCCTGGCAGGCACAGGGGCCGTGGGGGACGCACCCCAGCTGCCAGGGTGCTCGGCCGGAAGCTCCACCTCCAGGGCCAAGCCCGCGCCCGCACCCATGGGTGTCCTGAGGCCACTCCACGGCTGCTGCTGCCCCCGCCCTCCCCCACCCCTGCCCCTACAACGCCGCAGCGACCAGGCGACAGGAAGGGCTGGGGGCTCTTTATTGCTGTGACCCCAGGTTTACCGGAGGGCAGCGGGGTGAGGGTTGCGGCAGCTGCCCCGCGGCCCGTTGGCCCCTCACGTGCCCAGGAGCAGGCCGGAGAAGCTGGAGCTGCTCTGGACGGTGAGGGCTGCGCCGGAGCCATTGTCCACAAAGACGGAGGTGTACTGTCCCGCCTGCAGACACCCACAGTGGACGTTACCACCCACAGGGCCCGGCTGCCGGCCAGGCGACACCCGGCCCGGGCAGCTTGGAGGCCCAGGACTGCCCCCCGCCCCCGCACTGCCCCACCGACCCCCGGCCTCACCTGCAGCTGCAGCAGCCCCTGCACGTGCACCGTGAAGACCCTGCCGCCGCTCTCCAGGCCGGAGATGGCCTCCAGGGACCTGGACGCGGGGCCGCAGGGGTGAGGGCACAGTGGCCGTGGGGTGGGGTGGGGTGGGCCCCCCGCCCCCCCGCTGGCGCCCAGAGACTCGCATGCTCCCGCCCCGGTGCTCACTGCAGTTCTCTGTGTTCAGGGAAGCCCCCCTCTGTGGGCAAGATGGTCCCCGTGCCCCTCAGGACGCCCCCACGACCCCCAGGAGGGCCCACTCACGTGTGGCGATGGCACAGGGACTCGATGCAGACCAGCACACGCACTGTGTCCCGGGCCCGCAGCCGGGCCCTGCCCTGCAGCTCCCTGGGGTCTGCGGAGACAGGCCAGGTCTGCAGCACCTTCAGGGAGGACGGAGCAGGGGGGGCAGGGGCTGGGGGGCTTCGGGGCACACTGCGGGTTGGGGAGGGTGGGCGTGAGGACCCGTCCAGCCCCCAAGGGAGTCAGGGTGCGAGCAGGAGACGCCTCTGCAATAGGACCCAGGCCTGGGGCACACCCGGAAGGCCAGCCCCCACGCCCCACATGCACCCTGGCCCGGCCCCGCTCACCCACGTGCAGGCTAGCAAAGAACTGGAAGATGGCGGTGACCGGGGCCGTGAACCGACCGGAGGCCAGGCTCAGGCCAGACCCCCGCAGGAAGGCGCCCTGGGCAGCGGGCTGAAAGGACAGCAGGGGGGTGCGGGCTACAGAGTCTGGACCCTCACCTTCCACACCCAGCCTGGCGGAGGCGCCTGAGACCAACAGCCCCCAGCCCAAAGAGGCCCCAGGTGGGCAAGGCAGAGGGCTGACCCGTGCATCTGCACCCACCCAGGCCTCTGGGCACAGATCGGGGCCCCAAGGACCTCCAGAGGGGAGGGTATGCCTGCCCCTGACCACCCCGGACCCCACCGCGAGCCTCGGCGGGGCGTGCGTGGGCCCGGGGTCGCCCGGCCCTGCTGGGGCCTGAGCACCCACGGTGGAAGCCCCCAGGCTGCCCCCCACGCCCACTCACGGCCTGGAAGCCCTGCAGCTCCACCAGCGTCCTCTTGTCCACCAGCACCGGGGCCTTCAGCCGACAGTGGAAGGCCTCGGACACCAGCCACCTCCCCGCCCCCTCGGGCAGCGGGGGGCCCAGCGGCGCTGAGGACCGACGCTCGGTAGCCTCTGTGGGGACAGGGTGGAGGGGCGGCTCGGCTCAGCTTGGGGTACCCCCAGGGTGACCTCCTGAGCCTCGGGAGAAGAGTGGGCGGGGGGTGCCTACCCTTCAGCATCCCCTGAAACTCCCGGAGCACAGCCTCCTGGGTCACTTCCGCACCGGGGGGTCCTGGGGGGCCAGGGGGGCCTCGCTGTGGGGGAGCAGGAGAAAATGAGGATAGCTGTGGGACCCACAGCCATCCCCATCCTGGGCTTAGACCCCGGGGCTCACCGACTTCTTGTCCTGGCCTCGGCACCGTTTCTTTGAGGCCCCGTCATCGGGGCGCCGGACGAAGTTCAGCCATGTCATGTGGGCATCTGTGAACTCAGGCCCTGAGGCCTCAGGCAGCTGAAGGGTCAGAGGACAGGGCTAGAGTGCTGACCATCAGGCCCCACTGCCCCCTGGGCAGACACAAGGAAGATGGCAACGGGGCACCACAGGCCACCCCCAGGACTCAGGCCAGGGCCTGACGTCCAGGAGCCTCGGGTCTGCTGCTGTGTTGCAGCAACCGTTCCCAAGCAGACGGGCACACCCGTGTGCACACGGGGCCGGGCCCCACATGTCCTGACAGGGGCCCAGCCCCGGCTGAGAAAGGCAGTGGTGGGCAGGAGTGAGTTCTCCAGAGCCGTGTGAGGCTGGGGGCAGTGGGCAAGGTCCCACTCTGTGCTGGGCATCGGGTGTGCCAGCTGGCAGCCCAGGATCGGACCCTGCAAGCCCCCCTCCTACGCCCAGTTTCTGCAGCAGGGCAGCAGGAGAGGCAGGGGCACGCCCAGCCCCAACGTCAGAGAACGCGACAGCGTGCCAGGGGAGGGGCATGTGCCAGGAGCTCGGTCCCTCTCTGCGTCCAGGTCTGTGTGCCAGCCTCACACAGAGGTCCCTGAAGTGGCCAGGAGCGCAGCAGACTCTGGTGTGGCAGGAGAGAGCCACTGCCACGAGGCCAGTGGAGCCCTGGCTACTCCCGGAGAGCCGTCCAGGCAGGCACGAAGAGGGGTCCTGGCCAAGGTCTGGTCCAGCGGTCAGCCTCCAGCGCCAAACACGACGAAGGCCCAGGCTCCCAGGGCAGGCCTTTACCCTGGGGAGCTGGGAGGGGCCCGCCAGGGAAGGGAGAGGAGCCAGGAACTTCCGAACGTTCCGGGTCCTCACTTCTGCTGTCCGCCTGTTCCTCTGGCCGCCTCAGACCCGAGCCATGTTGGAGGACCCGGGGTGGGCAGGTGGGGGAGGAGCCCAGCCCCAGCAGGAAGAGCAGGGCTCCTGACGCCTGGGGAGGGCCGTCTTGTGGCAGGGGTGGCGTGGCCAGGGACACCCCCCTATCTGCCCCCAGACTGCCCTGCCCTGGCTCTGGAGGGGCAGGCCGGGCAGGAACTGTCCCCAAGGACACCTCCCCCAGGAGCCTGGTTCAAGAGTTTGCGTGCCTCTGCCCCAGAACCTGCTGGCAGCCCACTCCCCTGGCAGCAGGGCCCGAGGCGGACTCTCTCCTCGGCCTACCCAGCTGGAAAACGGCGCCTCCGGCTCCAATGGGGCCGCGTGGGCCGAGAGCAGCCGGGGTGGCCGCCACGGAGACGCCCTCGGGAGGCGGGAGGCCAGGATCAAAGGCTCGAGGGCTGGCAGGGGGCCTGGCCCAGCAACTGCCGCTTCACTCCAGCGGCCACCAGGCCTGCGCTGCTGGGGTCAGCTCTAAGATCCCTTCGGGGAGCCCCAGCCCAAGAGGGTGGAACCCTAGGGCTGAGGCAGGTACAAGAAGCTCCTCTCAGAGGGCCGGGGGCCTCCCAGGCCTGGAGCACGTCCCATGCCAGAGGCCGTAAGGGGTGCTGGCTGCCCAGCAGCGCGTCAGGCAGAGGCTAGCCTTGGCCTCACCGGCGGCGGGAGTTGGGGCACCCCGGGTTGCAGCAGGGGCTCTGAACTGGCTGCCCAAAGCACTTCCCCAATTTGCAGTCACACCAAATGGCAGCAGGTTGCTCAGGGCATGATGGTCCCTGGGGCTTCAAAGGGTTCAATGTAGCCCACTGGGAAGCCCCTCCACGCCCCCACCCCTCCCCAGGCCCAGAGAGGGTCCTCGAGGCCCGCCCGATCCACACTGCTGTGGCTGCTGCCCAAAGCCCCCCACCCACCCAGACGGGGAGGGGAGGCCTGGAGAGTCCAGCGGGCAGAGCCTGCAGCTGGGAGGAAGGCGCCCACGTGCGCCCAGACCCTGCATACCTTGGGGAAGCCCAGTAGCCCCTCGCTGCTGGACGTGGTGGCGTTGGGGGCTGCGGGGTGCTGGCCGGGCTTCCGTGGCCTCTTGGGCTCCCGCCGGGCCCTCACGCCCCCAAGGAGCGTGAGCTGTGGCCAGAGGAGGGCCGCGGCGGCCGCCCAGACCCAGCGCATGTTGGCTGCCGGGTCGGCTGCAGCGGCTCAGTGATGTGAGCCCAGGTGCCTGAAGGCACTCAGAGCCCCGGCGCGGGAGCACAGCCCCGAGGGCTGCCCGGCCACCACTGGTGCATGTCTGCGCGGGATGAGCCTGGCTAGCAAGGGAAGCGGGAGGACACACCCCTGTCCCCACAGGTTCCCTCGTGAGCAGTGCCCTTGCCGCCCGCGCTGCCGCCAAATAAACCCTCCCCTCCTCCCCAGAGCTGGCGGACTCCAAGGGGGAGGGCTCACGGGGGGCCCGGGGCGATGATGGGGGCGGAACCCACACTGCTGCCGCCCGAGGGGAGGGGCGAGGCGGCCTCCACCCCGGCCCCTTCAGGGCGGGGCCCTGAAGCCACGGGCGGGACGCACTCCATCACAGCCCCTCAGCCGCCTCCTACGGCCTCTCTCCTCACCACCTCTCCCGGATCCTGACCCCTCTGGCTCCGCTGCAGGGCCCCCACCCTAGGGTCCTGGTGCTGCCACAGGCACTGGCCCCGCTCCCGGGAAGGGCAGGGTCTGGAAGCAGGACAGCCAACCCACCGGGCTCCCAGGCTGCCCCAGCCTTGGTGGCCTGGGGTGAGCGGGGCCAGCAGGGGAGACTGGCTGGCCTCGGAGGAAACGCGTGCCACATGGCTGCCCAGACCCCCCCCCGGGGCCCCCCTTACTGAGGGGCTGCCCTCAGCTCAGCCGGGCCCCTCGGGCTCTCCAGTCCCCAGGCCTGTCCCCCCGGCAGCCGTGCACAGCCAGACGAGCCAGCAGCAGAGGAGAGCAAGTGACAGTGGGCGGGTCCCCGGGGGAGCTGGGGCCCTTCCTCACCTCTGGGCTGCAGGCAGCAAGACGGCTGTAGCCAGGGGGCACCCACAGGCTCCAGTGGAGGCCCGGGTGGAGGCTCGATGCTTAAGGCAGGACCCCCACGGCCAGCCACCCCTCGGCTGGTGCAGCCTGGGGCTACGGGCCGTCAGAGCTGTGGCTGGCCGTCAAGGACCTGCTGCCTGCAGCCCAGCCTTGAGGAAGGTGGCACGGCTCACTACCCTGGAGGGCAGCACAGGAGACCCTCATGACACCACCCCCCCCGCAACTGGCAGACTCCAGCAGGAACAACGGGGAAGGAGACCCCGGCCCCAGGCCATGTCCACAGTCGGCAGCTACAGGCAGGCCCGCCCCAGACACAACGTGAGGAGCATCTGCCCGAGGTCACCTGGCCCCTCCCTCCTGGCTCAGGTGGAGGTGGTCACCTCCCAGGACGGCAGCGGCCAGCCCCAGTGACTCCTGAACTCACTGTGGGGGTCGAGTGTCCGGCTGCTGAGCCCAGGTCTCGAGGAGGTCATGGAACAGAAGCCTCCGCTGCGCCATCCCCGCTGGGACCCTCCACGTGACCTGCGGCCAACAGCCAGCCAGGGGGCTGCCAGACAGACCCCTCCTGTCCCAGGCTGGGCACCTGTGTCCTGCTGGCCTGGGCCACGTGGACATGGCAGTTGCGCCAGGCTCCGGCACCAGCCCGTGGGTCCTGTGGGTCCCAGCTCCCCCAGTGAGGCTGGACCAAAGGGAGCCTGCTCGAGGCATCCACGCCTCCCAGCCACAGCCACCGGCTGCCCGCGGGGAGGCTCAGGCCAGCTGCCCGCGACCCGACCATGGACACACCGCCTCCACAGGGGAGGACGGGACCTCGGAGCCCCGGCACAGCCCTCAGCAGGCCGTCTGCCCGCCGCCCGGGGGGAGCCGCAACAGCCTCAGACCGAGACCTCCGAGCTGCGCCTGCCAGGTGACACCCCAAACCTGGGCCTGGGAGAACCTTCTGAGGGAGAGACACAGGCCCAACAGGACAAGGTCATCTTTTATTCGGGGGTCACATCAGACAGCAAGCCGCCACGGGTGCCAGGGGGAGCCTCTGTACAGCACAGATCTGCTCCCACCGCTGACTGAAGTTTTTAAAAGTTGAGATTTCACACACACAAAAGAAAAAACACTTGTCAAGTAATTTCTATTTCCCAAATGTTCCTCCTCCGAAGAACCTCAGGAAACGCGGTGCGTCTGGAAGGGGCACCAACCTCCACAGACGCACCCTCGGGCCAGCAGTGGACGGAGGGAGGCCTGGCAAAGCCGCACCCGTCGGGGTCCGGGCCCAGCAGCACAGCACCACCCCGCCACCGGGGTCCACCGTGGGTCGCAGGACACCCAGCTGCCCACGGGCTACCCAGTGCTGGGTGGAGAGGAACTTGTGGTATACAGACCCCAAGAGCACAAAATTTAGGAACAAAGACAAAATGAAAGACTCTTTTTCACAAGAGCGGGTTGCATACACACAAGCAGCAAATCAAAGAGCAATTTTAAATAGATTGATCAAAAAACAAAGAACGTGAAAGAGGCGCCAGCGCCGGGCTGCACGCGGCCTCCCCGCCGGCCTCCGGAGCGAGGCCACAGGGTGTCGCGCGGCGGCGCCCGCACACGGCGCCTTCCAAACACCGTGCAGGATGTCATTAGCAGAGACGAGAACAGGGAGACGTCGGCGATGCAGGAGGCGCAGGCCCCAGGCCTGAGACGGCGCCCACCGGCGCTGCCCCTGAACCCGGGTGTCCTTCCCGGGCGGCCAGCCTCTAAGAACTGGCCACGGATCCGCTGTGAAAGGGAATGTGTGAGCCTGTCTCCAGGGCAAACCAAAGAGCTGGACCACGTGTGCGGGAAGCCCCACGTGTGCAGAGCCTGTCCGGCGGGTGGGACCCAGGGGCCCGCTGGGGGGGTCTCCTCCTTCCATTAGCGCAGCCAGTGGGAGCCCGCAGGAAGCCATGGGGGTGAGAGAAAGCCGGCAGCGCGACCACGCAGGACGCACAGCTCAGCCCCGGTGACAGCCTGTGGTCAGAAAGGAAGCAGATTCTCAACTTCAGCAAAACAGAGCACACGTGCTTTTCCCCAGGAGGAACCTGCTTCATTCTAAGTAAACACAAATGCCAAAGCCCAATCCCCTGACCCACCCATGGCTGTCCCCGGCCAGCGGGCCCCGGGCCACCCTGCCAGGCCCCCAGCCACCCTGCCAGGCCCCCGGCACTGCCTGCCGAGTCAGAGCTCCACACTAAGAACGCACGCAGAGTGTTGGATAGGCATCAAGTTTTATATTTTTAAGTGACCAAATCTAATAAAATGAAAAACAGATTACTAAAATAGATCCAAAAGACAATACAGGAGATAAGCTATAAAACCAAAGCGTGAGGCCCTCTCGTGGACATGGAGCCTCCCAGCCCCCAACGGACGCCAGGGCAGAATGGGGGCTGGGAGTCTCACGTCTCCAAATCCAACTACACACTTTGGTTTGTGTTTTCCTTTTGAAGGTTTTTAAAAAGCTAACCCCAGGAGTCAGGCAGGCCCGCCCAGTGCTCGGCGGCACGTCCAGCCAGCCCACGTCGAGCTCGGGCCCAGCGTCCCTCGTTTCCGACCACCTCTGCTGGTCGTGGCGGCGGCTCACTCCTGCGCTATGCTTCTCAGCACGTACTTGACCGTGTAGGCGAAGGCTGCAAACCCAACTATAACAAACAAGTTCGCCAGGGCACCGCCCAGGAGTCCGTGGTGCCGGTTGGCCTGCTGGAGCCCCGCGAGGTGCGGCCCAGCGCCCGGCGCGTGCCCGTTGAGGAGCGGAAGCCCGTTCTGGCCGTGGTGCGTCTCCCCGTCTGGAACCACGTCTGGTAAGGGGAGAGCCTGGGGTCTGCTACTGAGTTCGTCTTGTGCTCTCTGTTTTTGCTTAATTTCCTAAGACAAAAACAGCAAGAAACAAGGGTTGGTTGAAACAAGCCAGCTCCTTCAGGGCTAGGGAGGGGACCGCGGTCTACCACAGAGACCCTGCAGGGTCGGCGGGCAACGGCTGCACGTTTCGTCCTGACAACTGCCCTCGGAGGCAGTGCCGCTGCGAATCCTGTTCAACAGACGCGGAGGCCACATGACTTGCCAAATCCGCCAAGCCTACGCCTCACGAGCTAGGACCGAGGCAGGTCCGAGCTACTCTGAACCACCAGGGCCCCGACTTGCGTGTGGCTCAGCCTCCCGTTCATGGCCAGGTTGTCTGCTCTGGCACCAAGACCAGCAAGCATCCCTGCCCCTCACCCCTGGCCCCCCAGGACCTCGACAGGCCCAGCGGCCTTCCCCCGACTTCTCCCCGTCTCCAACCCACCATCCAACCCCCAGACCCCGGAGGAGAGGGTCAGGTCTTTGCACCTAAACGCCCCCCCACTCCCGGTCTGCAGTACAGGAGCACATGTTCTCTGTGGAAAGTATTGAATCAAAGTGTCCCTGACATGGGGAAAGCAAAACTAATGGCCAACTTTCACTTTCTTACCTCCACGACTTCGGGAAACAATTCACAGAACACTTTGTCTTTTAAATTAAACACTAAACTTTGTGCAGCCAGTTGTCTTTTCTAGGAAGAGAAAAGAAGAACTATCAGCCCGAAGGCTAATTTCAATTCTTTCACATCTAAACACACACTGACAGACAGTCGAGGGCTGCTGTCTTCTTGGTGCGGAAAGGACTCCACAAGCACGCTCCTCGTGACAAGCTGACGTGTGGTCTCCGAAGGCTGTTCACCTTCCTGCATCATCCACTGATGATGCTAGACCTGACCCCTACTTACAACGGGAGAGAAATGAAAGCCCGGTATCAAGGAGTCGCTGTCCTCACTGGGTACAGCAGCTGTGGAGACCAACCGCACTGCCCCCCTCCCGCCCCCAGCTCACTGTGAAGTCCGAAGTCTCAATGCTGCCCAGGGTGGGGCCCTTCTCCACCATGAAGCTCAGGAGCCCCGTCAGGATGGTGGAGACGGACCAGGCCGGGTTCCACGTGTCTGGGTGGAAATCCGTGATGGAAAGACACAGCCTGAAGAAAGGGACCCAGTCAGCGGGTGCACACTCCTCAGGACCCCAGGCCCACTTCAGAAGCACCCTGGGCGCCTTACCTCGTGTTGCACTTAAATCTTCCATTAGGAGTTATCATGTAAATACTAGGAGGCTTAAAAGGAAATTCTCTGGGAAAAATTAGTTTTCCATGATAATAGCCACCTGTATCAGAACAGAGAAGGAGCCTTGTCATTGTTCAGAGCGCGACAGGCCCTCACTGCCCTCAGGGTCCCGGCCCGGCCCAGCTAGGTGTCCCCACCCGCTACCCACCAGCCGACCATCCCTGGAACACACACATCTCACTGGGGCTCACGACCACCAACCTAGGGGGGGCCCTTACCCCCACTGCCGACTACACGTCCCTCCTCCACCCTCGCGTGCCCCCCTCCCCGAGAGCAGAGCATCAGGACAGAACCTCCAGGCTCCTCGCTGGCCCCACGTCCACCCCCGCGAGTGGCAGCTCTTCTGGTCCCCTCACTGCTGCCCCACCTGCCTCTCCTCCACCAGACCACACCCAGCAGCAGGCAAACGCACCATCATTTCCCCCCCTTAAAAACAAGTAAACAACAAAACTCTGACCCCCCCCCCCCCCCCCGCTCCCCTCCAAGCCCTGCCAGATGCTCCGCCTCCTTTATGTAAAATTCCTGACCTTGAAGTCACCAGACATCCCCGCTGGGCCACGTGACCCCATCTCAGGCCTCACAACCGTTCCTCAAGGCCCAACCCGAGCCCGGCTCCTTCTGGCATCCTCCTGGCACCTCCAGACCCTCCCCCACTCCAGACCTGCGTACTGACCGTCCCGGCAACACTGCCCCAGACGGGTACAAGATGGAATTCCTGCTTCTTCCCTCAAGCAGCAGCTCCGTCCTCTTAGTTATTCAGACTAAACTCTGGGGGTCCCCTGCTCCCGTATCACACCTACTCCATCAGCAAATCCCAGCAGCCCCACCTTCCCACAGATGCAGCCCCCAAAGCTTGGAGTGACCTCACCGGACCCCTGGCTTCCATCCCTGCCCACCCAGCTCCAGGTCCCACCATCCCGTCCCCACTGGAGGCCTCACCCCCTTGCTCTCAGGGTGGCACCTGGGAGCCTGTTGGAAATGCAGAGCCTTGGGCCCACCCACACCGGCGGGGCAGAACGTGAGTTTCACAGGATTCCCAGAGACGTGTGCGTGTCTGTGCATGTGTGCGTGTACAGAGAGGCTTGGGGTAGCTGCCCTGTCCTCCCACTGGAACTCCCAGCTGTCCCCCCAGCCCTGCAGGTCTCCGCTCCAGCACCCCACCAGGGCAAGGCCTCCCACCGCCTTGTACGGCTGCAGCATCCCAGCTACCTGGTGTGCTCTCGCTTCCACTCTCACTGTCGGGGGTGGAGGGGTGACCGAGACCAGTGTCACCTGCGAGGACAGCTCGGCACACAGACAAGCCCACCAGCAAGGGACTAACTCTAGAAGCGACGCTGAAGCACACCTGCAACCCACAAGTACTGAGAAAAGCCCAAATGGAAAAAGCGCAGGAGATGGGAACAGGCGCTCGGCCCAGAGAAGACCATGGTGGCGCGGTCGTGACGGGAAGCAGTGGGCTCACACCACAGGAACACTGTCCGTCTCGTTCAGTCGGGGGCGGGGGGTGGGGGGTGGCGACCCCGCCTGGCTGATCCAGAGGGGACCCGTCGGCACCCCCCGCCAGTCCCCAGAGGGAAGGGCTCCAGGCGCGGCCGAGCACAGCGAGGGGCTCAGGCAGAGCCATGAGCAGGGTCCACGGTGGCGGGGCCTGCAGTTCTCCTTGCACCCAGGCGCACACTCCCAACCTCAGAGGGTCCGTCTCGGGCCGGGAGGTGCATCCGAGGGCGTGAAAGGCCCCTGGGCCTCTCCTCCGGCTTCATTCCAAGTGTCCACAGGCACTGAGCCCCGGGACAGACAGACAAGACTGTGAGCACCGGGCCGGGAGGAGGCCTAGGAGAACCGCGCCTGGAACCCCAGGCACCTCCGGCCCCGCCCCGCTGACAGAGAAGCTGTGCGGGGCGATCCCTGGGCCCTGCTCCACCCCGGGACCCGCCCCGGCCACACCATCCGGTCCACACAAAGACACCGCAGAGTCTCAGAACGAGGCACGGTGACTCCCCCAGTTTTATGATTTTAAAAAACTATGTTAGCTATTCTAGGTCCTTCGCCTTTCCATAAGTTTTAGAAGCAGTTTTTGAATAAGCCTGTGCTCACCTACAAAAACCTGTTAGGGTTTTAATGGGATGCTGTAAAACCTCTAGACACAGATCAACACTCGTGTACTACCGGGAAGCCCACCGGAACTGTGAAACTAGTGTCACAGTTTTGGCACCGGCAGAGCCCAGAGCAAGGACCAGGTCAGCGGGCAACCGACACGGAGCCAGACAGACGTGGACGTGGGAGGGAAGGGTCAGAGCATCCGGAAGTCAGAGGAGCAAAGGAGGAGGGAGCCAGAGTCCACACAGGCCCAGACCCTGAGGCCTGAGAGCCATCCACCAGATGCGGCAATTCTGAGGGTCCCTCCGAGACCCTGATGGGAACAGAGTCAGCAGAGGATGGCACTGCAGACAGCAGAGCCCTGAGCTGAGGAGGGGACAGGCATCAGGAGAGGGCACAACAGCAGGTGCTGAGGGGAGAAGGGCAGCGTGTGGGCAGGGTGCAGCGGAGGAGGGGGAGGGCAGCAGGAAAAGCTTTGGTCTCCGAAGGAAAGCTTTACAAGGAGGATGAGGACTTTCCCAGCCTTTAGACCGGGAACAACAGGGACACACAGGAGAACAGATGGGGCAAATGAGAGGAAAAGTGACAAGGTTGGGTCTGGAAAAGGAGAGCCTTTCATCCAGCTCAGAGGGGCTGGGTGGGCGGGGGTCTCCTGCAGTCCCAGCCACCACACCGCTCGCTCGGGGCTGCCCTCTCCTCTCCCTGCCACCTCTACCCTCTGCCCAGGTGTCAGCCTCACTTACGCCACCAACAGTTCTGGCTGGTCCTGGGCTCAGTGTGTGGGGGGCTCTCATCACACAATTAGTAAGCAATGTTCTCTACTGTACGTTAAACACTAAAACCACAAAGAATAAGAAAACTCTGAAACCAGGCCTAACCCTACTCGCGAGAGAACACTGCTCGTTCTCGGTGTCTGTCCAAGTTCGCTAAAAACGTATCGTGTGTTTCGTAAGCGTTTTAACATGAGCTGTGCAAGCTGTTCTGCAGCCTGTCTTCCGCCCTTTCTCCTGGAAGCCCCACGCAAGGCCATCGCCGAGCCCGTTACCCTGTGGTCATGACACATCCACCCTATAGATACGCTTCTGCACACTGTTTCCCTAGGGCAGGTCATCCCCCAACAGGGATTCCTGGGCCACAAGAGTCCCACGAGGCTAGTGACTTGTCTTCCCAACTACCCACAACACTCCTGGGCGTCCAGAGCACCCACACTTCCTCCCCAGTAGCACGGGTCCTCTAGTGGAATCGAATGCACAAGCCCCCAGGAGGAAGACACAAGTGTGCTGCTCCGGCCACCCGAAATCAGGACCCAGGGACTAGAGTGCCCACTTGGCCACAGCTCTGTCCCAGGCTCCACCACCCGGAGGCTGGCGCCAGGCTCCCCTCGGGCCCCTGGAGGCTCACTGACTGACAGCTCCGAGATCTGTCTGCAAACACCAGAGGATGCTGGGTAGCATCACCTGACCACGGCAGGCCCTGCAGCCCCCTACACCTCAGGGTCCTACCCGCACAGGGGCCCGCCCCTCAGCTCAGAGGACTCAGCACAGAGTGAGCACTCAGGAAATGACCCTTCTTTCCTTCAACAATACACATGTTAGTCTTACTCTTCCCCCGTCTGTTCTCTCAGCTCTGATCCCACTGACGTCAGAGGCTGGGTAAATTCGATACTCACAGCAGCCCCTGAAGACGGAGGTACATGGGCAAAACCAAACCGAGCAAACCCCTCTATGACTTGTAGGAAACCAGAAGGGGCTCCACACGCGTGCGGTCTACCTCACGCACATCCAAACCAGAAACAGTGTTATTTACAAATAGGTGTTTCTCAGGCAAGGGCAGCTCTGAACACAGACGCCGCCACTTGTTCCTCTAACTCAGGGCAAAGACTTACCTTCGTAGGGAGTCATCTCAGGGCCTCGGACCACATAGTGCCTGAGGGAGGGAAGAAAATGAGTTGGCTTTGGGGACGGCAAGTTCTCCAAAGTCTGAGTCACTCCAAGGCCAGGATTTTTAGCGCCCACCCGCAACTAGACGTTCACAGACGCTCAGTAGGGGAGCTGAAGGGTGAACCCGACCAGCTACCCAGCTCCCAGCTCTGCAGCTTCTCCAGCTGCTGGCACGTTAGCCGCTCTGTAACGGGATCAGAGAGGCTGTGTCTCCCAAGTTTTCCACAGAGTACTTCTGTATCCACAACACAATATGCAAAAAGCTAATCCCCTCTAACCGTCAACCGACGATTTAAAAATTAACTTCACGGGCTTCCCTGGTGGCGCAGTGGTTGAGAGTCCGCCTGCCGATGCACGGGACGCGGGTTCGTGCCCCAGTCCGGGAAGATCCCACGTGCCGCGGAGCGGCTGGGCCCGTGAGCCATGGCCGCTGAGCCTGCGCGTCCGGAGACTGTGCTCCGCAACGGGAGAGGCCACAACAGTGAGAGGCCCGCGTATCGCAAAAAAAAAAAAAAATTAACTTCACAATTTATTCTTGAGACGTACCTGAAATCTGGTATTTTTCAGCATGCCCAAATATCACGCAGTAGCTAACCCGGGAACAGCTGGAGACACGCAGAGGCTGGGTCCCCGGCCCTGACGTCCTGGAAGAACCAGACTCGACCTCAGAGCAGCTGCCCTCCAGCAGGAGGGACAGGGACAGCCCGTGACTGTCACCAAAGTCCTCACACGCAGAGAGCTTCAGTCCAGGAGCACCAGCCGCCATGGACTCTGCTCTCCACGTGAATAAACGAGGCTTCATCTCTACGTCAAGAAGCATTTGAACTTATGATTTTTTTTTTTTTTTTTGGCCGCACCTCTCAGCTAGTGGGATCTTAGTGCCCCAATGAAGGGCTGAAACCTGGGCCCTCAGCAGTGAGAGCGCAGAGTCCTAACCACTGGACCGCCAGGGAAGTCCCTGAGCTAATGAATCTTCAAAGAAGACAGAAAGGCACAAAGAAGAAAGTAGACCTAACCAAAAATACCACACCAGACACACTGAGCACAGCTCAGTAACCGCCCCTTCGGGCACTGCTTCCCACCAGGACGCTGCGACAACCCCTACCCCCTGCTGCCTGATAACGTCTGACTCAAAAAATACTGTCGTCCCGTGTCAGCAGACCAGGAACACACCAAGGAACGTGGCCTTAGTTTGTTACTGCTCCCAATTCCTGTGCCCAATCTGAGGACACCGGGAAGGGCCGGTGAGCAGCGCTCTGAGAGCGCCCAGCAGCCCTGGGGCAGCAGAGCAAGGAAGGCTTGGAGGACAGGCATCTTCCAAAAAAACACGCTCTTCTCCCAGCTGAAGCAACAGACACCCACAGCTGAGCAGAAGAGCCCACGCAGCAGGCCTGACACTGCTGTCCTCAGCCAGCGTCTGGGAACTGGATTCCAAGGGGTTCTCATCACCCCAATGCATCTCAACTATTTGTGCAGAAAACGTACTTAATGCTGAAGGGAAGCCTGCTGTCCTGCTGGGAGTCTGGAACGCTGGCGGGTACCAGGCAGAGCTGCCCGTGACCCACCCCACTGAAATCCCTGGTGCTCAGTCCCGAAAGGGTTTCCCTGGTGGATACACCTCACAGGGCTTGTCACAGCTGGCCACAGGGGAGGGGAAGCTTGTGTCCGGTCTCCAATGGACTCTGCCCTGCGCCTCTTCCTCTGCAGCGGGTCCTCCTAACGAATGATGGAGCGTAGGACCCGACTCGACTCACATGCAGCAGGGGCCCACACAATGAGGATGTTCCCCTAGACTGCCATGGGACCCATCTGTCCACCTGCCAACTACGTCCTGGGGGCCACGCTTGGTTTTTGTCGTCTGGGGGCAGGGAGAGCTCTGCTGCGACACTGATGCCTCCCCCACATGCCAAGGCCAGTCTCCCCCCTGAGACCCTCTGCCCCACCTGCCAGTGCTGGCCCTTCTCTGCGAGCCAAGGGAGGAACGCAGACCCAGAATCCTCGAACACCTGTCCAACTTGGAAAACGCTTTTTAACTCAGATCTCTTTTCTCTGAATTTCAAAAAAATTTTTAAGTATTTGTTAAGAACAAAACATAACAAGGAGAAAACACTCCTTGATATTTCAGCCCTACACTTTGTCTCTCACAAAATCACCAGCAAACCTGGTAGGAGCAGCTCTTCTACAACACGGCGACAATCAATATGAAATGCACATTCCCAAAACACAGAGCTGGAGCATCAGGACCCGTCCCCCCGTCACCAACTCGCCAAAGTAAGACAGGGCGCCTCACAGCACCAAGAAGCAAAGAGCAGAGAAGGAGAGCCTAAACGCGCAGCTCCTCCAACAGCCATGAGGCCTGCAGGCCCCAAAGCCTCGCCCAGGAAGGGCCCTCTCTCTGGCCCCAGCACGCAGGGGCCAAGGACAGCCCACCACACCCCCAGCTGCTGCCCATCGTGAAGACACCCGGGCAGCGTCCACAGGCCTCACAGTCCACTCACACCTGCCAAGGGCACAGGAGCCCCTTCCCCGCGCCAAGACGGCCCATCCGGCCCACACAGCCCAGCCCGAGAAGCTGGGTGACGGGTGGTGTGGGCGAAGGAGGATGCAGAGCCTTACCACTCAAGGATGTTGGAAGGGAGGGGCTCGGCACAGATGTAAGGCACAGGGTCTTTCTTAATCCGGAGGTAGTCCTGCTTCAGGCGCTGCGTCGCTGTTGTGGGTGCTCTCTTAGCGCTGTTGCTGCTCATCTGTGGAAGACAAAGGTCTATGCTGACGAGGACAGAGGTGTTCCCTGCCGCCCTCCCTACAGGCAGCCTCCGCCACCCAGAGTCAAGGCTCATGGGCCGCGCTGACTTGCCTGAGCCCTCAGACACCCGCGGGCCTCGCGGAGTCCCCTTTCCTGTCTGCCCGCTAGGATCTTCGCTGACACGACATCGTCAGACAGAAAGGTTAAGAAAAACCCTGCAGCCACACTCCTGTTTTCAAAGAACCTCCACGGGGAGAGAGAGCTCTACCTGCAAGGGTCGCGGGAGGAGGCCCTGACCGCCTGCCACGCGAGCATCTCCCCAGTGCCGTGCTGGGCGGTGCCACTCCCCCACCACGGCCCACTGATGCCCGCTGTTAAACATTTTCCAGCACACCTACCACTGGCCACAGGTGGGTGGGAGCAACAGAGGAGCAGAGAAAGAGCCTCTTTTTGGGACTGGAGAGAGAGACGGGGACCCCAGAGAGACTCAGGAAGCGGCAGCTGGACAGGCAGAGATAAGGAAGTGTCCTGCATCCAGGACACACCACTGGGTCACCGCGGCAGGAGCCAAACACAGTGAACAGCGGCCGATGAGGCCAACCAGGGATGCGAGGCCAGGCCATCAAGCGGTGCCCACAAAGATTTTAGGCCCAAACCTTAAGGCACATCAGATCTTCTGTTAGAAAGGTCACTCTGGGGGCCCAGCAGAGGATGGATGCGACACCATGGGACATACAGGATGGCACAGGACAGCACTGAAGGCTGGGGACAGGGAAGGAGGGAGCAGGCATCATTCAAGGCAAGAGACCTGAGGGGGCCCTGGGACACCTCAGCTCTGCCCCAGAGGCGGGAGGGCAGGATGGGGACGCGCAAGACAGGGCTCCCCACTCTCACAGGCACCACGACGGCTCCAGCTCGATCCACTTAACCTACCAGAATTTCTCACAACGTAAGGTGCAAAAGCAAAAAAGTTCTACTGCTAAAAATAAAGCGCGAAAGCCACTGGTGTAAAACATGGTGGAGACAGAGAACACACCAGGGTGTGCAGCTCAGGATGGACAGGAGTGTCCAGGCTAGAGGAGAGGCCAACTGGATGGGGGGCAGTGAGGGAGGAGTCACTCTGCCCGAGTTCCCAACCTGTCCCGCCCACAGTGGCCAGGATCTCCACCTGCAGCCACTCCCCGCACCGGGCCGGCCCCGCCTCACCTCAGCCCGGGGCCTCTGCATGCCCCTTCCCTCCCATCAGCCTCTGCCCACGTCGCTGCACCAGAGGCCATGGACTCCTGCCCAGTGGGATCCTCCTCAGAGTAGCCTCCCCACCAGACGACGACCAGGGCTTGCTGTCTCGCTCCGCACCCCCGGGGTACCCGCAGTGGTCCCGCCACACGCATCACAGCGCAGCCCTGCTTCCTACTCTGGGGCCCCTAAACCTCGGATCCCCATTCACCCCCACTCTCCCCAGCCCCACCACACACCCCTGATGCAGGGCCCGCTGCTCTGCCCGTCAGAGACCTCGAGACTTCCGCCCAGCCTCCCGGCTCGCAGTCTCCCTCCATTTCAGTCCATCCTGTTCGCTGAAGTCGGATGACCCTTCTCATCGCACAATTCTGATCGCAGCCCTTCAGGAGGCACCCAGAACTAAGCAAATAAACGTCAACACCTCCACCACCTGCCAAGAGCTCTCCGGAGCAGCCCCAGACCGCCCTCTAGCGCCCGACTCCCAGGGCCCCCGACATGGCCTGAGCCGACCCCGTCCTCATCCCAGCCACACGGCCCCTTCCCGCTCCAGCCTCTACTGGCAGACAACTCGCCGAGGCCCTGGTCAAGCGCCTCCATGCCACCCAGCTCCGCTCCGCACAGGTGCCCGCCAGGCCCCCGCAGACACCACTGGCTGGTGTGCCCTCGCAGGTGGCTAGACCAGCCTGGGGGGAGCACTCCGTCCACAGCACCGCCCCAAAGGCCGGAGAAGCCAAGGGGACCAGGGCGATGTGTAGTGACAAACACAGCGACAGTCCAAAAGTAGGGTCACCACCCAGGACTCGTTTCCTTTAACTGCTCGCCGTAAAGTTAACTCTGCCGACACAAACCGGCTCACTGGGTAATTCAGATACAGCCGTGCGGGCCTCAGTCAAGCGGCCAGCTGGGTGCTTCACAGAGGGTAGCGCACGGCCACAGAAAATAAATAAAACAGATCCTGCCCGCCTGGGCACAAATGGACTTTTCTCTCGCTTTTGCTTCCAAAGCCGACTTACAATCCAGCTACCGGGTCCCTCAAAGGAAAGGGCTCCCTCTGCGCAGCGCCCTCAGGCCCCTCCGGGTGACTTCCGGTGAGCCGGCCTCTCCCAATCCGCCCGTGCGCACAGACCAGGCGCCTCCACAGGCCATGAAGCGCTCCTCAAGGGCCCTTCAGGCCACGTCCCCACGGAGAGAGCATGTAAGGCGTGTCACACTGAAGGAAACAGGGCGCAGACGTTCAAAACAGAACAGAACAAGAAACAGGGCCCGTGCACAAAACCGCAGGGCAGAGAAGCTGAAGGCGGGCAGCCCGAGGCAACGGGGGACAGACGTGCCGCCCGCCCCTTTCTCCCGCTCGGCGGCTGAGTGCTCCAGTGACTGTGCGGCACGAGACCTTGGCCTGACCCGCCAGAGGTCACGTGACACACCCGCGCCCGGGACTCGCACGGAATTCTCTCCCTTCACCAGCAGGGTTGCTTCACAGGCCGGACGGAGGCCCGGGGCTGATGGGGGCCGCCCCGCCGCCACTCCCGCACCTGCCAGAGATCGGCGCGGCCAAAGTGTGCGGATGACTGAGCGCCAGTTCTAGGTGCCGAGATCCAACGGTGCCTGCAGACACGCGGGACCTTTCAATCAAGCGAGACCCTTAAGTTCCTCTCCGCGAAAACGAGCCTACACCGAGGGCCTCGCACCTCCAAAGAACAGAGCCGCGACCACCGCCCTCACTAGCTCCGCTCGCCGCCCCCTCCACCGGCTGGGGCCTGACCTCTCTAAGTGTTTCATGCCTGGGCCCGCGTGCGGTCGGGAATGGATGGGAACTAAACACAGACCAACTAAGTGGTACTAACTGGAAAAGGGGCGAGACGCTTACACATGGCCAGACGAGAGAGCGGCCGTGCACAGGCGAGGAGCCGGCCCAGGGCCCACTCCGGCCGCCCGGCGTGGAGCGTCCCACTCTGACCGCCCGGATTTTCTCTCAGTTACCACCCCAAGGGCGTCAACCAGGCACGCTCACTGCTGGGGGGACATAAGGGGCGGTCTGGAGTCCTAACTGCTCGGGGATGAAGCGGCGGCGGGCTGGACGGCAGTCACCCCATCCCAACACGGATTCCCAGAGCAGTTTACGAACCAAGCTCTACGCCGGCCCGTCCTGACGGCAGCCGCAAGTGTGCCACTAACGGGAGGCCTTTCCGTGGGACGCCAACCGTGTAACCACCCGAATCCCCAAGCTAGCCGGAGGGAGAAAGAGCCGGCCCGGAGCCCCGGACGCCCCGCCGTAACCGAAATCGGGTTCCACGCACGGAAGCTCCAGGCCGGGCCCCGCGAGCGCGGACGGGGCGGGGATGGGCCGTGCGGAGGCCCCGCGCCCCCCCGCCCGCCGCTCGGGCCGGCTCCGGCGCGGCGGACGCGCGGCCGAGGCCCCGGCACAGGCCCGCGGCGCGTACTCACCTCTCCCCGTCGCCGCGCGTGGGCCGCCGCCGCGCTCAGGCTCGCCGTGCTCGAGGCCAGAGCAGGGAGCGAGAGAGTGGGGCCCGCGCCGCAGAGCTGCACCGCGCCAGGACCGAGCCCACCCCGACCGCCGCCGCCGCCGCCGCCGCCGCCGCCGCCTCCGCCTCTGCTTCCAAGATGGCCGTTCGCGGGGCGGGGTTATCCACGCTTCCGGTTCCGGGGCGCGGTTAGCCGGGGGGCGACCTCTCTAGGCAGCCGGGCGGACGTCGCCTGCGTCTCGCAGCCGCCACCCGCCCCAGGAAGCGGAAACAGTAAGCGCATGGGCAGTGGCTTGCAGCCTCGCGGGGCGGGGCCCGAGCCCTTCTGCACGTCTGGTCTGACAGCTGCGGCCCTCCGGTTGATCCTTCAGCCGCAACGCTGTCCGGCTGGCGGCCCCGGGGAGAGTCAGCAGCCGCAGCGGACCGGGGCCCCCCACCGAGCACGTTCCCCTCCTTAGGAACCCCGGCCTTCCGCGGGAAGACAGGTTCTGTTAGAGGGTGACCCCCGCGGTGCCGGCGTGAGCCCCGCCCGACTTCTCTGGGACGCCGACCCTCCCGCCGGCCCCCTTTCAAAGGATCGGCCCAGTGCGGACTGGGGGGCCCAGTTCTTGTGCCCATTTAGCAGGAGAGCGGGGGAGGCACTCTGCGTCCCCGGGCCTCAGTGACCGAACCACGTGGGGCCCTGAGAATCGAGTCCTGGGTGGCCTTGTGTGGCTGCGGTAACGCGTGGGACCCGGAGCCCCGCCAGAACCTGTGCCAGGTGGGGTCCGCCGTGGGAAGCCTGCCCAGCCCCTGCCCAGGGGGAGAGCTGTCCTCATAAAAAGTGTTGCACTGTTTCCCGACCGAATTTTCCACCCAGCCCATCAATAGGGTCATTATGCACCGTGGATGCCGCACTGAGGCTGGCTTTCCGCTCCCACGGCCCCCTCCCTGGCCCTGGGGGAGGGGGAGGCAGAGCAGGGCGGTGGGGCGGCCAGGGAAGGCCCCGGGGAGCAGAGGGTGCTGCCACTGGGACAGCATCAAGACAGCCCTGACCACGGGGCCTGGAGGTGTCATGTGCACCTCACATCTGCCTTGGGGAACACTGGGGGGCACGTGAGGATGGCACACAGGTGGGGTTCTGGAAAAGGGAGGGCTGGGCAGCTGGGCAGGCCGACACACTACCCTTCCTGGTGAATGGGGCTGGGGGTGCCCACACAGGCTGTGCCATTGCCGGCTCGGCTGTGAGGCTGGTGGTGCTCGTCAGCCAGGACCCATCTGGAGGGGCCGTCGCTGGGCAGAGCACAGGGCTCCGTGCAGCAGAGCTGCAGTTCAGACCCCAAGTTCTCACCCCTGACCACGACCCTGACTGCCTCTCGGAATAGACCACCGGTCAACGGGGTAACTGACCACGTGGCGATTGACGGTGGACTCCAAGCCCTGACGGGTGTAGCCGTGGCCACTGGCAGAGGGCGGGAGGGCGGCCATGCTCGCCCCCGAGTCTGGCCCACCCAGGGCGCCTCAGGCAGGATCTGAGCGGCCACTGCAGGGCTGGCCCCTGACCCAGGGCAGAAGCAGAAGGAGTGCCCGTCGTCCCTCGGCCCAGCACCAGGCGAGTCGGCCCGTGGGAAGCCAGCCTGCTACGTCTCTGGCCCCCAGTGTCCCCCGGTGCTGGCCCGCCCTCCTCCTGGGGAGGCTGACAGTCCCCAGGCCCCACCTCCTGCTGCCACGCTCAGGAAATAGCTCAGCCTGCCCTTCACTCCCCCGCCTTCCCCCGCACCCGGGCTCTGCCATCCCCACACAGGGTGGGCCCAGCTGTTTCTAGCTCACGGAGAGTTCTACAAGGGAGGCCACCCTGAGGCGCCAGAGTGTTTCAAACGCAGGTGTGGGGCAGACCCACGGCCGGACCCTGAGCCCCACACGGGCAGCGTCACGCACTCTGCCCACCGCAGCCAGCCGGAGCCCCCTCTGTGGTGGCAGGAGCCCCTGCCTGCCACTGCGGTCAATGCCTGGGGGATGGAGAGTTTCTGCAGTTGCACCGAGGAGGCCCCTTACCCTCCGGCGGGCATGGACTCCAGATGGGCCAGCTCCAGGGCGGGGAGGATGCCCCTACCTGCCCACCCCCCCAGGAATCCCACACACACGTGCAGAGCCCATGAGCTCAGACTTCACGTCTGTTGCACTGGAATTCCCCCAGGGCCAACCCTGAGCTGTCCCTGAGGGTGGAGGTGGAGCCCAGGCACCCGCAGTCTGCAGGGCAGCCCCGGCCTGCAAAGGGACGCCTTGGTGCCTCTAGGCCCAGCCTCGGTGAAGGCCACCACTTGAAGGCTAGGGCCAGCCGTCCTTCTGGGGAGAGGGCGGGGGACGGGGGCCCTCCGCCTTTCCCTTCTCTAATCCTTTCAACATACAGCCGTCAAGGGAGCTGGGGAAGCCCTGTCCCGCCCCCAGGCACCACCTACTGCTCCTCCAGGGACTGGAGGGGCCTGGTGAGGCAGGCGAGGGCACGGGCCCAGAAGGGAGGAGGGGGCTGCTGGCCTCACTGCCACTGGACGCAGTCTCTGTGTCTCTGCCCTCCCAAAGGCAGGCTCTGGGGTGGCCGCCTCAGGAGGAGGAAGGAGGGGCTCTGACACTGGCCCAGTGACATCAGTTGGTCTCACCTCTGAGCCTCGAGGAAACTCAATCCCACTTTGTATCTGAGGAAACGGGCTCAGAGAAGTTGAGTAACTTGGGCAATGTCATACAGTCGATGAGTGGCAAAGCTGTGATTCGCACTCACGCCCAGATGAGTCCAGGGCCAGCTCTTCCCCAAGCGTGACTTCCCTCTCCCAGAGGTCTCCTGTGGCCATCTGCCTCCTTCCAAAGCCACGAGGCTGGTGACCTCACGCCTCCTCAGAGCCAAGGCCCCACCAGAAGGGCCTGGTGGAGGTGGGGGCTTCCTCCCTCATCTCAGCCCGGGTCCTCAGCACCGATTTGGGGTGGGGTGTCAGGAACCCAGAGCCTGTGTGGGGAGGGGCAGAGGGCCTGAGTCGACCCCTCAAGCCTGGGACCAGGCTGAGGGTCCGGTCACTTGGGATGACGAGGCCTCTGGGTCATCCTAGAGCCATGTTGGGTCCCCCGGCCTGTCACCCTGGGGCTGTCCTGCCTCCAGCACACTGGCTGGCCTCATGCAACCACACTGAGGCCGAGGGTTTCAGCAACCGAGATGGTGTGTCCCTAGGGTGTGGTGCTGTCTTCGTGGGTGGTGCGTGGTCTTAGTATCTCCTGGGAGGCTGAGCTGTGGGCGCCATCTCCCACCTGGGCCCCAGCTCCTTCCCACAGTCCCCGCCTGTCCCAGGGGCTGGGCAGCCAGCCCTGGCAGACCCCTGTGTTCTGGGAATGAAGGCCCCTGCCCAGCGACCCTTGGCCACAAACACTTGTGGTCAGAGGCCTGGCAGGTGGAGGCGAGCAGGCATCCTTGCAGGCCAGGCTGGAGGAGAGTGGACAGGGCAGGGGGCATGCAGGGTCTGCTGCAGCGGGGTCCCTCCTCGCCCTCCAGAAACCTCGGGCCCCTCACCCCAGCCAGGGCCAGGGCCCCAAGCCTGGCGCAAGGAACCGGGGCAGGAAAGCTTCCCACCGGGGAAAGACGCCAGTGCCTGCAGCCAAAGGCTTCCCCTTCCAGGACCAGAGCAGGTGTGACTGCCCCCAGACGGGTCCCTCCCCACCGCCACGTCCCACGCCCAGCCTGTTGTAACTAGGAGGCTGCCTGGCCAGCGTTGGGCCACGGCTGCTTTGTCACCTGCTAGAACCGCCAGCAGCACCGCCACTGTCGCAGCCACCCAGCACGGGAGGTTGGAGACACCCACACAGGGAGGCTCCAGCCTCAAGGTCCCAGGGGTGCCTGAGGTGGCCTGTGGCCGGGGCAGTTGGGGCAGGCCATCTCTCCGGGTCTCCCCTGCCTGAAGTGGAGGGGCCACATCCCACGTGAGAGGGCAGGGGCTCCTGTCCACACCTTCATCACGCCACCCCCACTGACAGAGGGCTTGCTGTGTGTGAGAGGAGTGTGTTTTCGTGCAAGTGTGTGTGTGTGCGTGTGCTGCGTGAAGGGGCCATGCACCCCTGCTCCTGCCGCAGCTGAGGCGTCAGGGACCCGCGGTGCCCACACTCACCCCAGCGCATCCGCCCCAGTGGCAGGACCCTGCTCCCCGTCTCAGGAAGCCCTGGAGGTGCCTGGGTCTCCAGAGCCACCCTCCTCCTGCTCCAGCTGGGGGGGGAGGCGGCCGGTACGGAGTCCCAAAGAACCTTCTGGAGCCCCTTTTGCCTCGCCAGTATCACAGGGCTGAGGATCCTGCCTTCCCTGTGAGGGCTCAGTGTGATCACGGGACACACGTGTGGGCAGCGCTCTGTCCCGTGTGGGACCCGCCATCAGCACCCCATGCTGGCATGTGCCCCTGGCCAGGCCACCTCCACAAACCCGAGGCCTGGGCCCCACACAGCTGGCTGGTGCTAGGGTGCCAGCACGTGCCAGCTGAATGCACCAGGCCCTTCCTCTGGCTCAGCGCCCTCCCCAAGCGCCAGCCCAGGCCCCATTGGCTGGAGGGGCCAGAACTCAGGGGGCTGCACCCCAAGTGTGAGAGGCCTGACGATTCAGACCAAGATGGGGACATTGTGGGAAGTCCGCAGTAGGCCCGGGCAGTGACTCAGTGCGTGTCCTGGACCGGCAGGCCTGACCTGGTCAGGGCTCCACGGCCCTGCACACTGGGGGACCTGGGTCCCGGTACGCTGGAGCCTCCGGGTGGGAATGGGGGCCAGGCAGGCCTCGGGTCCACCTCCTTGCGGCCCTCAGATCCCCACCACGTCTGGCCCATCAGCCTGCTGCCTACTTTTCCGGAAGCCCGAGGCCCACGAATGGACCATCCCTGGGGACTCAGCTCGGTGGACAACTCCCCACCCCAGGCCAGCAGCGCCCACCGGTCTACAGGCCTGACCCTTGGCCCAGATGTGGCCAGACCTGCCTGGCTCCATCGGCCCCAGTCAAAGTGGCCATGCTGGCCGCTGAGGGTTGGTGGAGGCCGTGGAGGCCCAGAGTCCCGTCAATCCTCAGCACTGAGCAGGTCACCTGGTTGCCCCTCACCAGAGGCCCCTGGCCCACTTGGCAGATGGCAGCAGAGACCCACCCAGCCTCGAGCCTGCCTGCAAACAAGGCCAGGCGTGGCCTGAACACCATGTCCCCTGCTGTCCCTGCCCCACCGCCCAGGCTCAGCTCTGGCCATGACAAGACACACCCGCGGAGGCCGCCTGGTGCCCTGCCGGTCATCACAGGGGAGGGCCGCAGCGTCGGTCCCAAGTATGGACCAGCTTCTGATGGGGCCTCTCTTGGGCATCAGCAGGCCGGGCTGGGCCACTGGAGGCTGAGGGATGCGACGGTCCCGGGAGTTCCCAGGGACAGAGAATGGAAGTCGATGGCATGGCCCCGGGTGGGGACACCTGGGTGGGGTCAGACCGGACGGTGGGCTGGGACCCCACTGAGGCTCGCTTCTGGGATTCAGGCTGGAGCCATGGCCCAAGCAACTGGTGGGGGGCTGGGGACCCGAACGTGCCCCCAGCTGCCGCCATCGCCACCACCGCCCCCGCCCGAGGAGGAGCGTGGGGAGAGGCTGGTGGAGCTGCGCGCCTCGTTGAGGGAGCTGGTCGCCACCTTCTGCACCAACGGCACCATCCACGGCGCCATCCGCCTTGTGTGCTCCAGCCAGAACCGCCT